>NC_054712.1:5049839-5388255 GCF_016097555.1 Gigantopelta aegis | reverse complement strand
TTTTCTATTACCAAATGAATAGTATAGCGCAACGCATGGGACATCGGGTTTTATTGCTTTTTTAAATCACTACACCCATGTCTTAACTTGGTATGTAATACGTTTTCTTTTCTATTACCAAATGAATAGTATAGCGCAACGCATGGGACATCGGGTTTTATTGCTTTTTTAAATGAAGATATGTTTTGACAGTTTCGAATTTCAGCTCGTAGGTTGTTCCAAAGTTTTATTGTCGAATGGATAAATGACGATTGAAGTAAATTAATTCCAGAGCTGTCAAACTGTGGCAATTCTTAGGCGTGAGAAAATTTTAGAAATCAGGGTCCAGGGACTGCAGGCTCTTGGTCGGGTCCAGGGCAACGTTTTTTGTTGTTGTTTAAGTCTAAAATGGAAATCTTAAAAAAAAAAAACCCCACAAAAAACCCCAAACAAATAGAGCGAGTGCAAGTTTTACTAATTAATACGGTTAATACCATTCAAGTCGCGAAGTCGGTCATCGGTGGCACCCGCGAGTGATTGTTGGTATTGAACCGAGGATAGGTTCAATATGCTGTATTATTATTATTAATAGGTAACGAATTCAGAGACCTGCATAATCAGCATTCAGCTCTAAAATATAAACCATGATTATAAAATATTTTTAATTTTAGAAAAAGTGTGAGATTATAGTAACGTTGCGTGAGAGCGTGATGTTTGTTACACATGCGTGAGACTCACGCCAAATGCGTGAGAGGTGACAGGTATGTGTTAATTACATGTACATTTACTACATGAAGTTTAACGAGGGAACAAATGTATCAATTTACGTGTGTGTCGTCTTCTACGCTACTACCGGCCTCGGTGGCGTCGTGGTTAGGCCATCGTTCTACAGGCTGGTAGGTACTGGGTTCGGATCCCAGTCGAGGCATGGGATTTTTAATCCAGATACCGACTCCAAACCCCGAGTGAGTGCTCCGTAAGGCTCAATGGGTAGGTGTAAACCACTCACACCGACCAGTGATCCATAACTGACTCAACAAAGGCCATGGTTTGTGCTATCCTGCCTGTGGGAAGTGCAAATAAAAGATCCCTTGCTGCTAATCGGAAAGAGTAACCCATGTAGTGGCGACAGCGGTTTCCTCTCAAACTCTGTGTGGTCCGTAACCATATGTCTGACGCCATATAACCGTAAATAAAATGTGTTGAGTACGTCGTTAAATAAAACATTTCTTTCCTTCTTCTACGCTAAAAACTCGAACCACACGCCCGTCTTCACCCCTGTGTGTCACATTAGTCATGGCAGCCCATACTTCCTCGCCGAGGGACGACTATAGGTATAACGTCTTCACCCCTGTATCTCACACCAGTCCTGGCAGCTCATCCACCCGTGTTGAGGGCGACTATAGGTATAACGTCTTCACCCCTGTGTCTCACACCAGTCATGGCAGCTCACCCACCCGTGTTGTGGGACAACTATAGGTATTACGTCTTTGCCCCTGTGTCTCACACCAGTCATGGCAGCTCACCCACCCGTGTTGAGGGACGACTATAGGTATAACGTCTTCGCCCCTGTATCTCACACCAGTCATGGCAGCCCATCCACCCGTGTTGTGGGACGACTATAGGTATAACGTCTTCGCCCTTGTATCTCACACCAGTCATGGCAGCTCATCCACCCGTGGTGTGGGACGACTATAGGTATAACGTCTTCGCCCCTGTATCTCACACCAGTCATGGCAGCCCATCCACCCGTGTTGTGGGACGACTATAGGTATAACGTCTTCACCCCTGTATCTCACACCAGTCATGGCAGCCCATCCACCCGTGTTGTGGGACGACTATAGGTATAACGTCTTCACCCCTGTATCTCACACCAGTCATGGCAGCCCATCCACCCGTGTTGTGGGACGACTATAGGTATAACGTCTTCACCCCTGTATCTCACACCAGTCATGGCAGCCCATCCACCCGTGTTGTGGGACGACTATAGGTATAACGTCTTCACCCCTGTATCTCACACCAGTCATGGCAGCCCATCCACCCGTGTTGTGGGACGACTATAGGTATAACGTCTTCACCCCTGTATCTCACACCAGTCATGGCAACTCATCCACCCGTGTTGTGGGACGACTATAGGTATAACGTCTTCACCCCTGTATCTCACACCAGTCATGGCAGCCCATCCACCCGTGTTGTGGGACGACTATAGGTATAACGTCTTCACCCCTGTATCTCACACCAGTCATGGCAACTCATCCACCCGTGTTGTGGGACGACTATAGGTATAACGTCTTCATCCCTAAATCTTACACCTCATTTCAAATTGTTTTAATCTAATTACAGCTTAACGTTTCATTGATGTTGAGGTGAAATGTTTTGAGTTTAGAATGTTTGTACTTAATTTGGGCTGGCTTATTTCGGGTAGACTTATTTTGGGCATACTCTTTACTGCCTCAGCGTTGATGCAATCTAAATCCCTGTAAAGATATATTATTTAGCATTATTTCAGTATAGAACTTTGCACAGAATCTTAGCGACTAACAAGTTATATTTTAGCTTGTGGTGTATGTAATCGATACTTTTTTTTTATTATTTTAAAAGTTTGTTTCACTAGAGCACATTGATTTATTAATCATCGACTATTAGATGTCCAAAATGTGCTATTAGGGTTCTGTTTGTTTGGGGATTGGAGGGGTTTTTGGGTGGGTTTTTTTTTTTTTCTTTCAAAATTATGCTCTTACCATCAAGATAGCAACTGTCACGTTTTGTTTGGCAAATAATGGTCTAAGCCACCAACTTGCCATCGCGATATTCCACTGTTACCAGATAGAACAACGCATCATAGCCAAAGTCATGCTGCCTCCAGCTAGTAGGGACAACAAACACGAAATATATAAATACTCGTTCAAAGAGAGGGAGAAGCGCTTGCCAGAAGCCGTTTTAGCAAACTGCAATCAAAACATTAAAGAGAATTATAATAGAGCGGAATACAAGAAATGGTAAAATAGCAGACAGCCGATGGCTTTCGTCTCACGCGGGAATTTGGCAATACTGTTGGCGTATCTAATTACAGGACTAATACGGTGCATTAACTTAGCGTCAGCCCACGTAAAATATCAGATAATGACTTCATTGCAAAGTTATTGGAACATAAATAATTATGAGATTGGAAAGTTGTTAGAAATAGAGTTTAGAAAGAAAGTGGTTGGGGGTTGGGGGGGGGGGGGTCCTTCTTTCTTTTGTTTAAGTTTGTTTGTTTCTTTATTAATTGTGTTTTTGTTTTATTTATTTATTATTTGTGTGGTGATGAGGAGGGTTGTTTTTAGGGTTTTTCGGGAGGGGGTGGGTTTTTTTGGGTTTTTTTGTTTCTGCTGTTTTGTTTGGGTTTTTTTTCGTTTCCATTTGTTTTTGTTTTTTTTGCTTTTTTTTGTTTTTTTGTTTGTTGTTTTTGTGTGGGGTTTTTTCTTGTTGTACCTTACTCGTTAACTTCGTTCTCCGTAAATATATTGACGCGCGCGCGCGCACACACACACACACACACACAGATATACAGATACATACACACACACACACATATATATATGTATGTATATTTTATACGAGCTAGTGTGTCGTACTAATTTTACGACACGAGTGTCAGGATTATTTTATTACCCAATCGAGAACGATGGTAATACATGCATTCTGACACCATTTTCGTAAAATCAGTACAATTCACACGCGAGTGTAATCATTCCTTTAGTATCCACATTATCCAAAATATTATTTTATGAATAACACGCTAGGGCTATGTCAAAACGTTTCAAATTAATTTGAAAGAGACAACAAAACGACGTCATTTTCCGAAATGGCGTCATTTTGGTGGACGTTTACATAGATCTAAGACTGGGGAAGCCGCATTTACTTATGACGTCGTTTCCCAAAATTACGTCATTTGTTGTGCACGTAAAATCATTATGACACACGTGTGTTATAGTTTCCTGAATATGATGTACTATGTCAATAATAATAATAATAATAATAATAATAATAATAATAATATATATGACTTACTACAACAAATATGCCTGAATACACACACGAAATGTTGTAAGCTAGTCCTGAGTATAGGGCGGTTTTCAACACAAATAAGTATTTCAGTGAAGTTGTTGAGAATATTTTATAAACCAAACGATAACACATGTAGCATTCAAATGCATTTCTCTGCACAGGACTGAATCCAAAGAACAATTCAACAAAGCTAAAATGACCACACAATCACTATTAACTGATGTACATAATTAATTTTAATATCGTACAGTAACAAACAGACAGTCAAGTTCTGAAAAATTGGGGAGGGGAATAGTTTTGTGTTTTGTTTCTGTTTTCTAGTTTCTACCTGTATTTTGGTGTTTTATTTCCCTTTTCTATTTTAGTGTAACTTCCAAATTAACTGGGTTGGGTTTTTTTTTTTTTTTTTTTTTTTTTTTTTTTTTTGGGGGGGGGGGGGGGTTGTTGTTGTTGGGGTTTTTTTAGGGGGTGGGGGGTATCTGAAATATTCACAAATCAATATCATTTATATTATAATTATTACGATCAATTATTTCTGGTAACCTAATACTAGATCGATGAACATGATATACTGGAATAACATTTTACTACGTTGTTTATTTTCGTGCTTATATCCTATTAAGGTTCAATCACGCTGTCTTGTGCACATAGTGGGTTACTAACTTACTATTTTCTCTGAAGCTATGTGAAGGTCATTGCAGATTCTTTCATTTCAATCAACGTCATGTACGTCTTGTCGATAAGACCAGTGAAAGAAGTTTGTTTTGTTTAATGACACCACTAGAGCACATTGATTAATTAACCATCGGCTATTGGATGGCAAACATATGGCAATTTTGACTCGTAGTCATCAGAGAAAACCCGCTACATTTTTTCCATTAGCAGCAAGGGATCTTTTATATGCACTTTCCTACAGCCTTTGATCAGTTATGGTGCACTGGTTGGAACGAGAAAACCCAGTCAGTTGAATGGATCCACCGAGGTGGTTCGATCCTGCGACGCAAGCACCTCAGGCGAGCACTCAACCGACTGAGCTGAATCCCGCCCCTCGGATATGCAGATACAGATATTAGAAACAAGAAAATACGACGCATATGCAATAGCATTTGTTAAAAAGGTTCTACCAGTCGTGGACATTTTACAATAGGGGCAAACTTGGGACAGTCTCTGTAATACACACCACAGCGCGAAGCTGTCGTCCTGCAAATAGTGTAGGAGCAAACATGGGACAGTCGCTTTAATACACACCACAGCGCGATGCTGTCGTCCTGCAAATAGTGTAGGCGCAAACTTGGGACAGTCGCTTTAATATACACCACATCGCGATGCTGTCGTTCTGCAAATAGTGTAGGAGCAAACTTGGGACAGTCGCTTTAATACACACCACAGCGCGATGCTGTCGTCCTGCAAATAGTGTAGGCGCAAACTTGGGACAGTCGCTTTAATACACACCACAGCGCGATGCTGTCGTCCTGCAAATAGTGTAGGAGCAAACATGGGACAGTCGCTTTAATACACACCACAGCGCGATGCTGTCGTCCTACAAATAGTGTCAGGTATCGACAGCAGAAAAAACTTGTATTCATATTTTATCATCCCTTTTAAAATATGGATTGTATTTGGAAAAAAATAATGGGGTTTGAGGTTGTTGTTTCCATGCGTATATACGGAAGAAAACGTATTGACTAGGAATTAAATGTAACATTAGAAACAAATAACCGAGACGGCACATCTTAGGGACTGCTTTGTGATTAATTAGTCTTCATCCGGCAGTTTTCATTTTTCACGGAGCAGAAGGCAGTTAGATCAGTGGTAGAACGCCCGCATGAATAACGATGGGCTACAGGATCGATTCCCACTAGTAGCATTATATTAATAGTGACTCGTCACAAGTCATATGTAATGTTGGACATAAGATAGTGACTGGCCACAAGTTATATGTAATATTAGACATCAGATAGTGACTGGTCATAAGTTATATGTAATATTAGACATCAGATAGTGATTGGTCACAAGTTATATGTAATATTAGACATCAGATAGTGACCGGTCACAAGTCATATGTAATATTGGACATAAGATAGTGACTGGTCACACGTTATATGTAATATTAGACAGATAGTGACTGGTCATAAGTCATATGTAATATTGGATATAAGATAGTGACTGGTCACACGTTATATGTAATATTAGACATCAGATAGTGACTCGTCACAAGTTATATGTAATATTGGACATCAGATAGTGACTGGTCACACGTTATATGTAATATTAGACATCAGATAGTGACTCGTCACAAGTCATATGTAATATTGGACATCAGATAGTGACTGGTCACACGTTATATGTAATACTGGACATAAGATAGTGACTGGTCACACGTTATATGTAATATTAGACATCAGATAGTGACTCGTCACAAGTCATATGTAATATTGGACATCAGATAGTGACTGGTCACATGTTATATGTAATATTAGACAGACAGTGACTGGTCACACGTTATATGTAATATTAGACAGATAGTGATTGGTCACAAGTCATATGTAATATTGAACATGAAATAGTGACGCGCCACAAGTGATATGTCATATTAGACATCATATAGTGACTGGTCAAAAGTCAGTTGTAATATTATTGATCATATAGTGAGTGGTCACAAGTCATATCAATATTAAATTTAAGATAGTGATTGGTCATAAGTTATATGTAATACTGGCATCAGATAGTGACTCGTCACAAGCCTTATATATAAAATTGAAAATAAAATAATGACTCCCAACAAATCATATGTAATATTAGACATCAAAATCAGATAGTGACTCGTCACAAGCTATATATAATGTTCGACATCAGATAGTTAGTAGCCACAAACCACTCATAGTTCACTTTTAGCAATTATTTGTTTTAACATACACATAGAACATATGTGTTGTGTGTGTGTGTGTGTGTGTGTGTGTGTGTGTGTGTGTGTAAACACAAAATGTATATTGACAAGCTTCAAACCTACAGCACCGATTCACATAACATTTAATAGTCTGCGTACTTTTATTTTCTTTTAAAAATATCTTGTTCTTGTTGGTTAGGGGCATCACAAACACAATTTTAAGAATCGACGATATTCTGATGCATGTGCGTAACAATAAGCTTATTTTGTAAACTTGTGATAAAGTATGTTTTTTATGATACTGGTCACAACCTGTACAGTTCCATAAAATCTAGTTTGGCACAATCATAAACTAAATACAAAAACGAACTCCTCACTGAAGCTAATACATCTGAAATTATAGTCTGGACTCATAGTTATCATTCACAACTCAGTCGTAAACTCCGATCACACAGTTTTGATGACATGACTCAATTTTAAACTCTGATCTCAACGTCGATTCACTACTCACTCTTACTAAAATCTCACACTAATCTCATAATCTTGATTCACTACTCAATGTTAACCTCTCACTTCACAGTGTCGACTCAACCTTAAACTTTGATCGCCAAATCTATTCACGACTCAATCTCAAATTCTTAAATCACAGTCTCACTTCACGACTCAATCTTAAACTATCAGTTCACAGTCTCGACTCAGCCTTAAACTCTGATATCCAAATCGATTCACTGCTCAATCTCAAACTCGTAAATCATAATCTCAGTTCACGACTCAATCTTAAAATCTGATCTCCAAGTCGATTCACCACTCAATCGTAAACTCTCAGCTCATTGTCTTGATTCACGAATCGGTCTTAACCTAAATGTAATCTCACATACTCGATCTATGACTCAATCTTAAACTCTGATGTCATTATTGTTGATTCTCGACTCAATCTTAAACTCTAGTGACAGATACTCGATTCATTACTCAATATTTAGCCCTGATCTCGCCGTCCTGATTCACAACTCAATATTACACTCTGGTCGCATAGAATCGATTCTCGACTCAACCGTAAACTCTTGTCTCAAGTCTCGATTCACGACGTAATCTAAAATAGTTGTTCCCAAAATGCACTAAAAAACCCAACCCAACCAAGATCTTAGTTGGTGTGCTATTAATTTGTAATCTTCCTTGTTCCTTGTTTTCCTAATATTTCATTTATTTTTTTAATTTTAATTGCGCGCTCTCTCTCTCTCTCTCTCTCTCTCTCTCTCTCTCTCTCTCTCTCTCTCTCTCTCTCTCTCTCTCTCTCTCTCTCTCTCTCTCTCTCTCTCTCTCTCTCTCTCTCTCTCTCTCTCTCTCTCTCTCTCTCTCATTTTTTGTTCGCATGACCAGCCTGGTAAAACTCTTCTACGTAAGGGATTCGGTCGACTGTGTCGTCTCTACCATGTTTTGAGTAATAGGCAATGTCGTTTCTATGGCGTCCGTTTCGGGGAGCGCCACCTCCCGAGCCTTGGAATCGCTCACTAGCAGCACCAAGCCGAGGAAACCAATTAGGTGAAGACCCAGAGCTGTGAATAGCGACGTCACCAAATCTCCCACGGTAATAGAGAGGATGAAGCTCACTTCCATGCCAACACCGTTCAAGACTCGAAGACCTATAAGAGCGGTTTCTTTTTGCTGGGGCAAGAATCGTGGTACGGCCGCTAAAAAAAAAAAAAAAAAAAAAAACAGAAATAAAAAGAAATAAAATAATTTTAATTTATTGGTGTCATGAAGTACACAGAAGTAACTCTTTATAAATTGTCGTTTTCATAACATTTACTTTTGTAGAGTGTTCCAGTTTATCTAAACAGTTTGAAACTCTAATTAATCAAATATCAAGGTCTAACAGTATAATGTTTTTCTGATTATTTTGTATAAAAAGAAGGAAGGAAGGAAGGAAATGTTTTATTTAACGACGCACTCAACTTGTATAAAAAGAAAGATTTTTTTTTTTACCGTGGTTTTAGTGAGGGGTGCAGGGTTTTTGTTAATTTCTTGGGGTGTGTGTAATCGATAAAACGTTTATTTTTAAAGTTTGTTTTGTTTAACGACACCACTAGAGCACATTTATTTATTAATCATCGGCTATTGGATATCAAACGCTTGGTAATTCTGAGTCTTAGAGAGGAAACCCGCTACATTGTTTCATTAATAGCAAGGGATCTTTTATATAGACCATCCCACAGACAGAATAGCACATACCACGGCCTTTGATATACCAATCGTGGTGCACTGGCAACAAGAAATAGCCCGATGGGCCCACCGACGGAAATCGATCCTAGACCGATCAGGCGAGCACTTTAACCACTGGGCTACGTCCAGCCCCTTAATCGTCATAGTCGACGCCCCACCCCCATGATCAGACCTCGCTTTGCCCCTGTGTGTGAATGAGTTGTGATTAATATTCCACATTCAAAGTATGTAAAACAGCATTAATATTACTAAAAAGTCACATTACATGTGGATCTTGGGGTGGGGAATCGAACGTGAACCTAGCGAATTTTTTTGTCTACATGTTGCATAATACTGCACTGTTAACAAAAACTAACGTTTTAGCCTCATCGGGGAGAGATTTGTTCGAAACCCCTCCCCACTGCCTATACACCCGTCAGACTATATATATATATATATATATATATATATATATATATATATATATATATATGAGTTTCTTACACACCTATTGGTGAGAACACCATGTATTAGCTTTGATAACACATAGTTGTTTACACATTTACTTGTGTTAACAATTTCAAGACATACGACTGGCTGCTTCTAGGTGATGACCAGGTCACTAATGTCATACGTCCAATAAAAAGTGATATATAGAGAATAATACATGAGTGACCGTTAGATATTATTTATCTCACAACTCGTTGTTTAAAAACGTATCAAACTCGTTTTCGCTCGTTAGTAAAGTTTGTTTTATTTAAGGACGCCACTAGAGCACATTGATTTTTTATCTTATCATCGGCTATATCGCTCGTTAGATACATTTTAAAACAACTCGTTGTGAGATAAATGGTATCTAACGGTCACTCATGTATTATTCTCTATATAGCACTAACACAAATACCTTGTAACTGGCACTGTAGAATTCCGTCGGCTACACCCCACACCCCCAGGTAAATGAGGAGGATGGGCGCCTGGTTCGACTCGGGCACCCACACGAAGGCCATGATGAGTACCGCAGAGTTGAGCAAGAAACCTGAAACGACAAATGCAATATTTAGGTTGTTGGTGGTGGTTTCATTTCATTTTACTTTTAAAGAGACAGGCCTCAATTTGTTTCTGTTGTAAGTTTGTCTGTTTGCTTGTTTCTTTGTTAATTGGGTTAGGTTGTTGTCTGTTTGCTTGTTTCTTTGTTAATTGGGTTGGGTTGTTGTCTGTTTCCTTGTTTCTTTGTTAATTGGGTTGGGTTGTTGTCTGTTTGCTTGTTTCTTTGTTAATTGGGTTGGGATGTTGTCTGTTTGCTTGTTTCTTTGTTAATTGGGTTGGGTTGTTGTCTGTTTCCTTGTTTCTTTGCTTGTTTCTTTGTCTGTTTGGGTTGGATTGGGATGTTGTCTGTTTGCTTGTTTCTTTGTTAATTGGGTTGGGTTGTTGTCTGTTTGCTTGTTTCTTTGTTAATTGGGTTGGGTTGTTGTCTGTTTGCTTGTTTCTTTGTTAATTGGGTTGGGTTGTTGTCTGTTTGCTTGTTTCTTTGTTAATTGGGTTGGGTTGGTTTGTCGTTTTGCTTCTCTTTCGTTAACTGGGTTGGGTTGGTGGTACCACCTCTTTCGCAAACAATTTGACTGGTACCACCGTCTTCTATAATATCATATTTAGCTAACGTTAAGCGCAAAGAAAAGAAAAGAAGAGAAGACATCTAGCTAGCGTCCGCGAGTGCTCTCTCTTCTGGGCCCAATTTCACAAAATATCGTAAACAAAGTAAACGTTAAACAACGAGTGAACCACAGTTTTTATTACCACTAACAGTATAACAAATATAGTTTGAAGTACACACTGTTCATTTTCTTTCGTCCTTAAAATGCTCCATCTTCTGTAATGATGTTATTTTGTGCGTTAAATAGAAAGAAAGAAGTGTTTTATTTAACGACGCACTCAACACATTTTATTTACGGTTATATGGCGTCAGACATATGGTTAAGGACCGCACAGTGCGTTAAATAGATGCCAAACACATGTAATGTCAACGTATGACCGGTAAAACTGCATGTCGCAGATGTACATTTACGATGTTTTCTGAAATGGGCCCCTGAACACGCATCTGTTTGTTTATTTTTCAACGACACCATTAGAGCACATATAATAATTAATCATCAGCTATTGGATGTCAAACATTTGGTAATTCTGATAGTCATCAGAGAAAACTCGCTATATTTCTTGTAATCGGGACTGTCTGTCAAGACAGAGGGTTAGTGGTTAGTGAGAGAGAGAAGAGGGTATAGTGGTCTTCCACCTACCCACTGAGTCGTTAAAACTTGCTCTGCGTGGGAGCCGGTACCGGGCTGCGAACCCTGTACCTACCAGTCCGATGGCTTAACCACGACACCACCAAGGCCGGTGAAAGGAGATAACGTGCACCCATAACGGGCGTGCTCTTAAACGGTGCCCTCTTGTTTAACTCCGACCTTGACCTTGTATTATCACCTCAACTGTTGTTTCCGGTGGATGTCCGCGGAGAGTGAGACTCATCTCACATAGTCCATCATTCTCAAGTATTTATCGCGACGTCAGTGTCATTGTTTCGAGGTATTCTCTTTCCCGTGTGTGTAATTAAATTCGTAAATACGAGAGCAGAAGGGATGGCTTTAATAATGCTCTCAGAAATGCCGTTAATTAGAACTATTCTGGTGCGATGATTAACGCTTAGTCACAATGGCTTTGCGTCGAGCTTCTTTCGACGGAACTGTACAAAAATTTAAGTTCCAAGCAAGATCAGGTAACTTTAGAAACGACTTCGGTCAATGAAATTGTTTTATGGATTAATTTATAATACTAGTAAGGTGTTTTGACAAAGAAGTCAAAATATATCTTCTGAGAGCCGCAAACAATGCGAATATATATATATATATATATATATATATATATATATATATATATATATATATATATATATATATATATATATATATATAATTATGCTATATAAAATTAAATATGCGGATAAATGATGAACACCAAGTTGAGTTGTTGTTGTTTTGTTTTTTTAGTTTGTTTTGTTTGTTTTTATTCTTGCTTTGTGTGTTTGTGTTTTTTATGGTTGTTTTTGGGGTTTTTTGGTGGTTTTTTTGTTTTGTTGTTTTTTGCTTTAATGCACGTTATTCCACTTTTCCCCGATTTCAACAATATCGTTTTTCATTTAAACTAGAACATATTGATTTATTAATCATCGGCTATTGGATGTCAAACTTTTGGTAATTCTAACATATAGTCTTATAGAGTTCCACATTTTCCATTAGTAGAAATCGATCTTTTATATGCGCCTCCCACAACCAGGATAGCACGTACCACGGCCTTTGATATACCAGCCATGGTACACTGGCTGGGCTTTCTTTGATATGATTAGTTTTACCATCCTGGGCTTTCTTTGATGTGTTTAGTTTTTACTATCCTGGGTTTTCTTTGATGTGATTAGTTTTACCATCCTGGGCTTTCTGTGATGTGTTTAGTTTTACCATCCTGGGCTTTCTTCCATGCTTAGTTTTACCATCCTGGGCTTTCTGTGATGTCTTTAGTTTTACCATCCTGGGCTTTCTTTGATGTCTTTAGTTTTACCATACTGGGCTTTCTTTGATGTCTTTAGTTTTACCATACTGGGCTTTCTTTGATGTGTTTCGTTTTACCATTCTGGCAATTCTTTGATGTGTTTCGTTTTACCATTCTGGGTTTTTTTTCGTGTATTTAGTCTTAACCTTCTGGGGATATTCTTTGACTCGGTTGATATTTTCCTCATTCAGAAACACTCGTGACGAATCCTCTGTTTATCGGAGTCTAAGTGCTTGTTTACCCTTCAAAAACATGCTGTTCTGTTTAATATCGTTTGTACATTTATGGCTTGCACTGTATAGCAGTCCATCTAATTTGGTGAAATCTTCAAAAAGCATTTTCGACCATGTAGTTTATTTTTCTTGGCCTCTAACTTGCTACTTCAACTAACCCCGAGCTTCACCCCCCCCCCCAACACACACACGCACAGTCACACACATACGCACACACACACACACACCACACACACACATGCACGCACACAACACACACATACATCACATATAACACACACAACCACAAACACACACACACAACACACACACACAAACATACGCACACGCACATACAACACACATATACGCGCACACACGAACGCACGCACGCACACACACATGCATCACACACAACACATACAAACATGCACACGCAACACACACACACACAACACATACGCGCGCACACACACACACACACTACACACACACATGCACGCACACAACACACACATACATCACATACAACACACACAAACATACGCACACACACATACAACACACACATACGTACACACACGCACGCACATACATGCATCACACACAACATATACAAACATGCACCCACGCACGCACAAACACACACAACATACAGACACACACACAACACACACAACATACAGACACACACACATACACACACACACACACACACACACACACACACACACACACACACACACACACACACACCCCACGTCCTGGATATTGCTCAGTCAGTAGAACGCTCGGCTGAGGTGCCTGGGTCGATGGATCGAACGCCCTCGGTGAATCCATATTCAGATCCGGGTTTTCTTTTCCAGTTGCAGCCATTGCCCCACGACTGGTATATCAAAGGCCGTGACATATGCTGTCCTATCTGCGGAGGGGGGGGGGGGGGTAAGTGCGGTATTTTAATGGAAATGTAACGAGATTCTTTTAAGACTATATTATGTCAGAATGACATCCAATAACCGATGATTAATTAACCGATGTGCTCTAGTGGTGACGTTAAACAAAACCAACATAGGTTGTGTGGTGCCCACGGTGGACGTTCCTGTACCTTAATGAGATATACGTGTGAAGTTTTCACACCTTGGCAAGAAAGAAAGTGAAAGTTTGTTTTGTTTAACGACACCTTTAGTAATTATTTCATTAGTAGTAATAACACTCTTCTATATGCACCATCCCACAGACAGGATAGCATATACCACGGCCTTTGATAACAGACCAGTCGTGGTGCACTAGCTAGAATGAGAAATCGCCCCAATGGACCCACCGACGGGGATCGATCCCAAACCGACCGCGCATCAGGCGAGCACTTGACCACTGGGCTACGTCCCGGCCACTGCTGGCAAGGAAGAGGGATGCAGTTTAGTTGTAGAGAGGTCACCCGAGTACGGACCTCTTGTGTTGTGCCCCCATGCCTGTATCTTCAGAGTGATTATCTTGGTGTTTGGTGCTTCCACTTGGTCGTGTGGAGTAATTGCCGTATCTCACCATCAAAGACGCCTCGTTGCCTTGACGTCACACACGTGATCAGGCGACCGCATGGTAATTATAAGATCGCGTCGTAACCAATTAACCAGCGAGTTTTTATTTGCAGCAGCATCATTAGTCAACAACGACAACATCGTTATTGTCATCAGTATCAGGCTTTCAGATTCAGCACCATTGATGTCATTGTCATCATCATCATTATGGTCAATATCGTCATCATCATTATTGTCATCATGACATCATCATCATCATCATCATCACAATCATGATCACCACAATCATTATGATCATCATTGTCATCATCATCATTAGGGTTATCAACATCATCATCATCACCATCATCATCATTATGGTTATCAACATCATCATCATTCACCATCATCATTCATTATGAAATCATCACCATCTCTACCACTATTATCATCATCATCATCGCCATCACCATCATAATTAATATAATTGTCATTATTATCCGCAGTAGTATCACCATTATTGCTGTCATCTTCACGATCATTATTTTTATTATAACTACTATTATTGTTATCATCATCATCATCATCTTCATCATCATCATCATCAATAACAACATCATCATTAATTACAATAGAAAATAATGGCCCACATTTTGTAACATATCCCATAGCATAATCGAACTATTTGAGATATGTTACAGATTTTCCACCTGATTATGATCAAATAAATAAATAAATAAATAAAATAAAGCATAGGTTTCACGTATTGTTCTATGGGTATTAAGTTACTTCTTATATAACGGATGCATATTGTTTAAGGGGGTAACGCTACTAATATAGGCTTCTGTGGGCTTCATCACTTACAATGTGTACATAAATTAAAGGCGCAGACCCACGTTTCAACTCGTAAAAACGGACACTAAGTTTAGTTGATCTACAAACCTGTAACACACTAGGACAGAATGAAAGAAGAGTCTGTGACGTTAAAACAGGAAAATATTCTTTAAAAAAATAGACTAGAACTCGAATCATTAACCGCTACTTCTCAGACGCACGTGAGTTTTAAAAATATTAAAAATTCATTTTGTGATATTAAAAACAACAGGATGACAAGAAACACTTCGGTTCTGCGGAAATGGATAATCTAAACAATAAAAGATAAGTAATGTTTGATTTCAGTGATCATAAACGGCTCTAATAGTGAAACATATGCAGTAGTGTTTAAAAACTAGGGTCTGTCCTTTAAAGAAGAGTTTGGTGGACATGGAAATGGACACAGCGACATGTGGGAACCGGGATCTAACTCATTCGGCAGAGCGCTCGTAGGATCGAACCACCTCAGTGAACCTATTCAATGACTGGATTTTCCCCCGTCCCAATCGGTGTCCCACGACTGATATATCAACGGTCATGGTATGTGCTGTCCTGTCTGTGGGAAAGTGCATATAAAATACTCCTTGATGCTAATGGAAAAGAAATCTAGCGGGTTTCTTCTGACGACTACCAAATGTTTTAACATTCTATAGCGTATGATTAATAAATAAATATGATCTAGTTATATCTTTAAACAAAACAAACTTTACACATGTGCTGAACTCCAATGTAAACGCATCAGTCAAGATCAGTCAAAATGTGTAGTCGTAAAAAGATACGAAGATAAATAATACTTCATTTCACTCATTTAGTGTTTATTTTGCTGGGATACGAATAACCCAAACCTTGTATACACGGGTTAGGGTTATTGTGTGTTTCATAGCAACCTAGCGCGCACATGAGACAGCAACAACAACGGAAAACTGGGTGATGCGTTTTCAATGGAGTTCAGTATATAACACACTCGTGTCATTTCATTTCAAGTTCTTTTCGTGTTTATATCCAAGTAAGGTTCAACCAAGCTGTCCTGGGCACACATCTCAGCTATCTGGGATGTCTGTCCAGGCCGGACAGTGGGTTAGTTGTTAGTGGTTAGTTATTACACTCAGGCCGGACAGTGGGTTAGTTGTTAGTGGTTAGTTATTACACTCAGGCCGGACAGTGGGTTAGTTGTTAGTGGTTAGTTATTACACTCAGGCCGGACAGTGGGTTAGTTGTTAGTGGTTAGTTATTACACTCAGGCCGGACAGTGGGTTAGTTGTTAGTGGTTAGTTATTACACTCAGGCCGTATTCTACGGCATATGAGGACATGTGTTCAATGGTAGGACATGGTTTACAGGAGCAAAAATAGTATAATTATAATATTGGTAGTAGTACAGATATAATACAATTGCGAATATTAGTAAATATGATATTTCATCATTAGTATATAAATATAGCTTATGATGTAGTAAAAAATACGTTATATGTTTGCTACATATAGAATTTGGGGTGGGCGTGTACGAAACATAACATCCATTTCGAGATCTTAATTATACACGGCAATGGAAGTGAAACATATAATATAATTTTTGTTGATGATATTTGGCTATGCACGATTTAAACATTAATGTTGAACTACATGTATATGTTTGTGATTAAAACATGCCAGTAAGTTGGATGTAGTGTAGTACTGCTTGTCATTTTAACAGGGTGTCCAGACTGTATATTATAGTATTAGTACTGTTTGTAGGGACTTACGACTTCTTAAATTTATTCATGATTTCTTTTATTCGTTTGCATGTGTTATTTAAATAACTAATTCTGTGGGTGTTCATTAGTTCATTATACTTTCATGTACTTGGTTTAACATAGAAATATGGTTTCAAAAGTAGTTTGCGTTATTTGTGAAAAAGTTACATATAAACCGATAATGATATTCGTCACCTATGTCGTTAATTTCACAAAGTGTCCAAAGTCTGCGTTCTAAAGGGATATTATTCCATCGTCCGGTTTCAACTGGTACGTAATGGTTCGCAGTTCTATATTTAATAAGGTTGGACCAGATATGTGCGGGTAAAATGTTAAAATATTTTTCTAAGGTAAGATTATCTTTAAAGATATTGTAAAGTTTTCCTTTGGAAGATACATCTTTATCGCTGTTCCAGTTTTGGATGTACTGGTCATGCTGTCTTAATTTGATTTGTTCTATTAATATTTTAGTCGATTGGAAGTGTCGGTACATCCACGTATCTGACTTGCCAAAATTATCAAGTATAGCTTTGATGTTATTAATCCATTTATAACCATGTTCATTCAAGAACTGATCACGCAACATTAATTCGTGCAGTAAGAATGACATTTTCTTTGTTTTCCCTTACAATTCTAGCCCAGAAGCTAATACTTTTCTTGTATAATGAATTTGAGTGGCTTTCTTTCCAGCTCACCATATATAGCATGAACAACGATGTGCTCCTTTTTAAAGGTAGTATGCGTCTCATGAAGTTTAAATGTACAGTTTCAATTATATTTTCATCTCCCCATATTTCACAACCATATAGAAGGATTGGGGTTACCATAGAGTCGAATAATTTTAATTTACATTCGATGGATAGGTTGTTATCTTTAGATTTAGATAAAATGAAATACATAGCTTTTGTTGCTCGTTGTGTTAGCAGTTGTTTGGTTTTGTCGAATTTATTAAGTGGTTCAGGTAGGTCATGGGAACATATGACCAAAATGTTATTAACTGGAGCAAAAAAAAAAAGCAACCTTCAAAAAATTAATAGAACTCTCTAGACTAAATTCATATAATTAATTATCATACAGCATTATGTAATCACCCACGCCCACATGTTTGAAAAGGTCAACAACCAGGTCATTTTGCTTAGTGGGTCAAAGTGATGTCTGAAACACTTTCGAACTTGATTCCTCAAAAAGCAGCACAATTGATAATTGATTCTACTGGTGAGTTTGGAACAAATTCAAAGGGAACACCAGACAATACATATATACACTTTTGTTTAGTGATCAAGAGCCGAAGTGATGGAGAGGACCCCGACATTAATGGGCCGTTAAAAGGTTTGTTTAACGACCCCATTGATATATTCATCATCGGCTATTGGATGTCAAATATTTGTTAATTGTGACATACAGTTTCAGAGGAAACCCGCACGTTAAAACGTTATAAAATTAATATACAAAAGTACACTAATATGCAATTATATAGATGACAATCTTTCTTCTCCATATACAAATCAAGTCGACCTAAACATTATGTGTCCACCTATAAAAAGAAATAAATTCATTGTCATCATCTTCTAAAAGACTGATGGCCGAATTTACAAAGCCTGTTTTAGACTTACACGCGTGTAACGACATACATTTACGGTATATGTTTAAACACCTGTTTTAGACTTACACGCTTGTAACGACATACATTTACGGTATATGTTTAAACACCTGCGTTTTGGAAAAACAGGCATCGTAAATTCGGCCCTGAATAGATCTTGACACTTCGATATTCGGGTTGGGGGTGCGCAAAGCCAGCACCCTCTCACTGGATCTGCGCCTGTTTAATAATGGGCAAACTCTTGTAATATCGATTGCCAGAGGACAACAGAAGGTGGACAATGCCCAAGCAGACTGATTCGTTGATGAGAGTCCAGTCAGTAATTAGCGGAAGATGACGCTAACACTTGTAATGTGTTGACCGCTTTTTTTTCTTCAAATTAGAACTTATATTTGGGACAGGCCAACCACGTGTTGACATCTTGTCATCAGAATCGTGTGAGCCATTGTCAACAGAATTGGTTTATTTTAGCACTTTAAAACATCCGACACAGGAAAAAGAGTTGGAAGTAGCCACTATAGATGTGGGAGGGTGGAAGTTACAGCTACTCGCGAGGGAGGTTGGCAGCTGGAAAAAAACCTAGATGTGGGAGGGTGGACGTTGCAGCTACAGGCTAGGGAGGGTGGATGTTGCAGCTACAGGCGAGGGAAGGTGATGTTGCAGCTATATGTGAGGGAAGGTGGCATCTGCAAACAAAGATGTGGGATGGTGGATGTTTCAGCTACAGGCGAGGGAGGGTGGATGTTGCAGCTACACGTGAGGGAGGGTGGATGTTGCAGCTACAAGTGAGGGAGGGTGGATGTTGCAGCTACAGGCGAGTGAGGGTGGATGTTGCAGCTACAGGCGAGGGAGGGTGGATGTTGCAACTACAGGCGAGGGAGGGTGGATTTTGCAGCTACAGGTGAGGGAGGGTGGATGTTGCAGCTATAGGCGAGGGACGGGTGGCATCTGCAAACACAGATGTGGGAGGGTGGATGTTGCAGCTACAGATGTTTATTCTTCTGGTTAGCAGCAAGATGTCTTTTATATCCAGTCGCGGTACACCGTTATGAATATCATCATCATTTTAATTCATGTTTCGTAACTATATCCACTTAGGGTTCAAACACGATGTTAGTGGCTAGTTGTTGGTGATTAGTGAGAGGGAAATCAATGTAGTTGTTTTACACCTCCCGACTGGCCTGTTCAAACTGTCATTCTTAAGTGCAATGGCCTGACCACTACACCACCGAGGCCGGAGGCTCGACTCCGGATGGATCTCGGAATAATCCAGTGAATAAGGGGTAGGATGATTGATGCCACCAATCGTATCTATGACGGTCATCTCACAGGGTTACACACAGCTTCAAAACAAAACGAATCGACACTGCCACTGTAATCCATAATTAACAAGTTCAGAGCGAGTTTAGAGTTTCAGTAATGAAGATTTGTAATTTAGATGACCTTTCCAACATTCTCTTCACTGGTGGGTCAGCGCAGAAAATGACATACTTCGAGATCAACAATAATCATTAGAGGGAGCACTGATTAGATCTTCATCCGTGGTACTCATTTCTGCAGGCATGCGTGAAAGTCACTTCCTGTCACTCAGAAATTCTTCAAATTAGTGGCCACTAGTAATCCAAGCAGTCGCTGGTTTGGTTTCCGATTTTTTTTTCTCACATATTCGGTCTTGGTGACGCAGTATTTCAGTGTCTGATGTTTATTGTCACATATTCGGTCTCGGTGACGCAGTAGTTCAGTGTCTGATGTTTATTGTCACATATTCGGTCTCGGAGACGCAGTAGTTCAGTGTCTGATGTTTATTGTCACATATTCGGTCTCGATGACGCTCAGTGTGGTGTTTATTGTCACATATTCGGTTCCAGTGACGCAGTAGTTTAGTGTCTGATATCTCTTGTCACATATTCGGTCCCAGTGACGCAGTAGCTCAGTGTGGTGTTTATGGTCACATATTCGGTCTCGGTGACGCGGTAGTTCAGTCTCTAATGTTTGTTTTCATATATTCGGTCTCAATGACGCGGTAGGTCAGTGTATGATGTTTATTGTCACATATTCGGTCTCGGTGACGCAGTAGTTCAGTGTCTGATGTTTATTGTCACATATTCGGTCTTGGTGACGCAGTAGTTCAGTGTCTGATGTTTGGTTTCATATATTTGGTCTCAGTGACGCAGTAGTTCAGTGTGTTGTTTATTGTCACATATTCGGTCTCGATAACACAGTTGTTCAGTATCTGATGTTAGTTTCACATATTCGGTCTCGGTGACGCAGTAGTTCAGCGTCTGGTATTTATTGTCACATATTCGGTCTCGGTGACGCAGTAGTTCAGCCTCTGATGTTTATTGTCACATATTCGGTCTCGGTGACGCAGTAGTTCAGTGTCTGATGTTTGTTTTCATATATTCGGTCTCCGTGACGTAATAGTCCAGTGTCTGATGTTTGTTTCACATATTCAGTCTCGGTGACGCAGTAGTTCAGCGCCTGGTGTTTATTGTCACATATTCGATCTCGGTGACGCAGTAGTTCAGTGTCTGATGTTTGTTTTCACATATTCGGTCTCGGTGACGCAGTAGTTCAGTGTCTGATGTTTGTTTCACATATTAGGTCTGGTGACGCAGTAGTTCAGTGTCTGATGTTTTTTTTCACATATTCGGTCTCGGTGACGCAGTAGTTCAGTGTCTGATGTTAGTTTCACATATTCGGTCTCGGTGACGCAGTAGTTCAGTGACTGATGTTTGTTTCACATATTCGGTCTGGTGACGCAGTAGTTCAGTGTCTGATGTTTGTTTTCACATATTCGGTCTCGGTGACGCAGTAGTTCAGTGACTGATGTTTGTTTCACATATTCGGTCTGGTGACGCAGTAGTTCAGTGTCTGATGTTTGTTTTCACATATTCGGTCTCGGTGACGCAGTAGTTCAGCGTCTGGTCTTTTCACATAATGTTGTTTTCGAGGTGTGTGTTTTTTACTTGACTTCGTATTTAAACGCATTGACTGCTCATTTAACTCCACTCAGAGAAGACAGTACATGTCACGGCGTTTCGCTATAAACCAGTCTGGAAGCTCTATTATGTCTACAACGCCCAGAGCTCCCAGGCAGCCGCTAATTCAAGTCTTAATTGAGTCCAACAGGGCTTAACTTTTAAATTGACAGTGCTTGTTTTTTTCAAACCTAGTCTCATGCTTAATAAAAGCATAGAACAAAGGCTCAAATTGTATGTAGGACAAGTTTGAGGACTTCGTTTAAGTCTCGAGTATTCTGACACCCAATAGGTGATGTGTATTTTTGTGCTGGGGTATTATTAAACATTCATTTCATTCAGTCGCTCTCGAGTCTTGACTTTTAAACTGGATGCGTGCGGTTCGGCTAAAACGAGAGCGTCTAGACTGGATTGCGTGCGATGCGTGTGTCTGCGAAACGCACGCAGCCAGCCGCGATGAAATAAATGTATTTGGTGTGTCTGCCCAAAGCGCAAGCCGCAGACGCCACATGCCGACCGCACGCACGCACGCACGCACCGCATCCAAGTTTACATGAGCCTTTAAAGTCTCATTGTGAAAACAGGCCGCGGTGTTAGCCACAGTTTTGTGTTATTTTACTTGCCAAGCTTTAATATATTTTGTGATTTTTGCTGCTCTATTCTGAACATGCTTTTCAATCGTTTGGAGGATTTGGAGGCAGAAATCATAACATATGTTTTGTTTTCCGCTTTTGAAACTTACTTTCTAGAGAATTCTTGTTCTTTTGTTTACTACTTTTCAAGTCACTTTCCTGGCGTGTAGCTACATAAAATAGATATCAGAGGAGCTATAGCCAGTGAAGTGCCTACATGCGTTCTAAGTGAGTTTCCTTTGTGAAAGGATTGCCAAATCGAATTTGAGTCGGTAAAACGAGCTTTTCAATTTGAATTAGAGATGAAACAAGATTCATTTCTCGCTTCTGCGCCCATTCTTATGCACGTCTGCGTTGTATCGACGTGGGCTAATTTTATTGGTGCATATCAGCTAACAGCGGCGCGTTTCAGCTTGATGGACTTGTCTAATGGATTTAAATGTGAAAATTTTAAGTAATGTTTAAGAACCTACGTGTTGGAGCTTTAAAGCCTAAATCAGGCTATCGCCATAAAAGGAACTGGAAGTAATTTTATTTAAATAACTGGATCATTAAGCGTTCTCTTTTCTTCATCTTTTTTTTTCTTCTTCTTTAATTCACAAGCTTTTCTCTCTCTTTTTTTTTTCTTTTTGCCGGAAAAAGACTTGTCGGTAACAGGGTTGACGTGCCTTGAAATCAGAAATAGAGGCGGAGAAAGACAGCCGGATTGACGGACAACCAGACTGACTGACGGACGGACGGACAACACAGTGAGTAGGTGGATTTGGGTGGGTGAGTGAGCGAGTGGATTTGGGTGGGTGAGTGAGTGAGTAAGCTGTCTGATCAGTCTATCTATCCGTCTGATATTCTAGAACTTGACAAATGATTTCCACTCGAATATAACTGACTCTCGAACGATGAAGTTGTGTTCTGAGCACGTGGCGATTTCTCTCCCCCACATCATCGGCGACTTCACCGACAGCACGCACCTCAAGGGTCCCTGGGGTGACGAACATTGGCGCCAACTTCCAACCGGACAAGGGAAGTACCAGCTACAAGGAGCCTTACACTCGGACCAACTTTATGTAACGGCACAGCAGGACGGACTGTACAGGCAGGGACACCTGAAACCATCGATGTCCAACGCGACCATTCACCGCATTTTGAAGATGGTACTGCGGGACATCTATCCAGGAGCCATCAACAGAAACATCGCCATGTTGACTGAAGGACTCCCCAACTTCAGGCCTGAGCAGTCCATCACTTCGCCATGAGTCCTGCGGCGCCAACCATAACTAGGACAGGTAACCTCCTTTTTTGGGCTTAGTTGGACTTTAAATTTTTTGGCCGTGGCTCAAAATTCTTATGTTTATTTTTTTATAAATAGTCCAACACACTTTACTTTGGCGCCTGTTCTATTGCTCAAATCACCTTAAAACCTTTTAGACCGAACAGTCAAATATATTTTTGGATTTAATTTCTTAGTCCGGATATGATTGGGGTGCAGATTATTCTCCGTAGACTTAGGCTTTTTAGTCTTTACTAAAAAAAAAACATTCCAAATTCCGCCCACTTCAAACTTACACCCCTGACGAAAGTCAGAGATTAAGCCCGTGATAGGCGTGCGTGAAGCCCTCGTGGCATATATGCACATAAATACTTTATCGCTTTTTTTTCCCTTTTTTTTTTTCACGCATAATGGCGACATTCTGATCACGTTCTCGCGTCATCGCGTTATTCTTATCACGAAATCTCGCACCATGACGTCATTCTGATCACAATCTCTCGCACCATGACGTCATTCTGATTACGATCTCTCGCACCATGGCGTCATTACAATAACGACCTCTCGCGTCATCGCGTTATTCTTATCACGATCTCTCGCACCATGGCGTCATTACAATAACGACCTTTCGGGTCATCGCATTATTCTTATCACGAAATCTCGCACCATGACGTCATTCTGATTACAAAATTCCGCACTATCGCGTCATTCTGATCACAAGCGTTCGCACATGACGTCATTATGATCACGATCTATTGCAATTTACCGTCATTCTGATAACGATCTCTCGCACCATAACGTCATTCTGATCACGAAATCTAGCACCATGGCGTCATTCTGATCACGAAATCTCGCACCATGGCGTCATTCTGATCACTACCTCTCGCACCATCGCGTCATTCTGATCACGATATATTGCAATTTACCGTTATTCTGATCATGACCTCTCGCAACAAGGAGTCGTTCTGATCACAAAATCTCGCACCATGGCGTCATTCTGATCACGAACTCTCGCATCACGGCCTCATTCTGAACATGACCTCTGGCACCATGGCGTAATTCGGATCACGACCTCTCGCACCTTGGCGTCATTCTGATCACGATCTATTTCACTTTACCGTCATTCTGATCACGACCTCTCGCACCATTGTGTCATTCTGATGGAACTCGCCATTCTGATCACGGTCCATGATACGAGGGATGGACAGATACACAACACATCCACGTTAACCCGCGTTAAACGTGTCTACCACGAGAGAACAATGGGGTGAAATTGTCCCCACTAAAAGCCTACTTCTTAATCCAATACAACTTCTGCATCGGGTAATAACAATCTGACAAGCACTTAGTGGGGTCGCTGGCGAAGAAAAGACTGCACCCAATGAAATCCGGTTTAGCATACGGTCAAAGTTGGAAGCATGATTACCAATCAGAATTTCGTTGACATTAGCTGTCGGGGTTTGTTCGGCGTGTGTGGAATCGCCGACATGGCTAGCAGTGAAAAAGAAGGAAGAACACAAACAGAGAACATTAAACGCAGTCAGATCTAATTTGCCCGTGAGTTTAATTCGATTTGGCCGGGGGCTATGACTGCGTTAATCAAGGTCTTGTCAACAGAATTACAATATGCTCGCTGATTAACAGCCCTGATGTGAATAACAGAGGACAGATCGCAGCTAGTAGGCTGCTTATAGTTTGTGCGGCTATGCTTCTACCTGTACGCGTAACACACAGTAATAGTAGGAGCAATACAAATACCCACACACAGTTTGTTTTGCTTAACGACACCACTGGAGTACACTGATTTATTAATCATCGGCTACTGGATGTCAAACAATGGGTAATTCTGACATATAGTCTTAGAGAGGAAACCCGCTGTATTTTTCCATTGGAAGCGAGGTGGGTCTTTTTATAGGCACCATCCCATAGGGTAGCACATACCACGGTGCTGTTTTACCACTGGGATGGGTCCCTTCCCCACCTGACATAGAATACAGAAAAACATTGTTTTGTTCTAGCTTAGTCGGTAGAACGCTCGTCTGAGGTGCTTACTTGACCCATTCTCTGATTGGGTGTCTTCCCGTCTCAACCAGTGCTCCACGACTGGTATATCAAAGGCCGTGAAATGTGCTGCCCTGTCTGTGAGAAAGTGCATATAAAAGATCCTTTGCTGCTAATAGAGAAAAAAGTAACGCTAAGAGTAAAAAATTACTAAATGATTGACAGCCAGTAGATGATAATTAATCGATCAATGTGCTCTAGTGGTGTCGTTAAACAAACAAACTTTGAACAGTAAATTGTGTAACATGAGGTCTTTAGATACCAGAGAGGTATCTTCTGGTAAATGACTAGGAAGTGACATAAACAGGCGTTAAAAATTCGGTTTATTATGACTAGCTATCGGTAACAGTACCTCTCTACCTACTGAAATAAAACAGTAAACGGTGTATCTTAGTAATTATTGAAATAAAATCTTAGTAATTATTGAGATAAAACAGTAAAATATGTATCTTAGTAATTATTGAGGTAAAACAGTAAATGGTGTATCTTTGTAATTATTGAGATAAAACCGTAAACGGTGTATCTTAGTAATTATTGAGATAAAACAGTAAAATGTGTATCTTAGTAATTATTGAGATAAAACAGTAAAATGTGTATCTTAGTAATTATTGAGATAAAACAGTAAAATATGTATCTTAGTAATTATTGAGGTAAAACAGTAAATGGTGTATCTTTGTAATTATTGAGATAAAACCGTAAACGGTGTATCTTAGTAATTATTGAGATAAAACAGTAAAATGTGTATCTTAGTAATTATTGAGATAAAACAGTAAAATGTGTATCTTAGTAATTATTGAGATAAAACAGCAAAATGTGTATATTGGTCATCACTGAGATAAAACAGTAAAATATGTATATGTTGGTAATCACTGAGATATAACAGTACAATGAGTATATGGGTCATCACTGAGATCAAACAGTAAAATATGTATATGTTGGTAATCACTGAGATATACATATAACAGTACAATGAGTATATGGGTCATCACTGAGATAAAACAGTAAAATATGTATATGTTGGTAATCACTGAGATATACATATAACAGTACAATGAGTATATGGGTCATCACTGAGATCAAACAGTAAAATATGTATATGTTGGTAATCACTGAGATATAACAGTACAATGAGTATATGGGTCATCACTGAGATATAACAGTAAAATATGTATATGTTGGTAATCACTGAGATATAACAGTACAATGAGTATATGGGTCATCACTGAGATCAAACAGTAAAATATGTATATGTTGGTAATCACTGAGATATAACAGTACAATGAGTATATGGGTCATCACTGAGATCAAACAGTAAAATATGTATATGTTGGTAATCACTGAGATATAACAGTACAATGAGTATATTGCTAATTACTGAGAATAGAATAGAATAGATGTTTAACAACACCCTAGCACGAAAAATACATCGGTTACTGGGTGTTAAACTATGGTAAAAATTACTGAGATAAAACATTAAAGTGGGTATATGGGTAATTCAAGTCTCTCCTCCAGACAAATGCATTAAAGATGTTGGTACATTTTAGTTACACAGCGATTTGTATATAATGCCTGTTTAAACTGCGTGTAACATGAACACTAAATACATATAGCAAGCGCACAATTAGTCTTAGCTCATACGGCACGCCGCCCAACTAACAGAGAAAATAATGATTATAGCTACGTAACAAGCATTACGTTTACAGTTGTTAGCTTATCAAATCTAGCATTTGTTTGGCATAAAATCCATAATAATGATTGGCTTTGTGTGGGAACATAATAATCTCTTTATGAAACCGGCTTTAGATTAATAGTGCATTGAGTTACAGTAAGAAAAAACCCAACCTCACCACGTGTTGCTATAGTGTGCTCCTTTAATTACAACGAAGACAAGATAGATAACGATGATAAGATAAGAATATAACAGTAATTTGAAAATTAATATACATAGCATCAATGGTAGCAGTTATAAATAACAATAACAACACGAGTAACATTAATTTTTATATACATACATACATATATACAAAATGTATATGTATATGTATATGTATATGTATATGTATATGTATATGTATGTGTGTGTGTGTGTGTATATATATATATATATATATATATATATATATATATATATATATATATATATAATACATAATGAAAGACATTTGAATACTGGTGAACGGTGCCTTTATATATCGATTTGAAACTATTTAGAATATACCTAATACGATTGTTTTCTGCATCCCCCGGCCCCTCCTCCAACCCCATACTTAAGTATCATGTATCAGCTACTATGGTTTTGTGAGAACTGTCACTAAAATAGATGTACTTATGTCTACTTTGTACGGTTTTAAAATGTACTTTGTTTTGCATGTCAATAAGATCGATATTTTCTCCGTGAAAAACTTTTTGTAAGTATTGAGATGGCTCCAGTTCTTGTCCAAAATAGTGCCGTGATACATTTTATAACACATTTCCTTCACTATTAAACTATCACATTTTATTTTATAACTATTGTTTCTTTGTTATCTCAATAATATAAAAATCAATAAAACAATCTAGATCATATTTCTACACAAGGAGTTCAAGGGATGTTTTGATAGTGTGGACATTGTATGATCTAATGAACCACTGCCAGATGCACCCTTCCTACATCGTCTGTAGGAGGATAGGAGGACTGCCATTCTGAAGATCAGTAATCTCAGTCCGCACCATAGTGACACTGGTTTCACTAATCTATAGCGGTCCTATCTGTTGGAAGACTGCCACTCCCATCGGTAGTCTCAGTAATTGTGTCGCCTGTTAGAGGACTGCCATTCTAAATACTGGTTTCACTAATCTATAGCGGTCCTATCTGTTGGAGGACTGCCACTCCCATCAGTAGTCTCGGTAATCGTGTCGTCTGTTAGAGGACTGCCATTCTAAATACTGGTTTCACTCATCTATAGCGGTCCTATCTGTTGGAGGACTGCCACTCCCATCAGTAGTCTCGGTAATCGTGTCGTCTGTTAGAGGACTGCCATTCTAAATACTGGTTTCACTAATCTACACCCGCATCATATTATGAGTATTGCCACTAACATTAACCTGCACACAAGACAGAGCTTAGTGGATATTTAGACAGCAGTGATGACAGGCCATGTCGTAAGTAAAGTATTACTCTGTACAAAGCAGAGCTTAGTGGATATTTAGACAGCAGTGATGACAGGCCATGTCCTAAGTAAAGTATTACTCTGTACAAGGCAGAGCTTAGTGGATATTTAAACAGCAGTGATGCCAGGCCATGTCCTAAGTAAAGTATTACTCTGTACAAGACAGAGCTTAGTGGATATTTAGACAGCAGTGATTACAGGCCATGTCCTAAGTAAAGTATTACTCTGTACAAGACAGAGCTTAGTGGATATTTAGACAGCAGTGATTACAGGCCATGTCCTAAGTAAAGTATTACTCTGTACAAGACAGAGCTTAGTGGATATTTAGACAGCAGTGATGCCAGGCCATGTCCTAAGTAAAGTATTACTCTGTACAAGACAGAGCTTAGTGGATATTTAGACAGCAGTGATGACAGACCATGTACTAAGTAAAGTATTACTCTGTACAAGGCAGAGCTTAGCGGACATTTAGACAGCAGTGATGGCAGGACATACCCTAAGTAAAGTCTAAGTGTCTGTACAAGACAGAGCTCAGTGGGTATTTAGACACCAGTGATAACAGGATATTCCTAAATAATGTCTTATTTAAAAATGGTGTCCACTTATTTTGGTTTCCTTATGTCATTAAAGGGACATTCCTGAGTTTGCTGCACTTTTTAAGATGTTATCGACTAACAAAGACTTTTTAACGATTGTAATTCTGCATAAAATATTAGTGGCTGTATATTAAACGTGTTTCTTATCGTTCTAATATTTATACTAGGCTAAATTTCATTTTATTTCCAAAAATAAAAAAGATTCGTACGTACGAAATTATTTGAAGAAAAAAAATCCAGTTTGGGCTTCTTACAAATATTAAGACGACCAGAAACACATTGAATATACAGACACTAATATTCTAAACCAGAAAATATATTTAATATGTAAGTTTAATCGTAGAAATATTTTATTAGTCGGAAACATCTTACAATGCAGCAAACTCGAGAATGTCCCTTTAAAATGTCAGTAAGAAAAAGCAAATGTGTATTTATAACATGACAAATAAAATTAGCCGATTTAGACGGCCTTCTTCTAGTGACAGTCGGGCTAATGAAATACGAGTTGGGCTAACGAAGAACGAAGTAAATCGCGTGCTAATGTCTGGTGTGTATTTAACGTTACGGACTTGAAATGTTGCCTCTCGCAAACCGGGGCGCCCAGATAGATGAATCAATATTAAAAGATAGCCTAAAATGGCCAAAGGAAATGAATGACTGATTAACGACAAATGTGACATTTTAAAATGCTAGTATGACTGTGTGTGTTTCTAAAAAAGCTAATGTCAGCTTCAGCAGCTGATGATCCGGTGCATGGAATTGTAGAAACATTGGACGAATATTACAATCAGCTTCATTAAAGGGACACACCCTAGTTACGTTTATTTGTTAACCATTACGGCGTTGTTTCTCGCTATTAAACCCCATTTTTCACAAATAAAATTGCACTTTACTTACATTTTATTATTTAGAATACACATTTCCATTCACCTGAAGTGCTTTTTGGTAATCCTGATGTTTGTAAAACCACGAAATGCATTTTTTTGCATTTTTACACAAGACGTTCTGTCAAGAAAAAACCGTTAAGCAAGCGAGGTCCAATCTATTTTTAGAGGGGATATTTCCATTTCAATGTCACAGACGTTAGTATATCACGTGACCGTTATCATTTTGGTTCGGTTTGTTTTCTCGTGCACGGTTCGCGCAATCAATATCCGATTTGTTGTTGTTCATTTGTGAGATTTTTCTTCACATTTCGTGAAAATTTTCAGTAACAATAAAGTTCAGACAAGTAAGTGTCTCAATACAAAACGTTACAAACCCTTAAAACCAATAATTTTGCTAAGTCTTACGATATCTGGAGAGGGGATACAACCAGGACAGAACAGTTGGAACATGTCTAGGAGAGGTGAAACGAACGCACCCCAAGTCTGTGAAATTTGTCGTGACGTAGGCATTGTTGTGCTTCGAGCGACATCTACCGGTGACATCAGAATACAAACTTTCAAAATTATTTCAAGCAATTGGGACATGGGGATTCCCATGGTATTTATCGATATAAAACCTGCTTTTTCACTCCATTTGATAAAAAACGTGATCTAAGTGTGTTACAGGTTTGTAGATTAACCAAATTATAATTTATTTTCGCTGGATGGAACTAGGGTGTGCGGCTTTAATCTATTCAATTATTTATGGACTTAATCATTCGTTCAACTGTTTATTCGTTTATCCTTACTCGTTCTTTCCCATTTATTTATTCTTAATGTATTTGTAATTATGATCATTCATTATTTTATTCAGTGTAAGTGTAGATCGGGGTATTTCCCGTTCTAACCAGTCACACAAATGTTATTGTTGTTTTTTTTAAAGTTTGTTTTCTTTAACGATACTAATAGAGCACTTGGATTTATTAATCATCAGCTATGTCAAACATTTGATAATTCTAAAAGCCTCTACATTTGTTCATCAGCAGCAAGAGATCTTGTATATCCACATTCCCGCAGAAAGGAAAGCACATATCACGGCCATTGACCAGTTGTGGTGCACTGGTTGGAACGAGAAGAAACCCAACCAGCTGAAACGAGGTGATTCCATCCAGCGACGCAAGCACCTCACAAGCACGGCGGAGCAGGGGGGCTGGGGGCTGGGGGCTGGGGGCTGGGGGGGGGGGACTGTAGCCCTTCCTAATAATTTTGAATACAAATTATTATTGGTAGTAAATCTTAAGACAGAGATGAATTCTACTTGTAAAATACATTTCAGGACATCTAGTTTTCAACATTTTACAGGGGAGCATACCCTCGAACCCTCTAGAAACTTTGTATTGCGCCCTCGACCCCCCCCCCCCCCCATCTCAGTCAGCATTCCCCCAGTGTCTACTTGCTTCCGCAGTGCCTGCTTCAAGCTAAATCCCTCCCTCGTTATTGTCTTAAATGCCATGATACAAGCTGTTACACATTTGAAAAAAGGCGTGCCTACTTTTGTAGTTCGCTTTCTCAAAGCATGGTATTTAACCCAATTGTTTAGTGTAAAATGGGGTGCATATATTTCCTGTAAGTTTAATGTAACAAATGGCGTCCGTCAAGGTGGGGTAATGTCACCCTTATTATTTAATATATCATTATTGATGACCTTAACCTACAGTTGTCAAAATGTGCAGTTGGGTGTAATGTTGGTGGGGTGTTTCTAAATAACTTCAGTTTTGCTGATGATATGTCACTTCTTTGCCCATCTATTTCTGCATTAAGAAAAATGTTAACGATTTGCGAGAAATTTGCAGATTATGATATTATATATAATACAATGAAAACTGTTTGTATGTGTATTGAGCCAGAAACTCTGAAGTTGATCAATGTGCCTTCGATATATTTGTGTGGTGATGTACTGAAATTTGTTGACAACTATAAATATCTAGGTCATATTATATGCAAAAACATGAAAGACGATAAAGACATTAAACGACAGTATAGAGCCCTTTGTGTACGTGCAAACATGTTGTTGCGGCGATTTGCAAAATGTTCAGAATCTGTTAAAACACAATTATTTGTGAGTTATTGTAGTAATTTGTACGCGGGTGCATTATGGGTGAAATTTACGCAGGATACCATGAAGGATCTTAACATATGTTATAATAATGCATACCGATGGATGATCGGACAACGACGACCATACAGTGCCAGCAAGATGTTTGTCAGTCATCGAGTAAAAAGCTTTGGCGCTTTACTTCGCTCAACAGCATATTCGCTGAAGAGCAGAATCGAAACAACTTCAAACGACCTACTTGCCCACCTGCGGTGTACAACTGTGTACGTCAAATCTGTATGTGTAACTCGCTGGCACAAGCTGCTGTATATTATGTAATCAGTTTTGTATGTGATGTTTATATATGTTCTATGGATCTCTGATCTGAAATAAAAATCTATTATTATATTATTATTATTATCTTCTTATTGTTGTTGGGTTTTTTCGGGGTTTTTTAGTTGTTTTATGGGGTGGTTATGTTTTGTTTGTTTTTTGGTTGGATTTTTTTTTTTTGGGGGGGGGGGGGGGTTTTTTTTTTTTTTTTTTTTGTATGGGAGCGTGTGGTTTTCTTTTTCTTTTCTTTTTCTGAGGAGGATGTTTTTGTTTCTTTTGTCCGATTTTTGACGGGTTGGGATTTGAAGAATGAGACTGAGGATCAGTTGGTGGTTTCTTGATTGCTTTTGTGTATTTTCATACGTGACTTAATCTACTTTGCTTAAAGCCTACAATGGAGGTGTGCACCACGACATGTATATCAAAGGCCGTGGTATGTGCTATCCTGTCTGTGGAATAGTGCATAAAAAGTATCCCTTGCTACTAATGGAAAAATGTAGCGGGTTTCCTCTCTAAAGCTATATGTTAAAATTACCAAATGTTTGACATCCAATAGCAGATGATTAATAAATCAATGTGCTCTAGTTGTTTAGTTAAACAAAACAAACTTTAACTGTAACTTTAACAATGGAGGTGTATTCTGTAAGTGTGCAAATGAAATTTCTTTAAAAAAAAAACCAAACACAACAGCATGTCAACTTGAGAAGGTTCAGTAGGGCAATATGTTGCTAAAAGCTACAAAAGCCAGACAAATTGCAAACGGATATCAAATCGTTAAAGTTAAAATTGAGTTTCACATGGTGAACTGTACATGTGAAAGAAAGAAAGAAAGAAAGAAAGAAAGAAATGTTTTATTTAACGACGCACTCAACACATTTTATTTACGGTTATATGGCGTCAGACATATGGTTAAGGACCACACAGATTTTCAGAGGAAACCCGCTGTCTCCACTACATGGGCTACTCTTCCGATTAGCAGCAAGGGATCTTTTATTTGCGCTTCCCACAGGCAGGATAGCACAAACCATGGCCTTTATTGAACCAGTTATGGATCACTGGTCGGTGCAAGTGGTTTACACCTACCCATTGAGCCTTGCGGAGCACTCACTCAGGGTTTGGAGTCGGTATCTGGATTAAAAATCCCATGTCTCGACTGGGATCCGAACCCAGTACCTACCAGCCTGTAGACCGATGGCCTGCCACGACGCCACCGAGGCCGGTTGTTCATGTGAAATACATGTGTTATGTATTTCCACGTGTATGCAAAGCAAACAGTTGACTGAATTGATATTAAAGATAACTTCCTCAAATTGCCAAGGTCTTTTCTGGTGAACATGACTAAATCCGATATGTCGATATTAAGAATTATCTTTGTTTGTTTTGTTTAACGACACCACTGGAGCACATTGATTTATTAATCATCGGCTATTGGATGTCAAAGATTTGGTAATTTCGACATATAGTCTTAGAGAGGAAACCCGCTAAATATTTTCATCTTTTATATGCACCATCCCACAGACGGTATAGCACATACCACGGCCTTTGATATACAAGTCGTGGTGCACTGGCTGGAACGAGAAATAACCCAATTGGCCCACCGACGGGGATCGATCCCACACCGACCGCGCAACAAGCGATCGCTTTACCGTTGCGCTACGTCCCGCCCATTAGAGCCTTTTTTATAATTTAAATTAGATTTTACTTGTATTTTATTGTTTATATTATTAATTTTCATACCTCCAAAGTGTTTCCGGTCATCGTGGTGTTTGTAATACCATGAAATGTATTTTTTTATATAAATCTAAAAATACCTCTGAGAAGTAACGGTTAATCTATTTTAGAGAGTATTTCCCTGTTCCATTTTACACTCTAGTGTACTGACGTGTTGCAGGTCAACCACAATCACTTTCCATTTTACACTCTAGTGTACTGATGTGTTGCAGGTCAACCACAATCACTTTCCATTTTCACTGGTTAAACCTAGGGTCTGGGACATTAAATTATTACCAAATCGTTGCATTTACTAGCAGACCCACAACTGGTGTAACAAAGGCCGTGGTATGTACTATCCTGTCAGTGGGATGGTGCATATAAAAGATCCCTTGCTGCTAATCGAAAAGAGTAGCCCATGAAGTGGCGACAGCGGGTTTCCTCTCTCAATATCTGTGTGGTCCTTAACCATATTTCTGACGCCATATAACCGTAAATAAAATGTGTTGAGGGCGTCGTTAAATAAACCATTTCCTTCCTTTACTAGCAGACCAATAGGTTAAAAGTTTGAGGTCATAGTTATGGCGGACATGATTTTCACCGTAAAAGTTTAAAGTTTTTCTTTTTGTTTAACCACTCCACTAGAGCGTTTTCCACAGTAGTGCTTGAGGATGAGGAACTGGCTTCGGTTTTGATAAATATTTGACATAGATATTTTCCGCATACTTTCTATTTTTGAAGAAGCCACTGTTTACGTCTAGTGGAAGCACATTACAATTTCGATATGTTCCAGTTAATTATACCAAGAATATGTTTTAGTTATTTATTACCCCCAAAACATTAGTAAAAAGAATACATTTAAAAAATGACTCTTGCCTATTTCGTGATATTGCAGCTGAATGATTTTGTCGTTGAGTTTCCGACATACGCGTCTGTGGAAAGGAAAGGAAATGGTTTATTTAACGATGCGCTCAACACATTTTATTTACGGTTATATGGCGTCGGACATATGGTTAAGGACCACACAGATATTGAGGGAGGAAACCCGCTGTCGCCACTTCATGGGTTACTCTTTTGATTATCAGCAAGGGATCTTTTATACACACTATCCCATAGACAGGATAGCACATACCACGGCCTTTGATGTACCAGTCGTGGTGCACTGGCTGGAGCGAGAAATAGCCCAATGGGCCCACTGACGGGGATCGACCCTAAACCGACCGCGCATCAAGCGAGCGCTTTACCACTGGACTACGTCCCGCCCCTACGTGAAACATCCTTCCCTAATAAACATTTATAAAGATATATATAAGCATTTGATAAATGTGTCTAGAAGCTTAGGGAAACTAAATACTTGTTTACACTAATCTATCATTTTCTGCTTTATCATCGGCAAATAAGACCTAATATCTACGGAGCGTCCTGACTTTTCCATAAATCACAAAGCCCATGAGCGCGTCGTAATTGCTCCGTATCTGTAGCCCAATTATCATGTATATCGCATTTCGATCTAAACAGGGGTGGTACGGAGCGCGTACTTCCTACCTTCTAGTAGTTAATAGTCCAGTCAAAATAAGGTTTGACCTAGAACAAATTACAACAGAAATTATTTTTAATGGAACTGTTCCCTGGTCCCTACTTGAACAACATATCAAAATTGTACATTGATGTAGGCGGGGCAAATGTGCTAATTTTGCATAATTTCAAAATGGCCGCCATAACTCATATATGCAAACACAATGGCAAACTATTCTTAAGATTCCGTGGACAAATACATGGAATTATCAGTGCTATGACTTAAATGTATTCACACATATTCTTTAAAATTTATTTTGAGATATATGGATGACAAGTAAAATTCAAGATGGCCGCCTTTGTTCAAAATGGGTACCAATATTCCCCAAAATCACATATAAATGCAGATATATACAAACAATGTACTTTTGTTAGTGTTACTAATATTGTCAAAGAAACCTTGTAAATATAAACTAATTATTTTGTCACAAAAGTGACATAAATGATATATCAAGTCCACCGTTAGCTTTGAATTGTATCGACTTAACTTGGCCAACTGATGAAACGTTTGGGCAAATAAATATTTTTTCTACATTAGATAATTATACCCTGTCATTTTATGGCACTTTTGATCAATAAACACGAATGTGGTAGACATTTTGTTTACGACCACGTTTTAAAAGCGGAACTTTACTTTATTCAAAATGGTGGCCACATTTTATCGCTTTTAGATCAAACACCCTCATGTAATATATCAATATATGGGTTTTTAGATAGCATATACGTCATAAAGAGGTCTTTCCTACATTTTTTGCTCTAAAAATATGATTTTTCCTATATAGGTTATCATAGTATTTCACTATTTTGTTAGCATGCAGCATGTATGAACAATTTTAACTAGGTCATGTGTAATACCCAAACATGAATCTACATCTTTACTGTTGACAAATGATGACATAATCTTAAAAAACATCTTGTCTTGTCTTGCCTAAACCCAGTGTGGACAAAATGAAAATTCAATGACTGCTCATTAACACATATAATATACTGAGTCAAATTAAAAACTTCACAATCTAAAATTTGAATAAAGTCAGTGAGTGTTGAAATCAGGTATTTTTCAGGAATAAATATTGTAATGGCGATGTCGACACTCCATTTGAAGCCCATCACAGCCCACGTGACCTGATCCATAGCACGTGCACAGCACCACTGAGACAAAAGTGGTTTTGCACTGCCACATACACATGACTATAATAGCACACGTGTTTTCATCGTTATTTGCTCACAGTAGTCTGACAAAACGAAAAAAAACATTAAAACCATATTGTTTATGACCTGTTTCGATGCCACGCCTCAGCGTGAACGTTTTGTCGGCATGTTGCACCCGGGAACGTCAGTAGCTGACGTTGCAGGGGCTTTGGGTTGCAGTCGACGGGCAATTTATCATCTTCGGACACGAGTACAACAAACGGACACCACAGCTGATCGCCCCCGACCGGGTACACCACGTGTGACGTCACAGGCAGATGACCGTCATATTGTGTTACGTCACCTCCGCAACCGTTTCAGGACAGCTACAACGACCAGTAATGAACTTTGCCGATGGCAGGCAGAGGGTTTGGAGACGACGTGGTATGGGGTTTTGAAAATTTGTCATTAACTGAAAAATTATGTAACCAGTTTATAAAATTGTTATTACCTGTAAGAAAATCTACACCATTGTATATATTATATGGAGAACTTGGACGTTACCCTGTGTATATTACCGTAAAAATAAGAATGATAATTTTCTGGTATCGACTAATTACTGGAAAACAGTCCAAGTTGTCATTATTGGTGTACACATTATTACTGAATGATGTTAATAATAACTTTTATAATCACAAATGGATTACGTATGTTAAATCTGTTTTAGATGATATTTGTCACGGGGATTCTATAATACCCGTAACTGGATAAAACACGATTATCAAAATATCTCTCCTAACTGTATATCTATTAGATCTCTCTGTAACAGGCTGTTAAACCCTAGTATGGCTCGTCTCTAGGTATGATCAGAGATACGATCTTATATAAAGTAGATATTATTATAGCACGTTAGTTCTCTAGAAACACAACAAAAACACAATACACTTTGGAATCTGTATTAATCTACGCTGAAAAAAGTACAGCCGTAGTAGTTAATTAATAACAACAATAATACAACCCAGAACTGATCACTTAATTAGTTAATCTCTAGGTGTCTAGTTACACAAAATGCGTATCACTTCACCGTTACACCACACCCACACGTGTGATAATTGAGAAACGTTTCCAGGAGAAGTTAATTAATAAAGGAATTACAACACCATTCCTAACTAGTTAATTTTTAATTAACCCTTACTACTCGTTCAGTAACGTGTGATAATTTAGGAACGCTTCCAGGGGAACTTAATTAATAAAGGAATTACAGCTCTATTCCTAACGGGTTAATTTTTAATTACCCCTAACTACTCATTCAGTAACCTTGTAACACAGAATTAATACTGGTACCGATCACAATAAAGACAATAACCTACAGTGTACCTAGGTACTCTAGGATGGCTGGCTAAGCTTTATATTACCAAATACTCGTATAATGTTAGAACAAAAAGTCTACGATTTACTTCGTCAGATGACCGAAGACACTGTCTAAAGAATATTGGTATAATACAGTATTAAAATATTTAAAGTCACATCAATCACATCAAGGTTATACACAGAGCAGAAATGAAATTTACCAAAGTCCAAACGGACTAACGTTCCCTCGGAGACTTCCTATTCGTTCGTTTGTCCTCGATATCTCTAAAACACTAGCTATTTATTATAAATCAGGATTTTGCCTGGGGGTACAAGGCGGTACCTCACGTATCATCTCATATTCTATATCTACTAGAGTCGGTATATTTCTCTCTGATCGTCAGTCTGGCTGTCGCCAACCGCGAGCAATCTCCTGGGCATTTATAACACATGTAATAATAAGGCGACTACCAGTAATCACACTGAGTCTCTGAGTCCCTGGTATACAAATAAAATATATATAAACAAAACAGACATAAAGAATGTCAACACATTATCATAACGTTCAACTTCGGGACAGGGCATCAGCGATTACATTGGATGTGCCCTTGATATGTTCAATGGTAATTGGGTATTCTTGCAGAAGAAGACTCCATCTCAAAACTCTCTGGTTGGAGGCTTTCATTAGGATGGTCCAGTCCGTCTTCGTCTTCTGGGAACAGCACAGCTCCAGCACCCACGTCACTGGCATCCACAGCTAGCTTAAAGGGCACTCGATTGTCTGGTGCTGCCATCACGGGAGACGAGTAGCGCCTCTGCTTGAGACGGTTGAATGACTTCTCGCATTCACCTGACCAATGGAACTTCGTTTCCTTCTTTCTCAGCGTCGCACGTTTTTTAGGTTTTCTCCGATAGGCATGCTGTCGACGCGGTGTAGCGTTGGGTTCCAAGCGCACATCTTTGCTTAAGGTGTTGGTACCCGTTGGAAGGTTCTGACAAATGGAAACATTGTCTTGTTTCGACGTAGTCAACTTTGCTCGCTGGGGGTTCAAGTCTGCTAGAATCTGGCCGTTGGCCAACTTGACCTCTGCAGTCTTGACGTCATCACAGAAAATTGAGTGTCTCTCAATTTGGACCGGTCTCTCTGGAACTATCGGCAGTCTGTCAAAATAACCTTTTATCAAATTGATGTGACAATACCTACTTTTCCTAACCCTATCAGGAGTGTTTATCATATACCCTGTCTCATTAACTCGTTTGTGCACAACATAGGGCCCGAAATACCTGTTCTGCATAGAACCCCGTTTAATGGGAAGGTACAGCAGCACCTTATCCCCTGGTTTAAATTCCCGACTCTTAGCCTTCCTATCAAACACTGATTTTATTTTGCTCTGAGCATGGCTCAGTTGCTTCCTAGCTAGTTCGGTCGCCGGCAACCTCCCATCTCTAACTCTCTTATTTATTAATACTCCCTTGTCCACAGTTAACAAGGTAGTGCGAACTGCCAACAATTTTGGATCAGCCCCCTGCTCTAGAATTAACTCTTGTCTATTACAAGGTAAATCCCCTCTATCAAACACAACTGGTTCAATTCCCCTCTGCGGGAGATCAACAGGTTCCACCACATTTAATTTGTCAGTTGACTTATCTACCATTTTACTGATAACCTCATCCAGTCCAATTTCATGGCTCACACACGTATCAGACAAATCACAAATATCCTCTAGGTCCCGTGCTAACCTACTGGCCATAGCCCTAGTCTTTACACACGTAGGATATTTAATCTCATCAACCTCACACTCTTCTATTGGTAACGTGCTGTCTTTAATTAACAGTTGGTCACATTTCGGCTGACAACACTGACTAGTCAAATCATTTCCCAACAAAACTCCTATGTTTTCAACAGGCAAGTCCTTCACAACACCCATAATGACTGGTCCCGTCACAAACTTCGAACACAAGAAAACCTTATGTAACCTGACAACCATATTTTCTCCAGTAACCGAGGTTAAAACCAAACTACGTCCTATGTCTGAATTTTCAATACCAGCTAAACACTCTTGCGTGATCAAACTCTGACTACACCCGGTATCTCTATAGATTGATATAGCCTTAGGACTCAATTCTTGTTTCACATCACAAACCATACCAGTGGACACATACGGGTTTACTTTCTCTGCCATGGGACTAACCATTAACTCACTCGCTAACGGAGCTGACCTCACTAAACCGACCACTTGCGCATTATCGCGTTTCCTTTTAAAACAGTCCCCGATAAGATGGTTATCCTTTTTACAGTAACTGCACTGTGGACGAAAAGTTCGTGCATTGGCTGATAATGCAGGTCTATCCTTACTTTGCCCACCAGGTGCATTCCTTGCCTGACTAGCTGACCAACTAGATGACTCTCCCCGATAGTTACTTTCCCGGGAAAAACCTGGCTGAAATTTCTTCTTATCACCCTGTTGTAAAGAGCTACCCGGTACTGCCTGAGCTTTGTGTATTAACACGTAATCATCTGCCACTATGCCTGCCTCCTCTATCTTTTTGACATCACGATCCTCTAAATGAATACGTAAGCTAACTGGTAATCCATTTTTAATGTCCTGTAAGATCAACAACTCCCGTAACTCGGTATATGACTCTACCTGATGAGAAACAACCCATTTATCAAACATCCCTGCCTTCTTAGCCACAAACTCACTATAAGACTGACCCTGCGTTTTTCTCAACTCGCTATACCGTAAACGATAATCCTCAGGTCGTAATTCATAAGCCCTCAACACTGCAGCCTTAACTAAGTCGTACTGACTTGCTCGCTCATCACTCATTGAATTATAAGCTATACTAGCCTTCCCCTTAAACTTAGACACGGCTAACAATGTCCACTTAGACTGCGGCCAATTTAGCTGCTTAGCGGCCCGTTCAAAAAGTTGGAAGAACATGTCTACCTCCTGATCGTCAAATACAGGCACTGATCTATAAGCCTCCGACATGTTAAACCCATTTCCTGCCTCACGTCTAACTTCTTCAGTATTCAACTTTAACTCATGTTCCACTTTTAATTTTTCTAACTGGAATTCTCTATTCCTTTCTTCTTTCTCTCTATCCCTATCTATCTTCTCTTTCTCTCTCTCTCTCTCTCTCTCTCCCTCTCTCTCTCTCTCTCTTTCTCCCTTTCTCTATCCCTCTATCTCTATCTTCTCTTTCTCTCTATCTCTATTTCTCTCTCTCTATCTCTATCTCTATGTCTATCTTCTCTATCTCTTTCTTCTCTTTCTCTCTCTCTCTCTCTCTCTATCCCTCTCTCTATCTTCTCTATCTCTATCTTCTTTCTCTCTATCTCTATCTTCTCTTTCTCTCTCTCTCTCTCTCTCTCTATCTAATGCACGTTCTTCTCTTTCGTACTCAAGCTTTTTAAAAGCTAACTGTTGTTCCATACTCAAGTCACTTATCTCTATCTCTGGAACAATCTCACTGTCTTCCATAACAGGCCTATCACCAAAAACTTCCTGGATAATAATTGTCTTTATATCACCTAAGGTTTTAGCTGATGTTAAATCAATTTCTCGCTCACCCGCGATTTCAACTAACTCGGCCTTACGTGCTTGCTTAATCTCCACTACACTGAGCGTAGGCCTATCCAGCAAATTCTTATCCATGTTTAGATATGACGCACTTATTATTAATTAATTTTCTAGTGAACAACGTGCTACTTCGAGTAAATTTGTAAAATTAATTTATAAAGCCCCCATTTACAAACAATACTTTTTTAAATATGCATGTCCCGTTTCAGATCCCGGACGAGCCCCCAATTTTCTACTCCTGTCACGGGGATTCTATAATACCCGTAACTGAATAAAACACGATTATCAAAATATCTCTCCTAACTGTATATCTATTAGATCTCTCTGAAACAGGCTGTTAAACCCTAGTATGGCTCGTCTCTAGGTATGATCAGAGATACGATCTTATATAAAGTATATATTATTATAGCACGTTAGTTCTCTAGAAACACAACAAAAACACAATACACTTTGGTATCTGTATTAATCTACGCTGACAAAAGTACAGCCGTAGTAGTTAATTAATAACAACAATAATACAACCCAGAACTGATCACTTAATTAGTTAATCTCTAGGTGTCTAGTTACACAAAATGCGATTCACTTCACCGTTACACCACACCCACACGTGTGATAATTGAGAAACGTTTCCAGGAGAAGTTAATTAATAAAGGAATTACAACACCATTCCTAACTGGTTAATTTTTAATTAACCCTTACTACTCGTTCAGTAACGTGTGATAATTTAGGAACACTTCCAGGGGAACTTAATTAATAAAGGAATTACAGCTCTATTCCTAACGGGTTAATGTTTAATTACCCCTAACTACTCATTCAGTAACCTTGTAATACAGAATTAATACTGGTACCGATCACAATAAAGACAATAACCTACAGTGTACCTAGGTACTCTAGGATGACTGGCTAAACTTTATATTACCAAATACTCGTATAATGTTAGAACAAAAAGTCTACGATTTACTTCGTCAGATGACCGAAGACACTGTCTAAAGAATATTGGTATAATACAGTATTAAAATATTTAAAGTCACATCAATCACATCAAGGTTATACACAGAGCAGAAATGATATTTACCAAAGTCCAAACGGACTAACGTTCCCTCGGAGCCTTCCTATTCGTTCGTTTGTCCTCGATATCTCTAAAACACTAGCTATTTATTATAAATCAGGATTTTGCCTGGGGGTACAAGGCGGTACCTCACGTATCATCTCATATTCTACATCTACTAGAGTCGGTATATTTCTCTCTGATTGTCAGTCTGGCTGTCGCCAACCGCGAGCAATCTCCTGGCCATAAACAGCACTACCGGAGATATTACATAACTACTAGCCACATGGCCTCCGCACCTGGCTGGGTGTGTATTAGGCGTACCGATCGAAGACCGTCGCGCAGAAGTATTACGTAACAAGTTGCCCATCTGGGCTACGGGCAATGAAACTGCACACGGCCCTCTAACACAATTAAAATCGCCACAGGCGAAACAAATTTAAGAGCATGTACCGTCACAATATTGGTTGTACATATATATGGTTATCACAATGCAATGCTATTACTAGTGCTTCCATGTTGAAAACGTATATTAATACAAAGCTTACGGATCAATACTTACAATCATGGTATACTTATATTGATAACTCATCCAAAGCTTCAAATTATAAATTATTTAAAAATACTGTTGAATTTGAGACATACATCACAATTATAGAGAGAAAACATTGGTGTCCATTATTACGCTTCAAATGATCAAACCATAATCTTCCAATTGAAACGGGCAGATGGAAAAATGTACCACTACAAAATAGAATATGTCCATTGTGTAATAGTTACGATATCGGAGATGAGTTTCATTGTATATTTACATGTTTGTTTTTAAGAATGAAAGAAAGCGTTACTTACCATCTTTCTGTCAGTCTAAACCAAATATATATAAATTTTATAAATTATTCAACTCTAAGAAAGCTGGTGTCCTTAGAAAACTTTCTATATTTTGTAATCTAATTATGAATACTTTCAAATCCTCTGGCTGATATTCTGTGTATTTTTTGTATTTATTAATATGTATTTATTGTATTTATGTACATTTCTGTACATCCACCATCTTGTTACAATTATATTGACTGCTGTATGTATATATATCCTCATATAAGTGTAAATAAAGTTCAGTTCAGTTCAGTGAATGTCATGCTCAGTGTTGTGTCCGTGAAGTTGAGAGATTCGGAGGCAGAAGGTTAATGTTTTGGGGTGCTTTCTGTGGAAATGGCCGTTCTCGACTTCTTGTTATCCGTGGCAACCTCAACGCTGCAGCATACCGCGATCAGGTGCTGGCCCAGGAACTTGTACCCTTCATGGCAGGTCATGGTCCAGGCCTGATCTTTCAGCATGACAACGCCAGACCCCACACGGCCATCTTATCAAGGGATTACCTGAGGAACGCGGGCATCAATGTCATGGATTGGCCTTCAAGGTCGCCCGACCTGAATCCCATCGAGCACGTCTGCGATGTGCTGGGAAGACGCCTACGCACTCCCAGGAACCCTCCACAGACTTTGCTAGAACTTGATGCCTCATTAGTGGAACAATGGCACTGTATCCCTAATGCAGTCTTTACGCGCATCAGGCAGTCAATGAGGAAGCATTGCTTTGTAGTAGTGGGTACACATGGAGGGAATACGCGCTACTGAACCTGTGAGTTCATCAGACGACCCTGCTTGTGAATTACCATTTTGACTGTTTGTTTTTTGGACGAATGCTGTGGGCGCATCGAACAAATGTTTTACTCAACATTTATTCCTATTTTTTCTTTGGACGTCATACAATAAAAAAATACCTTATTTAATACGTTCTTCTGTCATATTTGCTAATTAGCCAAGATGAAACGGTTGTGAAGTTTTTAATTTGAAATTAATTTGAATTTTTTAATATATGAACCAAGAATTAGAATGAGAGTAAGCAGGACTGAAAATGATAAAGGCATTTACTTGAATATCTGTCATCGACCATATAATTCAACATTACTCCCTTTGTTCTTGAACTTTCTGATCTTTTAACTGGCACAGGAAGAAAGTATATGAACAAACAAGAACAATATCAGTAGACAAGATATCACATATATCACATGTCTATAAATATACGCACATCATTCTGTCTTGTGTAGGTTTAACTAGTCAAGAAGGATGCATCGTCCTCGTGAGTGGCAGACTGTCTATAGACCATGCACATGACTGCTTCATGGTGGCAGTATAACCAAGCAGCAACAAACAATGGCTGTTTCTGTGCCAGCATGAATGGAGTAATGCAAAAATTCAGAAAAGGTTTATGATATAAGTGATATAATACAAGCTCGACAAAAGACAAAATAAGAAAGACAAATTTGAAAGGCAGAAAAGAAACCACCGAATGTATCAAATTTGTTCTATACCTTGGTATATACATAGACATTCAAACCGACGTAAGTTATAAGACAAAAATGATGACTTCAGCTTTCCAGAAGCAATATTTCTTCTATTTCACCTTTTGAAATTTACATATCACAATTTGTGAGGTATATTAGGGAAAGCTCAACTCATGCCATTTTCAGTATGTCATATTATTCTTATACAGAAATTGTTTCATCAGAGTTATAATAGTCAAGGACTCCTAAAAGCTTTCAAAACAGTTCATGGTCGACATGTCGAGGCTATATCAGATCACAATTACTTACGCTATAGGCTATGTTTCTATATAGCATTAGTGGCTATAGCACTTTTATCAATATCAGTAGGCCCGTGGCGTTTTATACACCTTTGCCTGCATGGAAGCAACATATCCTGACAGCTCGTCCCAGGATATTGGTTTAAACAAACACACCCACTAAACCTGGTCGGCGTACACCCATGTAACAGTAAAAGTATTACATTTGCATTGGTTGGAATTACCACACAAATGTCGTCAATGTGAGCAAGTTACACATGTTTGTAAACTGTATGCATTCCACGGTCAACTTCAGTCTAATAGTTGCCACTACAAAGCTGTCGCCATGAAATAGTCAAACACAAGGCTATTTGTACAGATACATTTCTGGATTTTCGTCAACTAAATGGGAAAATAACTGTGATCTGTGGCCAAAAAGCTGATATGTGTCTGCATATCCCATTCTGACTGTACATACTTCTTCATGTTTTTTAAACATCTTCTACAGAATTTTCATTCTTTAAATAAATATAAACGACTACTGGCTCTGCTCATATTGGGTGCCACTTGTGTGGAAATGTATGCTCACTTTATGTAATCACCTGATATCACTGTTTTAACAGCGATTCACGAGAGCATGCCATCACAGCTGTCTAAATATCTATTATTCTGTAGTCTGCAGTATTCCTAAAGACAGCGTAGGAAGGATGTCTTGTCTTGGGAAGTGGCAATCATGGGAACTGTCACAACCTTGTTAAAACATGCCTTGTGCAATATCACTTTGAAACTCTTATTGTCATTCGAGTTTGGTTTGTTGGACAAGAGTATGATGTGGCAGTACCCCAGGAATGTGAAATGTGCAATGCTGCACGTAAACAGTATTTGATGGATCACGCCCATCTATAAACGACACTTCCCATATTTGACAAGCAGGTGGTACTGAGTCTACTTGACTAGGGAACATAATTTATTTTTAAAAATTGATATTGGAGGAGGCAAATTCTTCTGGTTTGTTGAATTTTTCGATTAATTGCCTTTTACTATATATGTATGAAACTAATAGTTTGCTGAATAATTCAGAGTGTAAGATGGGGTAACTTCGTGATTGGATTATCCACATTTGTGTTATTTTTGTGATTATATGAAAAAGGAGAAACCCATTTCAGGGCAAATAGGTTTCGCCCCATTATTGATGTGTAATTTCAAATGCCTATTGGAGCACTGACAAAACAGACTGACACAATGGTGCACATGCAAGGAAGTTAGCTAAGAATGGATGGTTGCATTTAACAAATGGAAATGATGGCTAACTGATTAACTCATTAATCTACAACGTGACATACTAATTTTTTAAACACAAATAATATAGATTACCGAGATCTCAGATCACTATCGTGGAACTGTTATTTCAATGTTTATGTTGGCGGCCATCTTGAAGAATGAAAGCCATCTTAAGATATTAATTAATGGAGTTCTTTCTAAGTCAATATGTAGGTTATTACAAACAAAATACAATGAATTTTAAAATAACATTTACTAAGTATATCTCGTTTCAGCACACACGTATGTTTACTATTGAAAAATATGCCATGTGGCGGCCAAAGTTAATTATCCCAATTAGTCACTTTCTCCCGGTTACATCAGATTACCTTTTTGATATGTTGTCTAGGATGGTATTGAGAGAACAATACAACAAAAATAAATTGTTGCAAGATTACCAACTCTCAGATCATTTTTGAATTTTAAGGAATTGTTATTTCAATGGGAAAGTTGGCGGACATCTTGAAAAATAAAACCATTTTAAATTATAAATAAAGAGAGGTCTTTCTAAGTCATCAAGTAAGTTATTATGAACAAACTACAATTATTTTAAACATCCTTTACTAAATATATCTTGTAATGGTACACATACAAGTATATACTATTGTAACATATGCCGTATGGCAGCCATTTTTATTTATGTAAATTAGTCACTTCCCCAATATGCATAAATGTACATTTTTGATATGTTGTCTAGGATGGCTTTGAGAGTAAGATACAACAAAAATTAACGATTTTGCCAAATTATCAATATCTTGTATCACTTTGGAATTTTAAGGAACAGTTATTTCAATGGGAATGTTGGCAGCCATCTTGAAAAATAAAACCATTTTAAATTATAAATTGAGGGAGGCATTTCAAAGTCATCAAGTGAGTTATTACAGACAAAATACAATGCAATTAAAACATCATATACTAAATATATCTTGCAATGTACATTTTTGATATGTTGTCTAGGATAGCTTTGAGAATAAATTAAAACAAAAATAAATTCTGTTACAATTTGTTCTAGGTTAGGCCTTTTTTAACCTTAGATTGACTGGACTATAATTAAATTATAATTTGTAGCCATTTCCTATATTTTGGGTAAAGAATAAGTCCTGTTTTTAAGTTACCGATAAGACGTTTCTGATTATGAAATCGCACCAAACATAGCAGCTGTTTTCTGAAAATAGTGTCTACTGCATAAAGTTAAACAGAAATAACTGGATTTATTGATGAATGAATAGATGGACGGGCGGACGGATTGATGGATGGATGGATGGATGGATGGATGGACGGACGGACGGACGGACGGACGAATAAATAGATGGGTGGATGGATGAATGAAAACAAAGAAAGAAATGTTTTATTTAACGACGCACTCAACACATTTTATTTTACGGTTATATGGCGTCAGACATATGGTTAAGGACCACACAGATTTTGAGAGGAAACCCGCTGTCGCCACTTCATGGGCTACTCTTTCCGATTAGCAGCAAGGGATCTTTTATTTGCGCTTCCCACAGGCAGGATAGCACAAACCATGGCCTTTGTTGAACCAGTTATGGATCACTGGTCGGTGCAAGTAGTTTACACCTACCCAATGAGCCTTGCGGAGAACTCACTCAGGGTTTGGAGTCGGTATCTGGATTAAAAATCCCATGTCTCGACTGGGATCCGAACCCAGTACCTACCAGCCTGTAGACCGATGGCCTAACCACGACGCCACCGAGGCCGGTAAGATGGATGAATGAATGAATGAATGAATGAATGAATGAATGAATGAATGAATGTTTAACGACACCCCAGCGCAAAAATGCATCGGCTATAGGGTGTCAAACAATGGTAAAACTTTAAATGAACTGACGTGAATTTATTGATGAAAAGTATATACACATTATAGATGCAGGTCTATCTTCCAATAAGTGACTGTCCAAGAATAATCTCTGCTTACAGAACAGAACAGAACAGAACTTTATTACGCTCAGGCCGTTACACAACGGCATATGAGGAACATGATATATAAACTGTAGTGACAAGATAGGGTTTACAGGAGACAATAGTACAATAGTATTAATACAAATGCAATAAAGTAATAGAGACAATAGTATAATACAAATGCAATAGAATAATAAGGAATAATATAATACAATTAGAATAAAGTAATGTAATGTCACATTATTGTAATTCCTACCAAATGTGCTAATCAGACATGCGCATACATATATACATGTATACTTGGGTAGTAATAAGACATTGTACATAATTCATATACATATATTTTAGGGTTTACTGCATTTATTAATAATTTCTTTTATTAATTTACATAATTTCTTGAGAACACTTATTTTGCTATTCGTCATTAGTTGTTTAAATTTCAGCGTACTTGGTTTATTATAATAATATGGCTTAAGCAAATTTTTACGGGAGTTAGTGAAATAAGTACATGTGAATAAATAGTGAAATTCGTCTCCAATATCATTATTGTTACATAATCTGCACGTTCGATCTTCCACTGGGGTGTTGTTCCAGCGTCCTGTTTCGATTGGTAAGTAGTGATTAGATGTTCTAAATTTGAGTAATATAGTCCAACATATTTGTGGTAATATAATAAGATATTTTTCTAATCTAAGGTTTTCCTTAAATATAGTGTACGTTTTACCTTTTGATGATAAAGTTATGTTTGTATTCCATTGTTGTAAATACTGGTCGTTTTGTCTTAATTTTACTTGATTAAAAAGTATTTTTACGGATGAAAAGTTCCGTGACATCCAAACATTTGTCATGCCTAGCTGGTTAAATATGTCTTCGACCATTTTTATCCATTTATAACTATATCCATTAACAGAAGAGTCGTGTAACATTAATTCATGCAGTAAAAACGATGATTTTGTTTGTTTACCAGATACGATACGGGCCCAAAAACTTATAATTCTTTGTTGAATAATTAGTTTAAGGGGTCTTCTTCCTAGTTCTCCATATAACATGAATAGCGGGGTGCCTTTTTTAACTGGTAAGATGTGTCTTAGGAATTTTATATGAATAGTTTCAGTGATATCGATGTTTTCATAACCCCATATTTCGCACCCGTATAAGAGAATCGGGAGTACAATGGAATCAAATAGTTTTAATTTGCATTCTGTTGAAAAGTTATTGTCTTTGGATTTAGACAGAACAAAGTACATTGCTTTAGTTGCCTTTTGAGTTAGTAGTTTTTTGCTTGTATTAAATTTATTTAGTTTGGTAAAAGTAAGACCTAAGTATTTATATTCTTTTACGTTTTCAAGCACATCATGTCCAAGTATAAAAACTTTCTTGTAATCATTACTGGTGCCATTGAAAATGATTATTTTAGTTTTACTTGCATTTACTTTGAGTTTCCATCTATTGCAATATTGTGAAAAGACATTTAGGGATTGTTGTAAGTCAGAGGCGTTTGATGCGAGAAGCGCAGTATCGTCAGCATATAATAAACATAAAAAGTAAAGAGCTGTTTTATCGAACGTTTCATCTCTATCCAGGGATACCCCAGTACAATTTTGGCTTTTTAAGTAGTTATCTAGATCATTTAAATAAAGGGAAAACAGGACAGGCGACAAATTTTCTCCTTGTCAGACACCGATGTTGCATGGAAATAGCTCAGAGGTTTCGGTTTTTGTACAAATACATGACTTTATTCCTTGATACATTTGATAAATTATTTTAAAGAATTTTCCATTAATATTATTTTCTAACAGTTTCTGCCATAGGCAAGTTCTAGAAATAAGATCAAAAGCTTTTTGGAAATCTACAAAAGCACAAAATAATTTCCTTTTTCTTGTCTTTAAAATTTCTATCAGAGAATATATATTAAATAGATGGTCGGTAGTAGAGTAGCCTTTTCGGAAAGCAGTCTGAGATTCATTCAGTATATTATTTTCTTCAATAAAAGCATTTAATCGGTTATTTAAAATTGTGGTGAACAGTTTAGAGATGCAACAGAGCAATGTTATTGGTCTATAATTTTCTGGTAACGAACGATTTCCTTTATTTTTAAAAATGGGTTTAATTACTCCAGTCAACCATTCATTGGGAAAAACACTATTGTCGAAGATTATGTTAAACAGTTTAATATAGATTGGTAGTACTATGCCGGCAGTTGTTTTAATGTATTCATTAATGATATTGTCGATTCCAGGTGCCTTACCGTTTTTCAGTTGTTTTATAGCATTTAATATTTCATTTTCTTCAATTCTACTGTTTAAAACATTTTCACTATCTGAGTCTATGTTATTAAAGTTTATTTTTGTTTCGTTATCGTCCGATTCACCTTTGTTTAGAGTTTGGAAAAAATGATAGAAATCATCTAACGGTGGTAAGTTATTATCTTCGTTAGGTCGTTTAAGTAGTTTGTAAAAAGCTTTTGGGTCGTTTGTCCTCAATTGTCGCATTTGTTTTTCAATATTAAATCTTTGGACGGAATGTTCTTTCAGCAAGGACTTTTTATACGTTTTACTTGCATTCATTAATCTTTGTTTATTTTCTAAAGTTATTCTTGAGTTATACGTTTGTTTGGCCTCATGATATTTTCCGCGTAGAATTCGACAACTGTGTATCTTACCGAACAGCGATTGGTTACCTTTGAGTTTTACACGTCGCTTGATCGTGCAAGATCGTGCATGACCTAGAGTCGATTCAGCCGCATCTAAAAATAGATTTTGCATAGCCTGTGTTGCAGTATCGACACGTGTTTGAATGTCAACAGACTGATTATCAAGCATTGTGGATATGATTTCGAATGAGTCCTGGTTAATTTTATTTTTAAATTCTGTTGATTGTTCAGGTTTCCATTTACTTGGCTTTTTGTTAGCTGAATATGTCATACAATTAGAAGTATCGTTATCGTTAGCATGTTTATCAACATTTAAGCTAAGTATTAAAGCACAATGTACATCTGAAAAAAGTGGGTCAAACTCACATACATCAAAATGTTTAGCTATTTTTAATAAATGATGGTTGCCAATGGCATAATCAACAACACTGCTATCTTTACAAGTCAATTTTCCTATGTTTTTATCATGTCCTAATCTGCCATTTATTATATATAAATTGTGTGACTTACATATATTTAATAGTTTAATACCATGACTGTTTACTTTGCCAATATCTTGACTTGCTCTTTCTATGGGAATATTATATGATTCTAATTTGTATATGTCATTAAAAAAATCTAACATATCATTTTCCATGTTGTTTAGTATGTCAATGTCAGTATCAATTACAGTGTAATCTGGGAAACAATTTGTTCTAGCATTAAAATCACCTAGTAGTAAAAGTGGGCTATGTTCTTCTATGTGTTCAATAAGTTCACTTTCAATAATGTCAAAAATATCTTCTTTATAGTATGGGGATCCAATAGGAGGAATGTATACAACACCGATGGTTAGTTTTCCGTGAAGACCTGTAATTTCCGTGGGAATGCTAAACCAAGACACATATTCAGAATTATTTGTGATATTGAAATCTATAGTAGAAGACAATTCATTTTTTATACCAATGGCTATTCCACCTGATGAATTTAATCTTTTTTCCCTGTTATTCAGAAGGAAGGTATAGCCAGGTAATAATGTTGACATGCAGTCTGTTTGATCTGTTTTTGTTTCAGTAAAACAAAGAATATCATACTTAGATATAAATTCTACAAATTCAGGGATTTTTAGTTTACTTCTCAGACCACACACATTAATACTAATAAAAGATAATTGAGTATTTTCACAACTGTCACAAGAAGTCAGTGGATTGGGCTTGTTTTGGTATATTTCCCCAGCTACATAAGGTTGATCAGTTTTGACAGTGCTCATACAGGGTGGGTTAACATTTGTGGTGCTAATAGGAACCATATGTACATTTATGGTATTGATATAACATGGGTCAATATTTGATATACTATCACAAAACATATCAGCATTTGGGGTAATAACAGAAGGTAAATATACATTTGTAGTACTGACACACGGTGGGTTGACATTTATAGGTATATTATTAAATGGATTTACATGTAAATATACATTTGAATAGTAGGGTGGGCTAACATCTGTGGTGCTAATAGGAACTATATGTACATCTGTAGTAGTATTAACATAATATGGATAACTATGTGATGTACTATCACCAGGTATACCAACATGTGTGGTTCTAACAGGAGATAAATATACATTTGTAGTAGTACAACAAGATGAGCTAATATAACTTGTAAGCAAATTATTCATTGCAGTTAAGTATACATTTGAGATACTATCACAGAGTGGGTCAACATGTGTTAACATATCATTAACTGCAGGTGGATGTACATTTGAAATATTATCACAAGGTATGCTAACATCTGTAGTACTAGCAGGAGGTAAGTATACATTTGTAGAACCACCACAAGGTGAGCTAATATTTGTAGACAGAGTATCAGCCGAGGGTAAATATACACTTGAAATACAGGGTTGTTCAACATATTCATTTGAATTATTATCACAGAGTGGGTTGTTGCTACTATTACAATTACTGGGTGGGTTAGTATTGTGAACTTTTTTGAGAGGTGTCTCAACTGTACTAATACTATCAGCAGTAACATGGCTCATGCTATCAGGTGAATCACAAGGTAAGTTATTTGCTATAAATTACCACTGTCACAGGCTATATCAATATTAGATAATATATCATAAGGTATTGTGGGACTGTGAACATGCTCACCTGTTAAGTTAGTGCTTCTATCACATAAATCATAGCTAAAAGTATTGAAACATGGTATGTCATGTGTACATATGCTGCTACATGGTAAATCTGTATTACTTTTACATGTAGTAACCTCATATTGGTCAGAATTCATATCATATAAATCAACCTTGTCAAAATCTTTCAGACAAGGTAATATTGGTATGTCATGTGTACATATATTTATATTTTCATATAGAGAGTCTATGTTTCTAATACCAATTATACCATTATGTAGATCAGGATTTCTATCATGTAAACAAACATTGTAGAAACTATTGGAATATGGTGCATGTATATCACATGTCAATATAGTATCATGTGGTAAGATTTTATTACTGCTAGTACCATTCTTACCTTGTAGGTAGGTATTTCTGTCAAATGAACCAACATTGTAAAAACCACTAAAACTTGGTGTATCATTTGTACTTACATGTATGTCATCTGACAGCAAGTCAGTATTACTACTGTAAGTCAAACATGTATTGTCTTTTAAGTCTGTGTTGCCAAAATTGAAACAAGGTGAGTTAATATTACTTATAATATTACTAGCTTGTGTAGGGTTGGTAACATCACAAAGTGAACCAGTAGAATGTGTTTTACCACATATACATAAAGGTAATGTCCTATCATGGAAAATATTTTTATTATATATATCTCTGTACATTGCATTGGAGTTAGTGTTTCCTGATATGGAATGGTTTGGTCCATTGCTTATACAGTGTTGGCTGGGGGTGATATTTGAGACAGTTTTGAGATGGGGGACACAGTTTATGGCTCCATGACATCCCTAACTGGTAGACATAGCATTCAGAGGGGCAAATCTGTTCATATCCTCAAACACTGGAACATGGGTGGGAGTTGTTATTCTGTATCTTTTTCTGGAAGGGCCACTGCTGTTGCTGCTTCTGTTTGGAACTTGGTGTCTTGTGTAATTATGGTGTTCAGAGGGTTGGGTGTAGCCATCTTCTGGGAAGTATTCTCTCCCATCTATAAAGAGTCTATCCACTTTCAGGAAAGCTTTTTTGTTATTTCTCCTGGCTTCCCTGTATACAGGGTACAATTCTTTACGCCTTTCCGCAATTTCTCGTGGGTACTGGTCATTGATACCATAGGGTTTACCTGCTAGTTTTTTGGCTGCATTTTTAATTTTATCCTTGTCTTTGAGGTGTTGAAAATGTGCAACAATTGATCGTGGTTTTCCATGGGATTCACGATATGGCCCGAGTCTGTGTGTGACTTGGATGGGAATTGCATCAGGAATATCAAGTTCTTTCTTTAAAAATTCCTGCAGAACTTCTTCAGTATTTTCTGTATGGCCTTGATCAGGGATTCCGGAGAATATCAGGTTAAAGCGCATAGACCTTGTTTGCAGGCAAAGAATCTCATCAGAAAGGCGATGATTTTCAGACTGTGTGTCGTAAAGGTCTTGGGATAAGTAGAAAATATCACTACTAGCAGTTTTCAGTGTGGTTTTTAATTCGTTAACTGATTGTTTTAATTCATTGCTTTCGCTAGTGATTGTATCAAATGAGTTGCTTATGAATTGACAGCTTTGTTCGACTTTATTAACTCGTTCGTTTGTAGCAACCAGACTGTTTCTAATACTTTCCAAAGAGCTTTCTATTGTGCATATTTTGGAATTCATTGCTTCGAGCTTATCAGTTCGTCTGTATATCTCAGTTGTGGTTGATGTAAGGCGTGCAATTTGGTCGTGCAGGTTTAGAACCCAAGGTGGTGGTGACGCAGATGTTTGTTGTGTTAGCCCTGTTGACATTTCGCCGGTGGATGGAATTCCAGAAAATGAACATAGCGAAGGTGGCTGTTGTGGTTGTTGTGTTTGAAATGTGCACGAAGGGTTAGTTATTTGTCCGGTAGTCAATGTGCTGGCTGGAAGATTCATGTGCATTGTATTTACCTGTGCCAACCCAGTCATACGTTGGGTGGGGTCTTTGTTCTGTGTCGCGGCCGCCATTGTTGACACTGCGGACGATCATCGGCTACCTGATTGCTTCCCTGGTTTACTACCTCTTCGCATAGTATGTTGCATCCACGATAATACAGAGGCATACACAAACTGTTTCTGCTTTCTCAATATGTAAATAGCTGACTTACGTTTTAATTTATCATAACAAATGAAGTATTTTGCACCACCGAATTTTTGTTGTCCAAACAGTAAAAGTAAAGTTTGTTTTGTTTAACGGCACCACTAGAGCACATTGATTTACTGGATGTCAAACATTTAATAATTTCACGTATTGACTTAGAAACGATATGCCATCGTTCACCTTACACGTCCACAGCTGCATCTACGCGGGTGAGTTAAACTTTAACAAATACTACTGACGTGTACAACTATATTCAAATGCAATTTATATATTTACCTGTGCATGTACGATTCAATTAATTGTTATTCTATCGCCTGCCAATTATACAATAACTTAGTCGTTAGTTAATTAGGGGTTAGCAATCAGACCAATTAGTGTGAAAGTAAATGACAGCAATCCAAGACACTTTAGATTTTAATTGTTGTCCCTAACTTCACAGCTCAGGACTATACACCATGGAAATTACGTGTTAACAAACATATATGTCTTAGAAATATTAGTGTTCTATACATGAAAGACATACCTAAGGAGAGCAGTTCTGCTGTCTGTACCCGTGAGGTTCTCAGTCGCAATGCCAACTCTATCGGGAGACCTGTGTGTCGTACACCCAAGAGCTGAGACCTATATTATCTGTATTACTACGTTGTTAACATCTGGGCGGCGTTCAGACAGACCGAGCGGAAAAAAACATCCGCCAGACTGGTTTGTGTGCTTCACATTGAACCAAATGACCACGTTGGGAACCAATCAAATAGTTGTCGAACGTTAGCGAAACGTTTGCTGGCTGAACTTGGGGCGGTTTCGTGTTGGAAAGGAAAATACAACCTACCAGCCAACTTGTGACTTCTGCTATTCATTTAACATTCCGGTAAAACAACACAATGGAAAACCTACACTGAGTTAAAAGAAAAAACTACACCATGTTAACATGTCGACCGCTTGTTCACTGTCCACCTTGCTGTTGTGATGGACCTGAATTAGTGCCAGTCCACCGAGGAGCTGCTATGTCATGAACGTACGCGTGTAGTTGTTCAGCCATCGAGGAGCTGCTACGTCATGAACGTACGCGTGTAGTTGTTCAGCCAGCGAGGAGCTGCTACGTCATGAACGTACGCGTGTAGTTGTTCAGCCATCGAGGAGCTGCTACGTCATGAACGTACGCGTGTAGTTGTTCAGCCAGCGAGGAGCTGCTACGTCATGAACGTACGCGTGTAGTTGTTCAGCCAGCGAGGAGCTGCTACGTCATGAACGTACGCGTGTAGTTGTTCAGCCATCGAGGAGCTGCTACGTCATGAACGTACGCGTGTATTTGTTCAGCCAGCGAGGAGCTGCTACGTCATGAACGTACGCGTGTAGTTGTTCAGCCAGCGAGGAGCTGCTATGTCATGAACGTACGCGTGTAGTTGTCCAGCCTTAACTGGCACTGCGATCGACATCTAAAGCGGTGGCATGAATGAATCCAAAAATAATAAATCAATGTGCTCTAGTGGTATTGTTAAACAAACCAAACTTTACCTTTTGTTGCAGAATAGGTTTAGGATATAGTTAAAATAAAATACTCAGTAATTTAAAGTTTGTTTTGTTTAACGACACCACTAGAACACATTGATTTATTAATCATCAGCTATTGGATGTCAAACATTGGTAATTCTGATATATAGTCTTAGATAGGAAAGCCGCTACATTTTTCCATTAGTAGCAAGGAATCTTTCATATGCAGGATAGCACATACACCGGCCTTCGGTATGCCAGTCGTAGTGCACTGGCTAGAGCGAGAAATAGTCCAATGGGCCCACCGACGTCAGTAATTGAAATACCTTTTCAAATGTTCCATTGAAGATTACAAGTAGGTTGATCTGTGTTGTATTTAAATATCAAAATAACGACTGTACAATTGGTGTGATGCCTCTTTTATAACAGTAAAATAAGACGGTGCTCTGGGGAAAAGGTGGATTACTCAAATTAAAAAAAGGGTTTTTAACGACACCACTATAGTATATTGATGTATTAATCATCGGCTATTGGATGTCAAACATTTGGTTATTTTGACGTATAGTCTTAGAGAGGAAATCTGCTCTTTTTTTTTTCATTAGTAGCAAGTGGTGTTTTATATGCACCATCCCAAAGACAGGATCGCACATACCACGGCCTTTGTTATACCAGTCATGGTGCACTGGCTGGAACGAGAAATAGACCACTGATGGGTGTCGATTCCAGACCAACCGCATATCAAGCGAGCACTTTACCACTGGGCTACGTCCTGCTTTTACCCCCCCCCCCCCCCCCCCCCCCCCCCCCCCCCCCCCCCTCCGTTTTACTCAAAATGTTCGCGTTAATTTTTTGCATGGAAGTTAGAAAGCTAATGTACTTCCTAAAAATAGCAGTCACGTAATCCTTTCGATATTCTGTTTTTCACAGAATATATTCTGTATATACGCTGGATTGGAATGCATGCAAAAATTAATGGTGGCGTGTTACCTTTAGGAAGAGAAGTAAAAGAGTCGATCCAATCTGCGTCACCCAATACGCAAAAATTAAAACCTCGCAGCTATATATTGGTAGTAATACGATCTCATCTTCACGCGAAATTAAAAAAAAAAAATGATTAAAATGATTTTTAACATCGTGCATTGTTCAGCCTATTTTTATTTATTACTTCTTTTTTTCTTCTTTTTTTTTCTTTTTTTTTAGGTCTATTACTATTAATGAAGATCAAATTTTTGACATTTTACATATCAAAATACAAATAAATGATGCACAGCATTTATATTTTTAAGGAAATTAATCACAATATATCAGACATTATGAAAATAAGATTATAAGAACAATTTTTAATCAATGACTTAAAGGTGGGTTGACACGGTGATTTGTAATAAACACTTGTAGGATACGATTGACCTGTAAGAACAGTTCCATCTGAGCTGAGCTTAATTAACGATTTAAATATATATATATATATATATATATATATATATATATATATATATATATATATATATATATATATATGTGTATATATATATATATATATATATATATATATATATATATATATATATATATATATATGTATATATATGTATATATATGTATGTATATATATGTATATATATGTATATATATGTATATATGTATATATGTATATATGTATGTATATATATATATGTATGTATATATGTATATATGTATATATATATATATATATATATATATATATTCGTTTTACAAGTTTATTTATTGCCTTAAGTTTTACAACTCATCATCATAGATAATAAATACATGTACATGCATACACACAATATGTACAGCATAATGGCGGGGAGTGATTTTTACATAATATGGTAAATGTCAAAACACAATACAAATGCAATATAAAACTAGATTAAATCAAATTATTTCTTAAATTATTTGCCCGAATTAAATATTTCCCAATGTTATTGACCTCAGTAGTTAGTAGTTGAATTAGCTTTAAAAACACTGGGTCGTCTGTAATAATATGTTTAAATACATTTGTGCCTATGATCATTATATCTGTGACATTGTAGTATAAAATGGAATTCACCGTTGATTTCATTGGAATTACAAACTGTACACAGTCTTTGTGTGTTTTTTTCAACATTTTTATATCTGCCAAATTCTATATTTAACTTAAGAGCACATATTCTAATTTTTGCCATTTTAAAAATAATAAATCATTGCAACAATGTTTTTTCAAATAGGTTTGTAACTTAAATTCGTTTAATAAATATTGATAAAGACTTCCTGCATAAATACATCCTGTAATCTTTCTTTTATTATGGTAAACATATCATTATCTAAATTCCATATATAACTTAAACCAATCTTGCCGTGTTCCTGTCTGATATTCGTTAACCATCTATCTTCATAATGCTGCATTTCTACATAAAGTGCCTTATTTATTTATTTATTTCCTCACTATTTGCATCGCAAAGCGCCCTAGGGGCGAGACGCAGCCCAGTGGTAAAGCACTCGCTTAATGCGCGATCGGTTTGGGATCGATCCCCATCATTGGGCCCATTGGACTATTTCTCGCTCCAGCCAGTGCACCACGACTGGTACATCAAAGGCCGTGGTATGTGCTACCCTGTCTATGGGATGGTGCATATAAAAGATCCCTTGCTGCTAATCGAAAAGAGTAGCCCATGAAGTGACGACAGCGGGTTTCCTCTCTCAATATCTGTGTGGTCCTTAACCATATATCTGACGCCATATAACCGTAAATAAAATGTGTTGAGTGCGTCGTTAAATAAAACATTTACCATTTTCCATTCGGAAAGCGCCCTAGTTCACTATATATAAAATCGTTACACGTGTCTTTACGGACTCCTAGTATTTGTTTACAGAACTGTATATGCAATGTCTATATAAACACTACGGACATATAACTCCGTGATAGACTATTTTAGACATTAGAAATATATGTGAGCGATGATGAAATGACTGGTGAAGCCGCAGTATTTCTATTTCGGTAGAGGACTATTTGACAGGGCCGTGCTCCACGCTTGTTGTCAGTTGAGCTCTCTCTCCGTATCACCCGAGCGCGGGGTATACAAAATATTCAATGTATGCTGAGTAATCACCTCCCATTTAGGGTTATACACTCGGGAGACACAAGCCATAATCGCACCCGTAAAATAATTGTAGATGAAACTCATTGTATATTTTTTTATACTTCTATTGCATGTTATATTCTTCAGGTTTGTCCGTTATTCTGTTACGTCATTTCGAAAGTGCGCCATTGAACTAAAGGGTGTATGCCACCAAATCAAATCCCATAGACGACACTAACTGTAACTTGTGTCTAAAACTGATACATACGGCAGCGGTAATTCACAAAAACATACACCGTGGACTATAATTAGAATAAAATATGTCTGTTTGTCCATACACCGTGGATATAAGTACTATCATCCTTAAAGCACTTAGTATTTAGAATAAAATATGTCTGTTTGTCCATACACCGTGGATATAAGTACTATCATCCTTAAAGTACTTAGTATTTAGAATAAAATATGTCTGTCTGTCCATACACCGTGGATATAAGTACTATCATCCTTAAAGTACTTAGTATTTAGAATAAAATATGTCTGTTTGTCCATACACCGTGGATATAAGTACTATCATCCTTAAAGTAATTAGAATAAAATATGTCTGTCTGTCCATACACCGTGGATATAAGTACTATCATCCTTAAAGTAATTAGAATAAAATATGTCTGTCTGTCCATACACCGTGGATATAAGTACTATCATCCTTAAAGTACTTAGTATTTAGAATAAAATATGTCTGTCTGTCCATACACCGTGGATATAAGTACTATCATCCTTAAAGTACTTCTTTATCATCCTAAAGTAATTAGAATAAAATATGTCTGTCCATACACCGTGGATATAAGTACTATCATCCTTAAAGTACTTAGTATTTAGAATAAAATATGTCTGTCTGTCCATACACCGTGGATATAAGTACTATCATCCTTAAAGTACTTAGTATTTAGAATAAAATATGTCTGTTTGTCCATACACCGTGGATATAAGTACTATCATCCTTAAAGTAATTAGAATAAAATATGTCTGTCTGTCCATACACCGTGGATATAGGTACTATCATCATTAAAGTACTTAGTATTTAGAATAAAATATGTCTGTTTGTCCATACACCGTGGATATAAGTACTATCATCCTTAAAGTACTTAGTATTTAGAATAAAATATGTCTGTTTGTCCATACACCGTGGATATAAGTACTATCATCCTTAAAGTAATTAGAATAAAATATGTCTGTCTGTCCATACACCGTGGATATAGGTACTATCATCATTAAAGTCGCACGCCCTAGTTTCAGCCCGCGAAAATTAATTCTAATTTTGGTTAATCTACAAAACTGTAACACACTTAGATCACGTTTTTTTATAAAATAGAGTGAAAAAGCAGGTTTTATATCGATGAATACCATAGGAATCCCCGTGACCCAATTACTTGAAATAATTTTGAAAGTTAGTATTCTGATGTCACCGGTAGATGTCGCTCGAAGCACAGAAATGCCTGTCACAACACATTTCCCAGAGTGCACACATACTTGGGATGCGTTCCTTTCACCTATCTCAGACGCGTGTGTGTTTTTAAGAAATACGAAAAATGCATTTTGTGGTATTACAAACATCAGGATTACCAGGATTACCAAAAAATACTTCAGGTGAATGGAAATGTATATTCTAAATAATAAAATATAAGTAAAGTGCAATTTTATTTGTGAGAAAATGGGTTTAATTAAAGTATTTAGAATAAAATATGTCTGTCTGTCCATACACCGTGGATATAAATACTAGCATCCTTAAAGTAAACCATATACAATTTAGTGTCAAGATGTTAGATGTCAAGATGTTACATGTCAAGATGTTACATGTCAAGATGTTACATGTCAAGACGTTAGATGTCAAGACGTTAGATGTCAAGATGTTAGATGTCAAGACGTTAGATGTCAAGATGTTAGTATCAGACATGAAGGGTTCGTCATTGACTACCCTAATTTCGCACAAAATTGTTATCTTATTTTAGTACGAGCCAGCACATGTTTCAGGACCAATATTAGCTTGTACATGGATATGAATGAATGAATCAATGAATCAATGAATCAATGGATGGATGAATGTTTACCGACACCCCAACACGGGTACATGGATATGAATGAATGAATCAATCAATCAACGAATCAATGAATCAATGGATGGATGAATGTTTACCGACACACCAGTATGAGTACATGGATATGATTGAATGAATGAATGAATGAATGAATGGATGGATGGATGAATGTTTACCGACACACCAGTATGAGTACATGGATATGAATGAACGAATGAATGAATGAATGAATGAATGGATGGATGAATGTTTACCGACACCCCAGCACGGGTACATGGATATGAATGAATGAATGAATGAATGAATGAATGAATGAATGGATGGATGAATGTTTACCGACACCCCAGCACGGGTACATGGATATGAATGAATGAATGAATGAATGAATGGATCGATGCATGTTTACCGACACCCCAGCACGGGTACGTGGATATGAATGAATGAATGAATGTTTATCGACACCCCAGCACGGGTACGTGGATATGAATGAATGAATGAATGTTTATCGACACCCCAGCACGGGTACGTGGATATGAATGAATTAATGAATGTTTACCGACACCCCAGCACGGGTACGTGGATATCAAAGAAAGAAATGTTTTATTTAACGACGCACTCAACACATTTTATTTACGGTTATATGGCGTCAGACATATGGTTAAGGACCACACAGATTTTGAGAGGACACCCGCTGTCGCCACTACATGGGCTACTCTCCCGATTAGCAGCAAGGGATCTTTTATTTGCGCTTCCCACAGGCAGGATAGCCAAACCATGGCCTTTGTTGAACCAGTGATCGGTGCAAGTGGTTTACACCTACCTATTGAGCCTTGCGGAGCACTCACTCAGGGTTTGGAGTCGGTATCTGGATTAAAAATCCCATGCCTCGACTGGGATCCGAACCCTCAAACCTACCAGCCTGTAGTCCGATGGCCTATCACGACGCCACCGAGGCCGGTACGTGGATATGAAGACCAAACCACCAGTCAACAGACTGTCTGAGTTCGCTGCTATTGTAACTCGTTTCCGATCGATAAAGCAGTTTTAATGACTGACTTAAATTACACACTGGCGTAGGAAGCGGGGGGCAAGGGGGCATGTGCCCCCCCCCCTCCCCCTACACACACACACACTTTTCAGATATTTTGCTTTATATTTTCTTTATAACAGTGTAAAAGTGTGTAAATATAAAAGTGTGCCCCCCACCCCCTAACTTTTTGGCACCTTCCTACGCCACTGTTACATATGAAATGCATTTTCTTGTTTGGAATATCAGTATCACTATATCACTATATCACTGTATAATGTTTTAAACAAGAAAATCGCGTAATTTTACGTGTTATAAAACAAATCTCTGTTTTAGTCAGAAACATGTTACAATGACAGCAAACTCAAGACTTTCCCTTTAACAACGTCATCATTAACAACGGCATCATTAACAACGTCATCATGATAACCCACCACCAGCAGCAGCACCACCACCTTACCTGTAGTGAGTGACGTCGCCGACAGCCCGTGTTTCCGGAGTTTGTCGAAGCACAGAATTGACGCGAGATTCCCGGTGCCGAAACAGACCATCATGTAACCAACGATGAAGCAGCCGAAGATATCAGTCCCAAAATTCTGAAACAGGAAAACAAATGAATTAGACTGGGAAAGAGCACAGTAAATAATCTAGCAAAGAGCCGAGCCTTTTTGTTTAAGCTTGTATCGGCAGACCCTACACATCAAGTAACCGCGGTGGGTAATTTTTGTAACTTCAAGAGAATCACGTGGATCGGACCAATTTGAAAAAAGGGTAGATAATCAGTAAACAAAACATTGTCATATGCCATGGGGGAAATATGAATATTTATCAGCACCCGTAGTTCACTTTTTAAAGGGACATTCCCGAGTTTGCTGCATGGTAAGATGTTTCCAACTAATTAAACTATTTCTACGATTAAACTTACATATTAAATATATGTTCTTGTTTAGAATATCAGTGTCTCTATATTCAGTGTGTTTCTGGTCGTCTTAATATTTGTAAGAAGAACAAATTGGATTTTGTTTTCAAATAATTTCTCACGTACGAAAAAATATATTTTAGGAAATAAAATGAAATTTAACCTAGTACAAATATTAGAACGATCAGAAAGACGTTTAATGTACAGTCATTAATATTTTATGCAGAAAAATAGATTTGATATGTAATTACAGTCGTCAAAAAGTCTCTGTTAGTTGATGTCCCTTTAATCGCTGTTAAACACTGTACTAAATGGTTACAAATCGAAGAAGACAAAACTACGTATGTTATACAAGGAACTGCATGTTATGTATGCTATCGGGATTCGGGTATACTCTAGTAATCGTTCGTGTAAACACTAAGACCACACAGATGACATATTGGTTGTCCGAAAAATTCTAATTGTGTGCCGTGACGGCAGCGGTTTTTTTCTTTTTGTTAACATCCCTTTAAGATCTGTCCGAGACAGGCAGTCCTTACAGCTGTGTTGCGTTGTCTGAATAGCGTGCTTGAATCTTAACATGATATAAGCCCGAAATAAGGTTAGTTCATTATCACGACTACAATTCATATATGAACGTATACTGAACAAGCATTGAACCTAGAAAGTCATGGTATTAGCAAATTGACAGATCTGATAAGTCATTGTATTAGCAGACGTCAATTGACAGATCTGAAAAGTCATGAAATTAGCAAACGTCAATTGACAGATCTGATAAGTCATTGTATTAGTAAACGTCAACTGACAGATCTCATAAGTCATTGTATTAGCAAACGTCAGTTGACAGATCTGAAAAGTCATGGTATTAGCAAACGTCAATTGGCAGATCTGGATAAGTCATTGTATTAGCAAACGTCAGTTGACAGATCTGGATAAGTCATTGTATTAGCAAACGTCAGTTGACAGATCTGGATAAGTTATTATATTAGCAGACGTCAATTGACAGATCTGATAAGTTATTGTATTAGCAGACGTCAATTGACAGATCTGGATAACTCATTGTATTAGCAAACGTCAATTGACAGATCTGATAAGTTATTGTATTAGCAGACGTCAATTGACAGATCTGGATAAGTCATTGTATTAGCAGACGTCAATTGACAGATCTGGATAAGTCATTGTATTAGCAAACGTCAGTTGACAGATCTGGAAAAGTCATGGTATTAGCAAACGTCAGATGACAGATCTGATAAGTCATGGTATTAGCAAACGTCAATTGGCAGATCTGGATAAGTCATTGTATTAGCAAATGCCATTTGACAGATCTGGATAAGTCATTGTATTAGCAGACGTCAATTGACAGATCTGGATAAGTCATTGTATTAGCAAACGTCATTTGACAGATCTGGATAAGTTATTGTATTAGCAGACGTCAATTGACAGATCTGGAAAGTCATGATATTAGCAGACGTCACTTGACAGATCTGATAAGTCATGGTATTAGCAGACGTCAATTGACAGATCTGATAAGTCATTGTATTAGCAGACGTCATTTGACAGATCTGGAGAGTCATTGTATTAGCAAACGTCAATTGGCAGATCTGGATAAGTCATTGTATTAGCAAACGTCAGTTGACAGATCTGGATAATTCATTGTATTAGCAAACGTCAGTTGACAGATCTGGATAAGTTATTATATTAGCAGACGTCAATTGACAGATCTGATAAGTTATTGTATTAGCAGACGTCAGCTGACAGATCTGGATAAGTCATTGTATTAGCAAACGTCAATTGACAGATCTGATAAGTTATTGTATTAGCAGACGTCAATTGACAGATCTGGATAAGTCATTGTATTAGCAGACGTCAATTGACAGATCTGGATAAGTCATTGTATTAGCAAACGTCAATTGACAGATCTGGAAAAGTCATGGTATTAGCAAACGTCAGTTGACAGATCTGATAAGTCATGGTATTAGCAAACGTCAATTGGCAGATCTGGATAAGTCATTGTATTAGCAAATGCCATTTGACAGATCTGGATAAGTCATTGTATTAGCAGACGTCAATTGACAGATCTGGATAAGTCATTGTATTAGCAAACGTCATTTGACAGATCTGGATAAGTTATTGTATTAGCAGACGTCAATTGACAGATCTGGAAAGTCATGATATTAGCAGACGTCACTTGACAGATCTGATAAGTCATGGTATTAGCAGACGTCAATTGACAGATCTGATAAGTCATTGTATTAGCAGACGTCATTTGACAGATCTGGAGAGTCATTGTATTAGCAGACGTCATTTGACAGATCTGGAGAGTCATGATATTAGCAGACGTCATTTGACAGATCTGGAGAGTCATGATATTAGCAGACGTCAATTGACAGATCTGAAAAGTCATGGTATTAGCAAAACGTCAATTGGCAGATCTGGATAAGTCATTGTATTAGCAAACGTCAGTTGACAGATCTGGATAAGTCATTGTATTAGCAAACGTCAATTGACAGATCTGGATAAGTTATTATATTAGCAGACGTCAATTGACAGATCTGATAAGTTATTGTATTAGCAGACGTCAATTGACAGATCTGGATAAGTCATTGTATTAGCAAACGTCAATTGACGGATCTGATAAATTATTGTATTAGCAGACGTCAATTGACAGATCTGCATAAGTCATTGTATTAGCAGACGTCAATTGACAGATCTGGATAAGTCATTGTATTAGCAAACGTCATTTGACAGATCTGGATAAGTTATTGTATTAGCAGACGTCAATTGACAGATCTGGAAAGTCATGATATTAGCAGACATCACTTGACAGATCTGATAAGTCATGGTATTAGCAGATGTCAATTGACAGATCTGATAAGTCATTGTATTAGCAGACGTCATTTGACAGATCTGGAGAGTCATTGTATTAGAAGACGTCATTTGACAGATCTGGAGAGGCATGATATTAGCAGACGTCATTTGACAGATCTGGAGAGTCATGATATTAGCAGACGTCAATTGATAGATCTGAAAAGTCATGGTATTAGCAAACGTCAATTGGCAGATCTGGATAAGTCATTGTATTAGCAAACGTCAGTTGACAGATCTGGATAAGTCATTGTATTAGCAAACGTCAATTGACAGATCTGGATAAGTTATTATATTAGCAGACGTCAATTGACAGATCTGATAAGTTATTGTATTAGCAGACGTCAATTGACAGATCTGGATAAGTCATTGTATTAGCAAACGTCAATTGACAGATCTGATAAGTTATTGTATTAGCAGACGTCAATTGACAGATCTGCATAAGTCATTGTATTAGCAGACGTCAATTGACAGATCTGGATAAGTCATTGTATTAGCAAACGTCAATTGACAGATCTGGAAAAGTCATGGTATTAGCAAACGTCAGTTGACAGATCTGATAAGTCATGGTATTAGCAAACGTCAATTGGCAGATCTGGATAAGTCATTGTATTAGCAAATGTCATTTGACAGATCTGGATAAGTCATTGTATTAGCAGACGTCAATTTACAGATCTGGATAAGTCATTGTATTAGCAAACGTCATTTGACAGATCTGGATAAGTTATTGTATTAGCAGACGTCAATTGACAGATCTGGAAAGTCATGATATTAGCAGACGTCACTTGACAGATCTGGATAAGTCATGGTATTAGCACACGTCTATTGACAGATCTGGATAAGTCATTGTATTAGCAGACGTCAGTTGACAGATCTGATAAGTCATGGTATTAGCAGACGTCAATTGACAGATCTGATAAGTCATTATATTAGCAGACGTCATTTGACAGATCTGGAGAGTCATTGTATTAGCAGACGTCATTTGACAGATCTGGAGAGTCATGATATTAGCAGACGTCATTTGACAGATCTGGATAAGTTATTGTATTAGCAGACGTCAATTGACAGATCTGGAAAGTCATGATATTAGCAGACATCACTTGACAGATCTGATAAGTCATGGTATTAGCAGATGTCAATTGACAGATCTGATAAGTCATTGTATTAGCAGACGTCATTTGACAGATCTGGAGAGTCATTGTATTAGAAGACGTCATTTGACAGATCTGGAGAGTCATGATATTAGCAGACGTCATTTGACAGATCTGGAGAGTCATGATATTAGCAGACGTCAATTGATAGATCTGAAAAGTCATGGTATTAGCAAACGTCAATTGGCAGATCTGGATAAGTCATTGTATTAGCAAACGTCAGTTGACAGATCTGGATAAGTCATTGTATTAGCAAACGTCAATTGACAGATCTGGATAAGTTATTATATTAGCAGACGTCAATTGACAGATCTGATAAGTTATTGTATTAGCAGACGTCAATTGACAGATCTGGATAAGTCATTGTATTAGCAAACGTCAATTGACAGATCTGATAAGTTATTGTATTAGCAGACGTCAATTGACAGATCTGCATAAGTCATTGTATTAGCAGACGTCAATTGACAGATCTGGATAAGTCATTGTATTAGCAAACGTCAATTGACAGATCTGGAAAAGTCATGGTATTAGCAAACGTCAGTTGACAGATCTGATAAGTCATGGTATTAGCAAACGTCAATTGGCAGATCTGGATAAGTCATTGTATTAGCAAATGTCATTTGACAGATCTGGATAAGTCATTGTATTAGCAGACGTCAATTTACAGATCTGGATAAGTCATTGTATTAGCAAACGTCATTTGACAGATCTGGATAAGTTATTGTATTAGCAGACGTCAATTGACAGATCTGGAAAGTCATGATATTAGCAGACGTCACTTGACAGATCTGGATAAGTCATGGTATTAGCACACGTCTATTGACAGATCTGGATAAGTCATTGTATTAGCAGACGTCAGTTGACAGATCTGATAAGTCATGGTATTAGCAGACGTCAATTGACAGATCTGATAAGTCATTATATTAGCAGACGTCATTTGACAGATCTGGAGAGTCATTGTATTAGCAGACGTCATTTGACAGATCTGGAGAGTCATGATATTAGCAGACGTCATTTGACAGATCTGGAGAGTCATGATATTAGCAGACGTCATTTGACAGATCTGGAGAGTCATGATATTAGCAGACGTCAATTGACAGATCTGGAGAGTCGTGATATTAGCAGACGTCAATTGACAGATTTGGAGAGTCATGATATTAGCAGACGTCAATTGACAGATCTGGAAAATCATGATATTAGTAAATGTCAATTTAGAGGCCTGGAAAGAAATGGAATTCAATTAGCAAATATCAACCGTCAGACCTGCTAAATGATGAAAATAGCAAACGTCATAAAAGTTTGGGATGGGTTTTGGAAAGTCACGGAACATGAAAAACGGTTGATAATAATTGTTTTCCGTTTAAAAAGACATATAAAGAGATCGGCAACTGACAGTCAGTAATTTTATGAGATAAAGATGTCAATATACGAGTTCTTGTATATATGGGCGTATGGCTCACATACAATAAAGAATTGAATTGAACTGACATGAAGCTGCACATTGCAAAAATAATCATCGAAAATCCTTTTTAAAAACTCCATGGAACATGTCTTTCAAAACGTCAGTGAACGTCATGGCATTGTGGTTGATAATAAATTGTAAGAACTCGGCTATAATGTCCGAAATACTAAGTACGTGCTGGGTCCATTCTCTACCAAGTACCTTGTCATCAACCGTTCGGAAACTGGACATCAACCCAGCTGCCAACACAAAGTGTCGATAGTCTTTTACCACGAAGAGAGTCTTCCAATTTCACAAGCCGTGAACGCTAATTGAGTTGCATTAAAGACAGAGTGTGCTGGCAGAGCTACTTATGAGAAGCGCTTTTCACCGGCACCGTACGTTCCACGTGGGTCCCGGGAACCCTTTCATCTTACAGCGGGTCGGCGTCTTCCAGACTCAGCCACCTCCTATTTTATTGTCTGCATTGGTTTTGCTTTAGCGCTTCTAAAGTGGTTTCGTAGCTACGACAATTTAAGTGGATTCCGGCCATAGTTCCATCATGGATTTGTCCCTGATGAGTAGATGAAACCAAAGCCAGTGTTAACCCGAGTCCAACTGAACTCTCATTTGATCCATCCAGTAGTCAGCCAAGCCTGAATAATTGGAAATGACTCTTCGTGACCAGACGTCGTTTGGTGTCATTCTTATAAAACTTTAACACATAAAAATAACAAACACACGCGCGCGCGCGAAAACACACACACACACACACACACACACACACACGCACAAACACACACACACACAGGGAGAGAGAGAGAGAGAGAGAGAGAGAGAGAGAGAGAGAGAGAGAGAGAGAGAGAGAGAGAGAGAGAGAGAGAGAGAGAGAGAGAGCAACAACAACTGGATGCCAATATATACACACACACACACACACACACACACACACAGACACACACACACAGTATATATAGCTAAACTTCAACGTCTGAAGAATTATACATACATATACATACAAGACTAATGGAGGTAATATCTGGATACTTGAGACTGTTACATACCACTTTACGGTACTACACTGAAATATTGAGTTGTGCTACCCTGTCTGTGGGATGGTGCCTACAATGAAGACATGTAGAGGGGTTCTTCACAGACTACATGTGTACATGTCACAATTACCAAATGGTTGACATCCAAACGACGATGAATTACCAAATGGTTGACATCCAAAAGACGATGATGAATTACCAAATGGTTGACATCCAAAAGACGATGAATTACCAAATGGTTGACATCCAAAAGACGATGAATTACCAAATAAATGGTTGACATCCAAAAGACGATGAATTACCAAATGAATGGTTGACATCCAAAAGACGATGATGAATTACCAAATGGTTGACATCCAAAAGACGATGAATTACCAAATGGTTGACATCCAAAAGACGATGAATTACCAAATAAATGGTTGACATCCAAAAGACGATGAATTACCAAATGAATGGTTGACATCCAAAAGACGATGAATTACCAAACAAATGGTTGACATCCAAAAGACGATGAATTACCAAATGGTTGACATCCAAAAGACGATGAATTACCAAATAAATGGTTGACATCCAAAAGACGACGAATTACCAAATGAATGGTTGACATCCAAAAGACGATGAATTACCAACCGATGAACTCAATACATGTACTACAGTTGTCTGAAATGGCTGGTGGTGTAAATACAACACAGGTCAACCCACTTGTAATCTTGTAAAACTCAATACGAAATGGCTGGTGGTGTAAATACAACACAGGTCAACCCACTTGTAATCTTGTAAAACTCAATACATGTACTACAGTTGTCTGAAATGGCTGGTGGTGTAAATACAACACAGGTCAACCCACTTGTAATCTTGTAAAACTCAATGCATGTACTACAGTTGTCTGAAATGGCTGGTGGTGTAAATACAACACAGATCAACCCACTTGTAATCTTGTAAAACTCAATACATGTACTACAGTTGTCTGAAATGGCTGGTGGTGTAAAGACAACACAGGTCAACCCACTTGTAATCTTGTAAAACTCAATACGAAATGGCTGGTGGTATAAATACAACACAGGTCAACCTACTTGTAATCTTGTAAAACTCAATACATGTACTACAGTTGTCTGAAATGGCTGGTGGTGTAAATACAACACAGATCAACCCACTTGTAATCTTGTAAAACTCAATACATGTACTACAGTTGTCTGAAATGGCTGGTGGTGTAAATACAACACAGGTCAACCCACTTGTAATCTTGTACAACTCAATACATGTACTACAGTTGTCTGAAATGGCTGGTGGTGTAAATACAACACAGGTCAACCCACTTGTAATCTTGTAAAACTCAATACATGTACTACAGTTGTCTGAAATGGCTGGTAGTGTGAAGACATGCCGTATATCCGAAATGACTCGTGAAGGGTCCCACTTTCTTCATTTAATACTTAGGTGGATCATACAAGTAAAGTTTGTTTTAGTTAACAACATCACTAGAGCACATTTATTTATTTATCATCGGCTATGAGATGTCAAACATTTGGTATTTTTTTCAATAGTAGAAATTGATATTTTATATGCACCATCCCATGGACAGGGAAGCACATACCATGACCTTTGATATACCAATCGTGGAGTATTGGCTGGAAAAAGAAATAGCCCAATGGGCACACCGACGGGAATCGATCCTAGACCGACCGCGCATCAGGCGAGCACTTTTACCACTGGGCTACGTGCCGCCGTTAGGTCGATGGATTGTATAGTATTAACAGGTGTGGTTCATAGTTTTGTTGATATAGTGCATTTTATATCAATAGTTACGTGTTAACACGGTCGCCGGAGTGATTCTGTTTGGTATAGTACAACCCTAAAGACGATAGTTATTCCTCTACGCCTTCTAGAGAATTTCAAAGTCGTTACTCACATCTTGCACTTAAAAAGAATTCTAGTTACTACTGAAAAGGGCAATTTATTACTCATTAATGTTCCAGGATGTTTTGTTTGTCTTGTCTTTGTTATAATGATCTCAAGTACATTAAGTCAAGAAAACTATTTTCTTGTGCTTCCAAGAAATGAAAAAGCAGGGTTTTTTATATATATAAATCGGTACACATGAACTAAATCAAAACAAATTCATTGCTAATTTTAAAGTTCCGTTGTGATTTCTGGAGGGGGTGAATGGAGATCCAGGGCCGTAGCTAGGATTTTGTGTTTGGTGGGGGGGGGGGGGGGGGCAACTGAGTAATTAATAGTCTAAAACTCCTTAAACAGTTAAGAAGATAATTTTCTTTAAGATTCTAGAATGCTTTCCGATTTTTTTTCTTTGGGGGGGGGGGGGACTGCTCCCCTTGCTCCCTCCTTCCCCCCAGCTACGGCCCTGGTTTCAGGGTGTTAGTCATTTTTCATGGGACGAGGGTTTTGTTTATAGTTCTTTTGTTGTTGTTGTTGTTGTTGTTGTTGTTGGGGGTTTTGTACGTGTTTTTGTTGTTATTTTGGGGTGTTTTTTATTATGGTATATATATATATATATATATATATATATATATATATATATATATATATATATATGCAACAGTATATTATGATCGGCGACAGTCTCCCAAACCCGGTGATATTAAAGTTTAATACGCATTTCCTCCCATTTATCCACACTTTATGATAGAGCTAAATTGTCTTTCCAAAACAGTTCTTGTCGCTCTTACATTTTATCTGCTGAGGATAATAAATAACGTTACTATCCACTGCCAAATCTTTATTTCCTATTTTTTTAAAACTATGACTGCAAAATCCTTTTACTGGCGCGCTGGTAGTTATAATGATGTACTGCATATTGCTTGTCCATGCGGTACGTTTGAAGACAATAAAAATATTCAGTAGGGGATCTCTTGTCACGGAGGCACTAAGCCGCTTTCATTAAATCAAAACGGTCAACCGTTATGTCCCGAGAATGGTTGTTCTATACGAAACAAGAGGCCAGAGTAAAAAAAAATTCAAGTACAAGTTCTTTATTTGCCTTAAGTTAAACATTTATCAGCATAAATACATACATATATAATCACGATATACATACAAATATACAAATACAGGTGGAGAGTGATTTAAGAATTAATGGTAAAATTAACATATATAGTAGTGACACCGAGATTTGATTAAAGTGAGAATATAACACCACTTGTGCGTTGTCTCTTAGTGATGGTAGGGGGTAGTGGCATTATTATTATTATTATTATTATTAGTAGTAGTAGTAGTAGTAGTAGTAGTAGTAGTAGTAGTAGTAGTAGTAGTAGTAGTAGTAGCAGTAGTAGTAGCAGTAATAGTAGCAGTAGCAGTAGCAGTAGCAGTAGCAGCAGCAGCAGCAGCAGCAGTAGCAGTAGTAGCAGTAGCAGTAGTAGCAGTAGTAGCAGTAGTAGTAGTAGTAGTAGTAGTAGTAGTAGTAGTAATAGTAGCAGTAGCAGTAGCAGTAGTAGTAGTAGTAGTAGTAGTAGTAGTAGTAGTAGTAGCAGTAGCAGTAGTAGTAGCAGTAGCAGTAGCAGCAGTAGTAGTAGTAGTAGTAGTAGTAGTAGTAGTAGTAGTAGTAGCAGTAGTAGTAGTAGTAGCAGTAGCAGTAGTAGTAGTAGTAGCAGTAGTAGTAGTAGTAGCAGTAGCAGTAGCAGTAGCAGCAGCAGCAGCAGCAGCAGCAGTAGTAGCAGTAGTAGTAGTAGTAGTAGTAGTAGTAGTAGTAGTAGTAGTAGTAGTAGTAGTAGTAGTAGTAGTAGTAGTAGCAGTAGCAGTAGTAGTAGTAGTAGCAGTAGCAGTAGTAGCAGTAGCTGCAGCAGCAGTACTATTTCTCGTCACAGCCTCTGCACCACGACTGGCATATCAAAGTCCGTGGTATGTGCTATCTAATCTGTGGGATAGTGTATACAAAAGATCCCTTGCTACTAATGGAAAAATATAGCGTGTTTCCTCTCTAAGACTATATGTTAAAATTACCAAATGTTTGACGTCCAATAAATGTTAGAAGTAGTAGTAGTAGTAGCAATAGTAGTAGTAGCAGTAGTAGTAGTAGTGGAAGTAGTAGTAGTAGTAGTAGTAGTAGTAGTAGTAGTAGTAGTAGCAGCAGCAGCAGCAGTAGTAGTAGTGGAAGTAGTAGTAGTAGTAGAAGTAGTAGTAGTGGAAGTAGAAGTAGTAGTAGTAGTAGTAGTAGTAGTAGTAGTAGTAGTAGTAGCAGTAGCAGTAGTAGTAGTGGAAGTAGAAGTAGTAGTAGAAGTAGACGTATTAGTAGTGGTAGTGGACGTAGTAGTAGTAATAGTGGAAGTAGTAGTGGAAGTAGTGGTAGTAGTAGTATTGGACGTAGTAGTAGTAGTAGTAGTAGTAGCAGTGGAAATAGTAGTAGTAGTGGACGTCGTAGTAGTAGTGGACGTAGCAGTAGTAGTAGTAGTAGTAGTAGTAGTAGTAGTAGTAGTAGTAGTAGTAGCAGTAGTAGTAGTAGTAGTAGCAGTAGTAGTAGTAGTAGTAGTAGTAGTAGTACGGTAATGCAGTATTCGCGGAGAATGAACTAAGGGACAAAATAAGAGTACGAGTACGACCGTGGACACATTGACCACCTGTTCATGTAAACATAGTAGATTAAATTTCAATTAGCTTTTGGTGTCGCATTTTTTAACTTACAATTTTCAATCTGTTGCTGTTTTAACAATATTTGCCTATGGGCCTAAAACATTCACTGAAGATGGCAAATTTTCATATAGTAATGGGTGTGAAATATCCACGTTACAGTCCCATACTGTTTATTTATATGGTACCGGTCTCGGTGGCGTCGTGGTTAGGCCATCGGTCTACAGGCTGGTAGGTACTGGGTTCGGATCCCAGTCGAGGCATGGGATTTTAAATCCAGAAACCGACTCCAAACCCTGAGTGAGTACTCCGCAAGGCTCGATGGGTAGGTGTAAACCACTTGCACCGACCAGTGATCCATAACTAGTTTAACAAAGGCCATGGTTTGTGCTATCCTGTCTGTGGGAAGCGCAAATAAAAGATCCCTTGCTGCTAATCGGAAAGAGTAGCCCATGTAGTGGCGACAGCGGGTTACCCCTCAAAATCTGTGTGGTCCTTAACCATATGTCTGACGCCATATAACCATAAATAAAATGTGTTGAGTGCGTCGTTAAATAAAACATTTCTTTCTTTCTTTTATTTATATGGTGGACTTATTTTGTCTCCCCACCATGCTGTACAAGTCAAAATGGCCAACGTATCTGGTGGCAGTGACGAAATCAATTATTTATCCTGTAATACTTTTATTTTGAAAGGTTTATTTCGCGATTTCATAAAGTGGCCCGCCAGACGATTCATACTCCGGTGTTCTTGCATCCTCCGCCTGGTGATATTTCTCTTTTGACGTGTCACAACTGTCTTGTCGGCTCCAAATGAACCCAACGATTAACACGGTACCCCCACGATAATAAACCATCATTTCTCAGTGCGCCGTTATTGGAAATCTTCGTAAAGTAATACTTGAGGAACATTTTTCATGGGTCCCTGTTTAACTGCAGCTGTCACGCTATTCCTAACAGACTGAACAAAACACGTAAATCGCAAAAACCAATCAACAGAATTTGTCTTTATATTAGCTTAACAACTGGTGTAATAAAGGCTGACTAACACACGTAAATCGCAAAAACCAATTAACAGAATGTGTCTGTATATTAGCTTACCAAATGGTGTAACAAAGGCTGACTAAAACACGTACATCGCAAAAACTAATTAATAGAATTTGTCTTTATATTAGCTTACCAACTGGTGTAACAAAGGCTGACTAAAACACGTAAATCGCAAAAACCAATTAAAGGGACATTCCTGAGCATTGTAAGATGTTTCTGACTAATAAAATATTTTTACGATTAAACTTAAATATTAAATATATTTTCTGGCTTAAAATATCAGTGTCTGTATATTCAATGTGTTTCTGGTCGTCTTAATATTTGTAAGAAGCCTAAACTGGATTCTGTATTCAAATAATAGTTTGATATCCAATAGCCGATGTATTTTTCGTGCTTGGGTGTCGTTAAACATTCATTCATTCATTCAAATAATTTCGTACGTACGAAAAAAAACAATATTTTAGGAAATAAGATTAAATTTAACCTAGTCCAAATATTAGAACGATCAGAAACACGTTTAATATACAGCCACTAATATTTTATGCAGAAAAATATATTTGATATGTAATAACAATCGTTAAAAAGTCTCTGATAGTCGATAACATTTTAAAACGTGCAGCAAACTCGTAAATCGCAAAAACCAATTAACAGAATTTGTCTTTATATTAGCTTACCAACTGGTGTAATAAAGGCTGACTAAAACACGTAAATCGCAGAAACCAATTAATAGAATGTGTTTGTATATTAGCTTAACAACTGCTTAACAAAAGGATGACTAAAACACGTAAATCGTAATAATAATAATAATAATAATAATAATAATAATAATAATAATGAAAATTAACAGAATTGGTCTCTATCTTATTTTAATATTGAATACATAGGACATTAATAAATCAATGTGGTCCAGTGATGCTGTCAAAGAAAACGAAATTTAATATATTAACTTATGACGTAAAGCAAACTGTTCAAGTTGATCGCACGACTTTCCGGTTTGGATGACTTACTGATAACGTGCGCTGGCCAGAACCCAGGGCTCTAGGGCCGTACCTAGTCCAAAACAACTAGAGGGGTCGTCAAAACATTTAAATAAAATTAAACTTTGTTTGTTTGATGACACCACTTGAGCACAGTCGTGGTGAGTCAAAACAGAATCGGGATGCCTTAAAACATCTCCAACTTGACAAACAGACCCCCAAAAGAACCCATTTTGTGTATTTTTGGTAGCAACTGCCTACCTATCTCCCCCAGGGGCGGATTTAGGATTTTTTAAAAGAGGGGTCACAAATTTCTAAAAAGAGCAAGTTTAGTAGATCAAAGGTAAGTGAGCCGAGCTTCCAAAGGGACCAACATCTGTAGGAGGGGGTTCGAGTGAATGCCCTGGGCCCCGTTCCACGACGCGATCTTAGCCCTAAGATCACCTTAAGTGCATAGCTACCTTATGCACTAAGGTGATCTTAGTGCTAAGATCGCGTCGTGGAACGGGGCCCAGGACAATGTTGAAATGAGGATGCTTGGAGACGCGGTTTCCGACCAATTTAGAGTCGTGTATTTTGGGTGATTCATTTGTTTTAAACGTCATTAAAAGAGGCTCTTCAAACAGGACCCCTGTGACAAACACCCCCCTGAATCCGCCTGTGGATGACTATCAGGAAGACTAACCAAGTAGAGTGGTCAATAAATAGCGCGACAAAGCCAGGTGTAATTGGTTGTGTGTCAGACAAAAGGATGGGAATGGTGATTGATTAGCGACGAGCACGGCTCGAAACCGCCATTATCTTTTACGTTATTGCAGCGCGTATGCACTTAAGGGTCAAATCGAAGTGGATCTCTCATGATTTTTTTTTTTCGTTTTCACTTCCTTTCTTTTTTTTTTTTTTTTTTGCTCCATACCTATAATGCTTGGTGCACACTTACCGACTCGATTGTCGAAGACTTCAAAAGTACGCCTTCACACACCAGTCGATGTGACTGTCTAGCCGGCATGACGAAAGTTCCACTGGACAGTGACGTCAGATGAAGACTTTTCCTGCATACACATACCGATTAACGGTAGGTGTGCGCCAAGCATTAGTTATTAAATATGGCGTCCGTGGTATTGTGGTTAAGCTATCGGCTGATAGGTACTGGGTTCGCCTCCTAGTACCGGCTCCCACCCAGAGTGGGTTTTAACTATTAAAGGCATATTGTCACAGAGAAATAAGGTCCTTAAATCTGTAACAGTATGCCTTTAAGAGGGTAAGTGTATATATATATATATATATATATATATATATATATATATAAGGCCACTACACCGACTTCTCACTCACTAACCACCAATTCACTGTCCTGGACAGGCAGTCCAGATAGTTGAGGTGTGTGTCCAGGATAGCGTACTTGAATCTTAATTGGATTATAAGCACGAAAATAAGTTGAATTAAATGAATATGTGTGCTCTACACCAGATCCTTACAACTATTCCAAATATTGGATCGAAGAATACTACGAAAATTCTTGAAACGATTTTAACATACATGTAAAGGTTTTCATACTCTGGATTTGATGCGCTAAAATTTGTCTTCATTAATTAATGAAATTAGCTCACATACACCAAAAAAAAAAAAATCTTCATCGAAGGGAACGTTCAGTCCGCGCTTTATACCATCCGGTATGACGTAGGTTGAAACCAAGAGCTCAGTCGTACTTCAAAACGTGTATGCTGTCTGGACAAAATTGCACTGGGGTGGGGGGTTGCTGGAGGGTATGTTTAAGTGGAGTGGTAAATTCTAGATGACAAGTGAGGAAGATGAAACGTCCGTGCATGTCATCTTGGTATGAACTATTCCTTAACGAGACACCCGATTTCAACAAACAGTTGATACTTCCGACTCGTAGTCTGTAGAGGAAACCCGCTACATTTTTTTAATTAGTATAAAGCGATCTTTTATATGCACTTTCCCACAGACAGGACAACACATAACGTCTACGACCTTTGATACACCACTCACGGATGCTGGTTGGAACGGGAAGAAACCCAATCTATTAAGCCAGTCCGATTTCTAGGACTAAAACACACGCTGTTAATAAAAATGTTCTTTATAAAAACTAAATAATTAAATTTATGAAACGGGTGGAGAGTGATACGATGTTGAAACCATGAGGAAAACCATCATAAAAATATCATAAAGGATAATTGGATTTGAATGAACAAAAGAAATGAATGACTACAAAAGGGGCAGATAACCCACAGGAGATAACTTGTGATAAAAGTAAAATATAAGATCATTTCATCTTCATTCACATAGTATAATACTATTTAATAATTAGAAATCTGGCTAAATTACATTCAACCGGCCTCGGTGGTTTATGATTAAACCATCGGCCTTATGGCTGGTAGGTATTGGGTTCGCACACCGGCACTGGCTGCCATGTAAAGAGAGTCTCAGTGACTCAGTGTAAGACTACTAAGTCGACTTCTCTTTCACCAACCACTAACATTTAAGCACCAACTCCATGTTTCGGGCAAACAGCCACAATAGCTAAAGTGTGTGACCAGGATATCATACTTGAACTGTTATTGGATATAAGCACTAAAATATATTGAAATGAAAATGAATTAAGACACGTATGTTTTAATCGTCATTATTATTATCACCATCATCATCATCATCATCATCATCATCATCAACATCACTATCAGTATCATCATCATCATCCTCACCACCGCCACCACCATCATCATCATCATCATCATCACCATCATCATCATCATCATCATCATCATCACCATCATCATCATCATCATCATCACCATCATCATCATCATCATCATCACCATCATCATCATCACTTTGTGACCCGTGTGATATATATATAAGAGAGAGAGAGAGAGAGAGAGAGAGAGAGAGAGAGAGAGAGAGAGAGAGAGAGAGAGAGAGAGAGAGAGAGAGAGAGAGAGTTTACGGGTGAGATGATGGTGACGTATGCGTCAGGTGGTAATTCCTGCTCCTGTGCTGGGATGGTTTGGGGTCATTGAAGGCATTCGGGTGCAGGGTTCGAATTTTGCCACCGCAGGAAAGTGCCATGATTCCCCCCCCCCCCCCCCTTAAGGCTCATATAGAGTAGGTGCGTTTTTTTGCTTGCGTTTTGGGCATATACTACACCATATACGCATTTTTCATTGCTGCTTTCCACATGTGTTTTGCAGACGCATGCATTTAGTCTAGACGCTCTCATTGAAAGGGCGGGACGTAGCCCAGTGGTACAGCGCTCGCTTGATGCGCGGTCGGTGTGGGATCGATCCCCGTCGGTGGGCCCATTGGGCTATTTCTCGTTCCAGCCAGTGCACCACGACTGGTATATCAAAGGCCGTGGTATTTGCCACCCTGTCTGTGGGATGGTGCATATAAAAGATCCCATGTTGCTAATAGAAAAGAGTAGCCCTCTCTTAATATCTGTGTGGTCCTTGACCATGTGTCTGACAACATATAACCGTAAATAAAATGTGTTGAGTGCGTCGTTAAATAAAATATGTTTTTCTTTCTTTCTCTCGTTGAATCTAAAAGTATGGGGTTTTTTTTAGCCGGACCGCACGCATACACCGCATCCAGTTTGTATGAGCCTTTACATGCCGTTGTGCCTACAAATATTCGACGTTGTGGACGGTAAGAAGAATACCACAGAGCCCTGTCTGGTTTGTCACCTTACCCTTCTCATACGCCTCATGTTGCACAGGTATCCTTAATTGCGAAAAAATAATAAAAGGTTGCCAGAGAACTGACGGTTTGGCGAAACAATTTGCAGACGTTTTGTATCTCGAGTTTTAGTTAGCTAAACATGCCTGCAACACGTTTTTGCCTTGGTATTCCTCCAACATGCTTTGGTGCCCTAACTGTGGCGAATCTAAAAATTAAAATTCCTGGATGTTTTTGGGTTTTTTGTGGGGGTTTTTGTTGTATGATTCATTGGTTTGGTTTGGTTTGTTGCTGTTGCTGTTGCTGTTGTTGTTGTTGTTGTCTTTTTGTTAAAAATAATGTCGAATTATTTATATTTTATTTTACAAGTTGAAAACAAAAACACTGTGTCCTTTCATTCATTCATTCGTACTTATTTTCGTGCTTATATCCTTTTCACTGGGAACTTTAGAGGTTTGTATCGGTAACTAGGTAAATGTCTATATTCTGGTTGGGGGTTGGTTACAATTGTTAATGTGACTTTTCAATGTGAGACTGTGAGATTGATATGTAGTAACTGTTTATTTTGTTTGTTTTCTTTGTTAATCTAATCTTAGTTAATGAACCCAGTATATATAAGCACGCTGTACTGGACACACACACCTCAGCTATCTGGGCTGTCTGTCCAGGACTGAGGGTTAGTCGTTAGTGAGAGACAAGTCGGTATAGAGGCCTCACACCTACCCACCGAGTAGTTAAACTCGATCTGGGTGGGAGTCGGTACCGGGAGTCGAACCCAGTACCTACCAGCCTTATGCACGATGGCTTAACCACGACACCACCGAGTGTCACATCGTCTCCACAGACCTTCTCCTTTCATACCTGTCGAAATGCGATCATTTTCTGAATTAGCAATTAACGTAATGTAAAGTCTGCGGTCCCATCATTTGTTTATTCAGCAAACCTAAAGTGCCGATATTTTCTCTGATTATCCGTGCATCCGTGCGTGCGGCCATCCGTCATGAAGCGATAAATCTTTGACAAATCGGCTTAGTTAGATCTCAGACCAACCTCGTTATGTTTTAGACACGATCAATCGTCATCATGTTTTTTATGACCAGTTACATAGGGAGAGGGGGGTTCAGGCGGGGAGCAGCTAGAAGGGGGAGGGGGCTATACATTGTTTTGTATAGCAGTAAGGCTGTGTGTGTGTGTGTGTGTGTGTGTGTGTGTGAGAGAGAGAGAGAGAGAGAGAGAGAGAGAGAGAGAGAGAGAGAGAGAGAGAGAGAGAGAGAGAGAGAGAGGTCGCCATCTTAGTTACATAACACAGAAATAGCTATATATACGGCGACCGAGTACATAGAGACTCGTCTAATATAAGCTGGCAATCTACACAGCGGTCATATTTTGTTTCGTGAAAGGCCAGTTTAAGGCCACCATACCCCATCTGAACTCTCCCGTGATAAACACGTTTTACATTTAGTATAATAATAATATTTATGATAGTCTTTTAAAGTTACAGTCTCTGGTTACCATATTATAACATCATGCACAAATATGAAATACAAGCTCAAATGCACTTTTAAAAACTCGTGTTGAACGGAGATCGTCAAAAGTATACGCTCGATTCGTCGCCTGTGCCGCCATTGCTCGGCAAAGCACAAACGACAGTTTCAGTTAACACGTGCGTTTGCCGATTTCAAATTGTAGGGTTCGTCTCAAAAAATGAAATTAGAAATCTTGCGCTGTACGAAGAACGTTCGGTTGAGGACACGGTACTAGAGTCTTTCGTTAAAACCGGTTTGATCTTGACAACGTATTATCGATAATCGCACCTTCCTATTTAAGAATTAATATTTTATAAAGTGTTAGTAGAACTTTCAAAGTTTAGTTTGTATACTAGTAACACATTGATCATGTATATATATTTTTTAATAAAATATACTAAAGTAGACAATGAACGTTTTCACTTCTTAATTTTACGTGTGTTAAAATCGACAAATTCAAATAAATATTATTTCGCTTGGAAAGGGTAAAGTTAGGTTTTTTGTTTAACGACATCAATGTTACAGCATATTGATTTAATAATCATCTGATATTGGATGTCAAACATTTGGTAATTTTGACATATAATCTTAGAGAGGAATCGGGTGCATGTGCAGGGGGAGGGTATTGGAGGTCGAAACCCTGACCTGCTCAAGCTAAAACATCGGAGGTGGGGGGGGGGGGGGGGGGGCATGGCCCCATATAAACATCGCTCAACACAGTCTATAACCCCAACCCCGTATTTCCAAAAAACCACCTTTGTAGGTCTAAGTACTGAATAAAAATAACATATAGTGTTGAAAATGTTACGTAAATCGAACACAACACCCTCTTCCTCTACCTCTAGAGCATTACGTAATTATTAACACTCCCTTACATGTAACGCGTATGCCAACCGCTGGCCACCGTCAAAATTTCAAGGCAAATCCCCCACCAACCCCTGGAAGGGTGTTGTACCATACCTCTATGGATATAAATATGTTTTGGAGATATGAGACGACCCCTCAATCAAGACAGTTAAATTTGTTCAAAATCACGCCTGCGCAAATCACGTAAAGTCCCAGTTCTACTGGCGTCCCGCTAAATGAAGAAAAACAAAGCTGGCCATTGCGTTTGTAGTTGACCTAGATAATTTACATAAGCGAGAAATGCGAAACTATAGCGATGTGGTAGACCTTTTATGTACCAAACAGAACTGAACCATCTATTCTATATGCTTAAATGATAAAAATATTCCAGGGACTGCAGCTTTAACAGTTTTAACAGACTCTTATAACTCCATTGGAGTGGCTTGTGTATTTTATTGCTGTATTATTGTCTTATTATTGTTGAACTCTGTTTTATTTTTTAATCTGTACACAGGTTGAGACGTAAATAAAGAACTTGTCTGTCTGTCTGTCTGTGTGTCTGTAATCCTGGAAACACAGTTTTGATCACCCGAGGCCTCACATAATTACGCTGCTGTTAGCCGGGCACGCCATAATGGTGGTCTCGTGCAAATTCGCGCGACTTGTAACAGTTAAAGCCGGTGTTTCCCGACAAGAGAATGGAATTGCGTTTCTCATGAAATTGCCCAATTCCTCTGTCGATTCCCTAGCAGACTATTTTATTATAGCTTAATTCAGAAGATGAGATACGCCAGCAAGAGTTAACTTTGTCAACTTAATCATCTGCAATTAAGCTTCTAACTGCGCCGATGTAAGAGGGGTGCATAATGACATCCACCCACGCACCCTCGTGCCCGTATTCGCAAAATGTGACATGCGCTGCCATGGTAACATGTTTCAAATAACAGAGCCTTTTTTTGTGTTTTTGACAACTGAAAAATTACATATTAAAAGTATTTTGTTGTTTAGGATGTCAATGTCTGTATAATCTAAATGTCTTTGTAGTCGTCGTAATATTTCAGTACCTAATAATTTTGTAGGCTAGGCATGAAAAAAAAATCTATTTCAAATATAAATCTGCTTATAACACGAAATCTGATTGGCTAATCAAATTCATTTTCAGCAGTAAAACCAGCATTGTTGTTTGTAAATATTTCCGTGTTTATATCGAATTATGGTTTAAGTACGCTCTCCTGGTCATACATCTCATCTGCCTGGGCTGTCTGTTAGTGTGTGTGATCTTACACCTCCCCGATAAGTCGTTAAAACGCGATCTGCGAACGCGAACCCAGTACCTACCAACCTTAAGTATGATTGTTTAATAACACCACTGGATCAGGTAAAATGGGCATAGTCTTGATTTTATATTGGGGGGGGGGGGGGCAACCACTTTTTGGGAGGGCTAACCACACTGTCTAGGAGTCTTGTTATGGGGCAACAGGAAAATATAAAATGTGGTGGGAAGAAAATGTGTGGTGTTTGAAGTTATGGGCATTCTCCAAGAGTACATTAACATATTCATGCATTACCTCTTGGTGTTTAGTTGCACATACATATTTTTAAGAATTGTCGACTTTGAAAGTTTTCTGAAACAAACTGTATTGTTTTTTCTTTAAACTTTATTGCCTAAAATTTCTATTTATAAGGGTTCGAGTGACGTCAGGTGTGTGACGCTGATAAGAATGTGAATGAAATAAATAATGGCAATTCGTTTTAATTCAATTCAATTTAGTTCAGTTCAGTTAAGTTCAGTTCAGATGCAGTTGCAATTCCAATTCCAATTCCAATTCCATTTCCATTTCCATTTAATTCAATTCAATTCAGTACACTGCAATGCAATGCAATTCAATTCAATTCAGTTCAGTTCAGTTCAGTTCAGTTCAGTTCAGTTCAGTTCAATGCAATGCAATATATATATTGTAAAGTTGTTTTGTTCTCATGGCTGAAAAGCATACGAAATTGATCTGAGTTGAATTGAATTTGCACTGATTTGAATTTAATTATATATATATATATATATATATATATATATATATATATATATATATAACAAAATAGTGAACTACATGTTTATACAAACATTTACTGTGAAACACCTTAACATGACATGACAGTAGATCTCAGTTAAACAAGTCGTAAAACAAAGAAAGAAAGAAAGACATTTATTTTATTTAACGACTCACTCAGCACATTTTATTAACGGTTATATGTCGTCAGACATATGGTTAAGGACCACACATATATTCAGAGAGGAAACTCGCTGTCGCCACTTCATGGGCTACTCTTTCATCTAAGCAGCAAGGGATCTTTTATATGCACCATCCCACAGACAGGGTAGTACATACCACGGCCTTTTGATATACCAGTCGTGGTGCACTGGCTGGAACGAGAAATAGCCCAATGGGCCCACCGACGGGGATCGACCCCACACTGACTGCGCATCGAGCGAACGCTGTACCACTTGGCTACGTCTCGCCCCAAGTCGTGAAACAAATGCACTACACAGTGGTCTCATTTGCACACCGCACCACTCACAGATCGATGGGATGAAGGAACTGTTTTCTATCGATGATGATCTAGAGCCGACCCCTGTCTTCGATTTATTGACTCTCCCAATCAGCGTTTGCTGCACTCACTGAGGACACTCCAACGAAACGTACAGATCTCAAATTAGGCAGGCCAGTTTCGTGGTGCTGTGTTTACGAGGGGGCGGCATTTAGATGCTAAATTTTTGGGCCTCGCTCATAACTGGAAAAGCCTCTAAAATATCAGCAATATTATACAGAATCATGATATGTGAAACTATTAATCATGGATATAGATGTAAATGGTTAATTAAGATAAAAGATACCCTAAACATGTTAGGCTTGGGAAATTATTGGTTAAATCAAAATATTACAAGTAAGAAAGCATTTACTCATATTGTAAGTCAAAGACTACAAGATCAGTATATACAAGCTTGGAATGATAATTTAAATTCATATCCGAAATGTTCCACATACAGAATTTTCAAATCGACTCTTTCATGCGAACATTATCTTCTATATTTACCTGAAACACTGCGAACAATATATTGTCGATTCAGGACTTGTAATCACTATCTACCGATTGAAACTGGCCGATGGCAAAATATCGATAGACAAGAACGAAAATGTCCTCTCTGTAACACCACTTTAGGTGATGAATATCATTATTTATTTCAGTGTACATATTTCTCAAATGAAAGATTCATATATCTAAAAAAAAAATATTATGATAGACCCAACACTTATAAATTCTGTCAATTATTTAATTCGAAAAAGCTATCAACAACAAAGAAATTATGTATGTTCCTAAATATGATTAACTCTGTTCTCAAAAAGATCTATACAGCATAATTATAGATAATACGTAATGCTTAACATCTAAAGTATACTACTGCTTATTATACCTATTGTGTATTATGTGTATATCATGTGTGTGTGTGTATGTGTGTGTGTGTGTGTGTGTGTGTGTGTGTGTGTGTATATATATATATATATATATATATATATATATATATATATATATATATATATATACACACACAAAGAAACAAGTTTAGCACCCCCTGTATTTTTCACAATGACTTGTCTTACGAGGTTTGGCGTTGAAAGCCTGATAACATAACCTCGGAAAAACAATGTGTTTTGCAAGAATACATCTTTGACAGTAAGAAAACATAAGAAGTGTTTCAAATTTTGAAATTTTAATCATGATTCTGAGAAGAATTCCAATATGCTGTATTTGAGCCAAAAACTGAGGCACAATAAGTATGGAGGTGCAGAGTCAGAAACAAAAGTCAGCATCATGATTGATGATAACAAATGTCATTTGAAGTTCACAGATGACATTCATGACACAAATCATCAATAGCGGGTAAACCCACCACGTGCCCGGATGACAGCTTCCACCCTTTGTCTCATCCCTCCAGTAAGTCGTCTGATCTGCTGCACGGGCAACTGCTGCCATTCTCAATGATGAGCCGCTTCTAATTGTGCCAGAGTCTGTACAGGTGGGGTCAGTGCCTGTACTCAACGCCCCCAAGATGTCCCAAACATGCTCTAGTGGGTTTAGGTCAGGACTCATGGCCGGCCAGGGCATGGTCGTCACAGCTTCAGTTTGGAGTAAAACTGTTACTACTCGGGAACGATGTGGCCTAGCTTTGTCATCCATGTACAGAGGTCTGGTGGGGAATGGATGGTTGTCAAAATGCGGCACAACAATTGGTTGCAGGACATTACGAATGTACCGATCACCATTGAGGTTGCCTTGGATGGTGACAAGATCCAGCTTACAATCATGTGATAGGCAACCCCAAACCATTACTGAACCTCCACCATACAAGGTCATAGGTCGTATGTTCCTGGGTGTGTAGGCAGCATTTGTATACCTCCAAACTCTCAATCGGCCATCTGTGACATGGAGCAGGAACCGGCTTTCGTCGAACCAATGGACTCTTCGCCAGGACCTCAGATTCCAACCTCTCCGGGCCAAACACCACGCTAAATTGAGTCTCTCATGATGATCAGCAAGAAAGGGACGCTTGATGACCCTTCTGGCCTTCAATCCCACAAATTTCAGACGATTCCTCACTGTTCTGGCTGACATCCGTCTATTGGGTAACCATTGGCTCTTCAGAACAGGAGACATAGCAAAGGGTTGACGACGTATGAGCCGAAGCAGGGCCCTGTCCTCGTGTTGTGACGTCAGCCGCGGTCTCTCTGACCGTGGGAGATCCTTTACAGCATTGGTATGCCCGTGTTTTCGTATCAGTCTGCTGATTATGGTGTAATGATACCCCAGTTGACGTCCTATACTTTTGAAGGTCATGCCGGTCGCATGTATACCACTAATACACTATCTTTGGGCCTCTGATAACCATCGACGTGCCATATTCAACAATTAAACTTCAACAATGCAAGACAGTGATGTTAAATGGCAACAATTGCAGTGTATTGATACTGCATTTTGAGCAAAGCATGGGTGGCATGATGGATGTGCATGTCGTTCTGTTGTGGGACGTCACAGTTGTCATTGTACTCTCCTATTATTTCGATGGAACACCATTCTTGACATGCTTGTCACGTAATTTGCAGTTTTTACGAATGGGGCTATTTCAGTACTAATTACATCTAGGGGTGCTTAACTTTTTTCTTTGTGTATATATATATTTGTCAAGCGTTTACTGCAGCCGTCTGTATAATATGTTTGTAAACCACCTCAATGCATCACCGTTTGGTGATCTGAGTTGAATATAGTTCTGTTCAGTTCTGTTCTGTTCTGTTCTGTTTTGCGGTGCTGTGTTTACGAGGGGGCGGCATTTAGATAGTAGCTCGGTTTCGTGGTGCTGTGTTTACGAGGGGGGCGGCATTTAGATAGTAGCTCGGTTTCGCGGTGCTGTGTTTACGAGGGAGCGGCATTTAGATAGTAGCTCGGTTTCGCGGTGTTGTGTTTACGAGGGGGCGCCATTTAGATAGTAGCTCGGTTTCGCGGTGCTGTGTTTACGAGGGAGCGGCATTTAGATAGTAGCTCGGTTTCGTGGTGTGGTGTTTACGAGGGGGCGCCATTTAGATAGTAGCTCGGTTTCGTCGTGCTGTGTTTACGAGGGGGCGGCATTTAGATAGTAGCTCGGTTTCGTGGTGCTGTGTTTACGAGGGGGCGGCATTTAGATAGTAGCTGGGTTTCGTCGTGCTGTGTTTACGAGGGGGGCGGCATTTAGATAGTAGCTCGGTTTCGTCGTGCTGTGTTTACGGGGGGGGGGGGGGGGGCATTTAGATAGTAGCTCAGTTTCGTGGTGCTGTGTTTACGAGGGGGCGGCATTTAGATAGTAGCTCGGTTTCGTGGTGCTGTGTTTACGAGGGGGCGGCATTTAGATAGTAGCTGGGTTTCGTCGTGCTGTGTTTACGAGGGGGCGGCATTTAGATAGTAGCTCGGTTTCGTCGTGCTGTGTTTACGAGGGGGGGGGGGGGCATTTAGATAGTAGCTCAGTTTCGTGGTGCTGTGTTTACGAGGGGGCGGCATTTAGATAGTAGCTCGGTTTCGCGGTACTGTGTTTACGAGGGGGCGGCATTTAGATAGTAGCTCAGTTTCGTGGTTCTGTGTTTACGAGGGGGCGCCATTTAGATAGTAGCTCGCCTGATGTGCTAGTGTCGTAGGATCGAATCTCCTTGGCGGACCATTTGAGGTTTTCCCGTGCCACACAGTGTTTCACGGCTGGTATATCAAAAGCCGTTGTAAGTGCTGATCTGTCTGATTGAAAGTGCATATAAAATATCCTTTGCTGCTAATAGAATAATCTAGAGTTTACTCTGAAGACTGTTTGTCAGCATTATCAACTGTTTAACGTCCAATTGGCGATGATTAAGTGCTATTAATCTATTAATCTAGTGGTGTCGTTAAACAAAACAAACAGTGCTCAAGACGATTTGTTTGTTGATGGTAGCCTCGATGTGTAAAACCATTAATTTTGACTAGTCCCGGTGTACAACTACTAATTTCACATTTATTTTGACGAGCCCCGGTGTACGACCATTAATTTCACAGTTAGTTTGACTAGCCCCGATGTACGACCACTAATTTCACATTTATTTTGACGAGCCCCGGTGTACGACCATTAATTTCACAGTTAGTTTGACTAGCCCCGATGTACGACCACTAATTTCACATTTAGCTTGACTAGCCCCGGTGTACGACCACTAATTTCACATTTATTTTGACGAGCCCCGGTATACGACCTCTAATTTCACAGTTAGTTTGACTAGCCCCGGTGTACGACCACTAATTCACATTTAGTTTGACTAGCCCCGGTGTACGACCTCTAATTTCACATTTAGTTTGACTAGCCCCGGTGTACGACCACTAATTTCACATTTAGTTTGACTAGCCCCGGTGTATGACCTCTAATTTCACATTTAGTTTAACTAGAGTCGGTGTACGACCACTAATTTCAGTTAGTTTGACTAGCCCCGGTGTACGACCACTAATTTCACAGTTAGTTTGACTAGCCCCGGTGTACGACCACTAAGTTCACAGTTAGTTTGACTAGCCCCGGTGTACGACCACTAATTTCACATTTAGTTTGACTAGCCCCGGTGTACGAACACTAATTTCACATTTAGTTTGACTAGCCCCGGTTTACAACCTCTAATTTCACATTTAGCTTGACTAGCCCCGGTGTACGACCACTAATTTCACATTTAGTTTGACTAGCCCCGGTGTACGACCACTAATTTCACATTTAGTTTGACTAGCCCCGGTGTATGACCTCTAATTTCACATTTAGTTTAACTAGAGTCGGTGTACGACCACTAATTTCAGTTAGTTTGACTAGCCCCGGTGTACGACCACTAATTTCACAGTTAGTTTGACTAGCCCCGGTGTACGACCACTAAGTTCACAGTTAGTTTGACTAGCCCCGGTGTACGACCACTAATTTCACATTTAGTTTGACTAGCCCCGGTGTACGAACACTAATTTTACATTTAGTTTGACTAGCATTGGTGTAAAGAACACTAAGTGTATATCCAGTATGGTTTAGCCTCGGTATAAGACCATTGATTTTACACCCACTTTCACTAGCCTCAATGTAAGACCATACGTTTTACGTTTTACATCCAGTTTAACTAACGTTGGTGTTAGATCACTAATATCACATTCAGTTTGACTAGTATTGGTGTAAGACCAGTAATTTTACATACCATTTCACTTGTAGTGTAAAACTACTACCTAGATCTGTTTTCCATAATACCATATTTACGAATAACACCAAATCCCACAGGAGTTCACACATTAAAGGGACATACCCTAGTTTGTAAACACTAAGGCATATATTTTACTATTATAACCATTTTTGATAACTGAAATCATACTTTACTTAGATTGTATGATTTTGATTATTAATTTCCGTATATTCGAAGTGTTTTTGGTCACCCTGGTGTTTTTAATATCACAAAATGCATTTCTCATATTTTAAAAAAACGCACGTGCGTCTGAGAAGTAACAGTTATGGAGTCGAGTTTAAGTGTATTTTTGGAGGGTATTTCACCATTTCAAAGTCACAGACTCATGTTTCACTCAGTTGTAACTTTATCCAAATGTGTTACATGTTTATAGATTAACTAAACTTAGTGTTAATTTTCACGGTTTGATACTAGGGTCTGTCCCTTTCATTGTGTCACCTGAGCACCGTTCCACGAAGCGATCTTAGCGCTAAGATCACCGTAAGTGCATAACTACTGTATGTAGAATCGGACTACAGGCTGGTAGGTACAGGGTTCGCAGCCCGGTACCGGCTTCAACCCAGAGCGAGTTCTTAAGGGCTCAGTGGGTAGGTGCAAGGCCACTACACCCTCTTCTCTCTACCTAACCACTAACCAACTAACAGACAGCCCAAATAACTGAGGTGTGTGCCCAGGACAGCGCGCTTGAACCGTAATTGGATATAAGCACGAACATAAGTTGAAATGAATGTGTGTAGGGATACGATCACTTCGTGGAACGGTGCTGTAAGAATAATTACAATTAACGTTCTTCACAACAATCGATTAATCGGCTTTCATAAATATATCATTACACTGCTAGAACCCCATCGAGAAATTAGCTAGTACAAGTATCATGAACATAAATACCACAGCACCTCAGCCATAAAATGAATCCCCAATATACACGAGCAGAAGTGGTTTGTGTTTATAATAACAGGAAGTATTCTGGACTACCTAAGTTCGAGGGGGAGGGGCGGGACATAGCCCAATGGCTATTTCTCATTCCAGCCAGTGCGCCACGACTGATATATCAAAGACCGCCGTATGTGCTGTCATGTCTGTCGGATGTTGCATATAAAATATCCTTTGTTATTAATGGACAAATGTAGCGGTTAGCGGATTAAAAAAACCCAATGTGCTCTAGTGGTGTTGTTAAACAAAACAAACTTTAACCTAAGTTCAGCATTAGTCGCCGTATGGTTTCGAAACCCTTCTCTGCTCAAGCAATTTTTTTCTGTTTTAAAATATATTTTCCGGGGGTGCATGGCTCGACCCCCATTAAACTTCGGTCACCTCCCACCTTGCCCCCCACCCCACACCGCCCACGCTATAATTCCTGCACTGGTGCCTAACCACATACAAAAAACCCCGAAAGTTATGCTAATTGCAAATGCACGTCGCACGTGTTTCAAGCACAATAGTACCCAGTAGCCTAATATTAGCTCAGTTAAAATATCACGTTTTTACTAGCCACAAAATAAACAACAACACGTTTTTAATACCAAGTCATGTTCCGTTATCTTACGTATCTTGCAAAAAGGTTTCAATGACAGATATGAAATATTTTCTGGGTTTTTTTTTTTTTTTTCGTGATTTGTGACTGCACGAATGACTCACATTCTAAAATCGTTAGTCCAGCACAAAACGTGTGTGGGGGTGGGGTGGGGGGGGGGGGGTCTTATTCTTCCAATCATTTTAAAACACTCCTGGGAGATTAAAATGTCACGTACCAAACGCTTGTTTCAGTAAAAAAAAAAAAGAAAAAAAAAAGCGAACTAATATCAGAAATGTGCTAACGGGTTTGAAAAATAAAATAATCTTTTTCTCTCTCTTTTTTCATTCCATTTTTTTATTTTGGCTCAGTGGAAGTTTTTAGAGGTTGGTGATTATTTTGTGACAAACAGTTTGACGTATCCAACGTCGCTAACGTGTAGCTGCTGAGACTATTTTAATTTTGATTCAAAGCATTTCTAGAAGCTAATTTCTACACTGACTAGACTTCAGAATACATTTGATATAATACATACTAAGACACAAAGTTAATTAATTATCCAATTAATCGATCAGTCGACCAATCAATCAATAAACCAGTCAATTTAAGAAGAAGAAGAGGAAATGTTACAATTACAATGCAACAATTGGGATTCAGGGGTGATTTATATTTTTCACGTGTGTACATGTGTGTGCGTAACTGTCAGTGCATATGTGTGTTTGATGAACGTATATGTGTAAATATTTGTCAGTAACTGTCAGTGCATATGTGTGTGTGTGATGAACGTATATGTGTAAATATTTGTGTGTTGATGTTTTCACATCTGAATGTTTGTACAGAAAAGTTAGCACACGTGCGTGTCTCGAAGGTTGTATGTGTAAATGTTTGTACGTAACTGTTAGTGTGCGTGAGTGTTTTGAAGTTTGTACTTGTAAATGTTTGTACGTGACTGTCCGTGTATGCCAGTGTTTTGGTGTTTCAACGTGTAAATATTTGTACGTAACTATCCGTGTATGTCAGTGTCTTGGTGTTTCAACGTGTAAATGTTTGCACGTAACTATCCGTGTATGTCAGTGTCTTGGTGTTTCAACGTGTAAATGTTTGTACGTATCTATCCGTGTATGTCAGTGTCTTGGTGTTTTCAACGCGTAAATATTTATACGTAACTATCCGTGTATGTCAGTGTCTTGGTGTTTCAGCGTGTAAATGTTTGTACGTATATATCCGTGTATGTCAGTGTCTTGGTGTTTTCAACGTGTAAATATTTATACGTAACTATCCGTGTATGTCAGTGTGTTGGTGTAAATATTTGTACGTAACTGCCAGTACATCTGGGTGTCTTGAAATATGCACCTGTAAATGTTTGTACGAAACTGTTAGTGCATGTGATTGATTTGAAGTGTTTACTTGTGAATGTAAATCTTAACGTTTTCATGTGTAAATATGTGTACGTAACTGTCAGTGCCTGTGAGTGTTTTTAGGTTTGAACGTATAAATATTTGTACGTAACTATCAGTTTATGTCAGTGTCATGCCATTTTCACGTGTAAAGGGACCCTCACATATCATTCGGCGTCCGCGCGATTTTTCTAATCGCAGGAGTCGCCGGGGGATTTAGAGCCCGTGGATGAATCGGGCAAATTTCATGTCTGTGACGTGTTCCCTCACATATTAGACGGGGCCCGGGCGGTGCTCTTTGAACATTGGATCGCAGTGGAGTTGTGGGTTTCCTGTCCTGGACGGAGGAGCCGGTCAAGGCCGGCTCTTGTGCCCAAGACAGGCGTGCGCTACAACAGCTTGCTCTGAATGTTCACGTAAAGCCCTATGACCTGACCTGACCTAAAGTTGTGGGGGCGGTCAGGACCAGCGGAGCGCCCGGCCGATGTTGTACAAATCGCCCGGGATCCGCGAGGGGGCCGTTAGGCTATCGTAGGGTGGCCGTGAGGGGCCCGTGAAAATCCCACGGCGCCCGGCGGATTTTTTTCCCAATAATTTTCGTTAAAATCTTCAGGCGGCCGCCAGATCACCAGTCTGCCGCCGGGCGGGGCACTAGCGACATCTTTACGAGATTGCCACGACCTAAAATCGCGCTTGGAAAATCGCAGATTTGGGAGTCAAGTTTTCACGCCTGCGGGGTTCGGGTAGCGGCCGGCCGGACGCCTCGCGAAAATGCCCTTTTTGGCCTGTTTTAGGAGTCGCGCGAACGCCGCAACCGATATGTGAGGGCCGCTTAAGTGTTTGTATATAACTGTCAGTACATGAGTCTTGATCAATGTCTGTTATATTCGTCTTACAGATGTCATCTCAAATATAATATTAAAAATTCAGATCGCCAACTGTTATATTCTTCTTACAGATGTCATCTCAAATATAATAGTAAATATTCAAGTATATAGAATAGATCGCCAACTGTTATATTCTTCTTACAGATGTCATCTCAAATATAATAGTAAATATTCAGATCGCCAACTGTTATATTCTTCTTACAGATGTCATCTCAAATATAATATTAAATATTCAGATCGCCAACTGTTATATTCTTCTTACAGATGTCATCTCAAATATAATAGTAAATATTCAGATCGCCAACTGTTATATTCTTCTTACAGATGTCATCTCAAATATAATAGTAAATATTCAAGTATATAGAATAGATCGCCAACTATTATATTCTTCTTACAGATGCCATCTCAAATATAATATTAAATATTCAGATCGCCAACTATTATATTCTTCTTACAGATGTCATCTCAAATATAATATTAAATATTCAAGTATATAGAATAGATCGCCAACTGTTATATTCTTCTTACAGATGTCATCTCAAATATAATATTAAATATTCAAGTATATAGAATAGATCGCCAACTATTATATTCTTCTTACAGATGTCATCTCAAATATAATATTAAATATTCAAGTATTATAATATTAAATATTCAGATCGCCAACTGTTATATTCTTCTTACAGATGTCATCTCAAATATAATAGTAAATATTCAAGTATATAGAATAGATCGTCAACTGTTATATTCTTCTCGTGATGTGATATTGTTCGATTTTCTTTAGACCTAATTAACAATCATGGTCACATTCAAATGTAGAGTTTGGTAAATAGACAGTATTTGGCGAGAGGCTACACTGGCATGCGACTCTGGAATTATCCATGTAATTAATCACACTTAAATGTATCGCGTGCAGAAAAGATTTTTAAAAGTTCAGTCGCCTTCTGCTTTTTATTGCCCATTTGCTTGAGAAAAAGTATTTATTAATTAATATACATCGCAGGATCGAATTCGGCTGATTTGGGTTTTCTCGTTCTAACCAGTACACCATTACTGGTCAAAGACCGTGGTATGTGCTTTCCTGTCTGTGGAAAAGTGCATATAAAAGATCCTTGCTGCATTAGGAAAGTTGTAGCGAGTTTCCTCTGATGACTACGAATCAGAATTACCAAATGTTCGACATCCAATAGCCGATGATTAATTAATCAGTGTGCTCCAGTGGTGTCGTTAAACAAAACAAACTTTATTTTTATTCATTAATATAAGTAAAGTATACAGCGATTACAGATAATAAAATTGTTTCGCTTTGTTGTGTTCAAAATGACGACGAGATGTGTTAGGTTAGTTAAGTATAGTTTCCACAAAATCGGTAACTCCTCGCCGCCCGACGCAGATTGGCACAGAATATTTTTTTATTTAAATTTTGGTTTAATGAAAAAACCCAGTCCCAGAATGTTTCCGTTGATCTGCGTCGATTACATTTGTTGTTAACATCAGACTTTACATAGGCAGTTGACGATATCTGTTGATAGGGAAAAAACACGAATTTATTAAAATGTTCTGTTTGAATTTTGCGTTAGTAAAACATATTATAGATTAGGAAAGCGAGAATGAAGCTTTAACCTGACGTGGTTGACTGATATACTAACCTTAAGGATGTCGGCTACTATAAGTCCTGTTGAAAAGCCCGTGAAGAGCGCTCCAAACCCGGCCAGAACACACTTGGGCTTGTAAGCGATCGCGCCGATTTCGCCGAGCCTTTCTTTCCAGGACGAAATCTTTTTCTTGACAAAAATGTCTGGACTCTCGAAGAATATTAGCACACTGCCCACCGCCACCACCCCGAGACACAGGTACAGCACGGTCAGAAACTGGTAGTAATTGATCGGTCCCGGCGGCTCCGAGAGTTTACGGGAAAGAACGGGAATTAACGGAAGGGTGTACGTCCACTTCTCCGACTTGAAGTGATCTCCCTTTTCCAGGTCGTGGGAAAAGTTTCCGAGCATTCTCGTCGACCAGATATCGGCGCACTTCACGTTGGAAACCGAAAGTAGGCCGGAACTCAGAAGATTGCCAAGAATCTGCGCTGAATGAATCGTGATGACGATTATCGTCTGAAACAGCCGCAGAGATCGGTCGATATCCATGGTGGACACCGCCGAGTAGTTGAGGGAGTACCCCAGTAGGGTGAGCTCCTGGATGTTCCAGAAGAGCGGCTGCGAGATCCCCAGGAGACAGGACGCAGGGATGAGGGTGTACATGGAAGGGATGACGTTCGACACGGAGTACATCACGTGAAAGATCAGCGCCACGATGAGCAGACACTTGGCGCGGAACTTCCGAACGAGGAAGTTGGACGACAGACACCCGATCACGTAGAAGCCGTACAGCGCCAACAACGACACCGTGCCCATGTGCAGCGACTGGTGGATGCTGCTCTGGAGGTTCCGCGACGGGAACACCGCGATGAAGCTGAGGAACGTCGCCGTGCACAGGATGATGAAGTTGCGCCACGTCCCGCGTCGCTTTACGTCGCACAGCAGGACGCCGCCGTAGCCACTGCTTCCGACGAGAGAATTCATGTTTATGTGTTTGTGCTTCAACAGTTCGTCCCTGAAGTGAAGTCTCGGGTGTCGGACCGCGGTCTCCATATATAGGTGTCAATCAAAATGACCTTACGTCCGCGTGGTTAAAAATCCACTCACAGCCAAGCCTATTACTAGCAACGCCATTTGCGAAGGGGCAGTCGTAGAAAAATATCCATGGAGATGAACAAGCTTATGAGACGGCGTCGCTGATTGGTCGGGCGGCGTGGCCGCGGTGCCTTCTGTCTGAGCTCATCGTTCACAGAGCGCGGCAAAGCGATGTTGTCTCCACCGCGGCTATCGACTTTCAGTGAACAGAATTCGTTTGGTCTTCTCGTAATCTCGTTTCTGAAAAAGATTACTAAGAAATTGGTTACTAATGGCCGCAAATTGATCAAACATTCAATTTGCTAAGCGCTCGCAGGAATTTTTGATACAAACGTTTTGGTCGCAGCAGTCAAATACTAACAGATTACAGAGGTGTGGTGTTGTAGTTGTTATTGCTGCTGCATGCTGTGGCAGTCGTTGTGATCGTTGTTGTTGTTATTGCTGTTGTTGTGGTTGTTCCTGTTGTTGTTGTTATTGCTGTTGTGGTTGTTGATGTTGTGGTTATTGTTGTTGTTGCACTAGATTAGCTATATAATGTACTGGTACGCGAATGAACGGCAGAAAGAGCATGTGAAGGTAAAGGGATTTATCGATCGGCGTTTTTGTCGATCTGTCTTGTCATACACTATAGTCAGGCGTACTTATATTTAGCGTTTAAATCGCGACTGCAACGGCGCGTATGGATTTTGTAGTGCAGAAACCGTGCCAGTCTGTATACGGTAACGTCGTTGCATGTTATATGCGTTATAACACTAACCTAGTTTTAAAAATTAATGAACATTATTCACAATTATCTCGGGACAAGAATAGGCGGAGCTCTTGCCTGAAGTACGATGGTTTGCAGGATCGATCGACTGCGATGGACACGTGTTTGTCCTTATCCCAACCAGTACCCCATGACTGATGTTTCAAAGGCCGTGGGATGTACTGTCCTGCCTAACAGAAGGGGTATGTAAAAGATCCCTTGATCCTGTTTTGCTGGAGTAGACTTTGATGAAGCAGTAGTGGAATGTAGATCTTAGTGAACAATTAAAATAGTGTTTACATGGACTGAGGAGGCGCCTTTTATATATATATATATATATATATATATATATATATATATATATATATATATGTATCTACCCTGGCCACCAGGCGGCGCTGGTAACTTGGGTCCATATTTGAAAATGTTCAAAATGGGTTGAGTGCACAATTCAAACAATTGCATGTTAGCTGCCCCACTATAAGCAACATCCATGGGTCATAAACATGTAAATAAAAATAGTTTGATTTGTTATGACAATACAAACAAGCATGCTATGTAGAAAGCACTGCCCTCTCCCTAACTATGAAGATAATGCAATGCCTTACTCAGTTGCCCCCTCCCCGCCCCACTCAATCGCTGTCATCTTCTGACTCCTACGAATAATGCTTCATAATTGGTCGTGGTATGTACTATCCTGTCTTTTACATGGGATGGTGCATATAAAAGATCCCTTGCTTCTAACTGACAGGCCAGATAGCTAAGGAGTGTGCCCAGAACGGTGTGCTTGAACCTTATTTGGATTTAAGCACGAAAATACGTATAAATGAATACATATATAATCGAAAAGACTAGCCCATGGTGTGGCAGCAGCGGATTTCCTCTCTCATTATATGTGTGGTCCTTAAAAATAAATCCGACGCCATATAATCGTAATTATCATCCGACAATGCTTCCTGTGACCTGATAACCCCTACCTGATAATTGGAAATGTTATTGTGTCACTGCCTGATAACCCCTACACGATAATTCGAAATGTTATTGTGCCACTGCCTGATAACCCCTACACGATAATTCGAAATGTTATTGTGCCACTGTACGATAACCCCTACACGATAATTCGAAGTGTTATTGTGTCACTGTACGATAACCCCTACACGATAATTCGAAATGTTATTGTGCCACTGCCTGATAACCCCTACACGATAATTCGAAGTGTTATTGTGTCACTGTACGATAACCCCTACACGATAATTCGAAATGTTATTGTGCCACTGCCTGATAACTCTCTCTCTCTCTCTCTCTCTCTCTCTCTCTCTCTCTCTCTCTCTCTCTCTCTCTCTCTCTCTCTCTCTCTCTCTCTCTCGACCAACATTCCTTTCTTTTTAATTACTATAATAAAAATTAAAATATCTCAGATGCATCATGGGATGCGAACCCAGTGCCTATGTGTCTTGAACTCGACATATTCAGTGTGGTACCGTAGTCTGGTTTGGGGGGGGGGGGGGGGGGTGTTTTTTTCGTTTTTCGTTTTTTGTGTGTTTAATGTTAATCTTACGAGTCACAGCAAATATTTTCTATACATATTAAACAGTTGACCGTAAGCGACAGTCTGGCTATACGTTAAGGTGCGTTCACACTCTGCGAACTATTGTAACGAAAAGCAAGATGTAGTTGGGGAACGATTACGCTCATTGAGAACTGAGGGCTGTTTCTCAGCTTTATCTTGTTGTTAGCAGCTAGTATGTTGAAGACAGGGGTGCGTGGTGTTACCGGTGTACCCATATATTAGAATTCGAAATGTAAATAAATAGAGGCTATTTCATCGGGGTTTTCGAATAGGATTTTTGGAATAGAATGGAATGGAAAAGGTCTTAACGTGCACATTCAGAGCAAGCTGTTGTAGCGCACGCATATCTTGGGCACAAGAGCCGGCCTCGGCCGGCTCATCAGTCCAGGACAGGAACGGGTGGGAAGGGTGAAGGAGGGGCCGCCTGCACTGGCAGGTGCAAGGGAGCACCAGCAGTCCAATCAAGGTTGGTAACAGGCGGAGAATGGTAGGTGCTATGGAATTTTGGAAGTCCCGTAGGATTAAGCCAAAGAGAAAGGGTGCGCATTTTTGTTGAAGTATAGGAGTTTTATGTCAAGATACGTTTTTATGGTTTGACATAAAAAAACGTATTCGAAAAACCCCATGAAATGCGCTGTTTATTATATACATCTTTCCTAATTTTTGATATCTTTCGCTTTTTGTTAATATCTTCCGCTTATCATATTGAAAACATCAAACCCCATGATATATTTTTTCAGAAAATTTACTTGACCATAGACGTTTTAAAAGAAATTTAAATGAATATTATCTTTATTTAATTATTAAATTAACATTTATGTAATAATACTGCTGTGCAAATATACCTGACAAAGCGATCCTCAAAAAACAAAACCCTCACAAAAACATATCCAACCCAACGCCGTTAAATGCTTACACTTATACTCAATGACATCATTATTTAGCTTCGCATTCAATTCGTTTTAGATATTTTATCGTAATTGCACTACATATCCCTTTTTTTTTTTTATAGGTACAGTTGTTTAAATTACTTTTTTTTTTTTCAATTACGATCAGATGCATTGGTAATCATCAAACTAAAATACGAAGAAACGAGACAAAGGGAGATAATTTAATCATGAACTTTTACCCCAAAAATACGATTTCTATATTTTCACTGAAGAAATATGACTTTGCACTGGGTATCACTTTTATGGTTTCTGTAGATCTATATATTCATTGTTATGTATATAATAATACGTAATGCGACACACAATACCTGTATCGGTAATTTACGTATTTCAAGTTTGCTGTCAGTAGGAAAGCCATATCTCAGATTCGACTGGATTAATTAATCGTTTTTTAAGATGTGATAGCAGGAGGGGCCTGACATTATTAAATAAACTTTAGTGTACCGAAATGATGAGTAGATTTCTTCATTTAAACAGTTAACTTTAACTTGTATTGCGTATTTTATTTATTTTGTTACAAGCCTTCCTAGAAATCGGTTGATGGTGTTGTAAATAATATATTATGGCACGCATCTTGATACGGTAAATATCGCGACAAATATCCATCCCTAATTAAAGGCCGCGATATGTGCTGTCTTGTTTGTTGGAAAAGGTACGGCGTGATGTCGTTACGAAGTTTCTTTTTAATAATTAATTTGTAACCTACCAGCCGTGTTTCCAGAAAGGTGTGATGATTTTCTTATTTCCCGTGACTAACTTACGCTGTATCCTAACCGAGCGATTATTTTAGAAATCATTGATTTTCATTGCCGCATCCTAACTGCACGCGCGTGACGCTCGCGGCTGGTTAGGATAGAGCTTTAAACTCTCGACTGGTCAATGAAATCGTACACATGTAACAATCGTTACCACCAGTCGCGCAGTGTAAACGTGCCTCAATTCCCAACCAAAGCGGGATAGATTATTCTTTAAATGAAAGCTCCCTGTGGCCGGACTTGTCAGGATGTGAAATCAGAGTGCGCTGTCATAAACACAGGCGGACTAACACCACGTAAAACACAGCCTTGCATAATTATGAGTGATCTCTTAAGTTTGTCTTTCAACATGATTTAGGCGGCGTCCAAAACAAACTAGAAAGCGAATAATCAATCCACAAAAAAAAAAAAATGTTAATCAGAAGTGTCAGAAAAGAGAAGATGTTTACTTCACTCAAGGCCACCAAGCGGCAGCATCAGAGGATTATAATTATATATATGTGTGTGTGTGTGTGTGTGTGTATGTGTGTGTATATATATATATATATATATATATATATATATATATATATATATATATATATGCATACGACAAGATTGCAAGTCATATTTATATAGTATATACAACATAGATAAAAACAAATTATTATAATGACTGGCACAATAAAACAATTTTTAAGGAGGAAAAGTGACTATTTATGTTAATAAATTCACACCGGTTTTTGTTTTTTAAAGAATACTGACGTTTACAATTGAAGAGTTCTTTCATTTTCATCACACTAGGTCTGTCAAAGTAAAAATTTTGGCAGTCTCATTTGTGCTTCTTTGAGGTTATTACATATAAAACGATAATAAAACTCAATCTCCGATATTGTCTATATTACATAACGTGCATGGCAAACAATGTCATATGCTAATTCTGGCTTAAGAATGGTTATTACAGAATGGAAGCGTCCACAATAAAGGCATCCTCCGGTGACGGGACGAGATTCCAAGCCCCAGTTTGGGGTGAGCAGCCAAATACCCTTCCCCGAAGCAAATATATCTTATACTTGAGTGGTTCTCCCAATCCCATACCAGGGCCGTACCCTGATAAAAATCCGACCGGGGGGGGGGGGGGGGGGGGGGCACTACTTTTTATAAACAAATGAATCACTATACAAATTAAACCCTGAGATGTGTATGCTATTTTCTGGAGTAAAACAAAAAGTGATACCCCCCTGCCTCCCGGGGGGTACGGCCCTGCATACACACCCGAACACCATATGCCTTGGAAAGTAATCTGAATTCGCTACTGGGACCAATTTCACAAAACATCGTAAGCCAAGTTTTGCACGTTTTCTACGACTAAACCACAATTCTTCTTCTTATTATTATAGTTCAACAAATATAGTTTGAAGAACACATAGTTCATTTTCTTTTGTCTTTAAAATACTCCATCTTCCGTAATGATGTAATTTTCTGCGTGAATTTGATGCCAAACACGTGTAAATGCACGACCGGTACAATTGCTAGTAGCAGAAGTAAACTTACGATGTTTAGTGAAATGGGGCCCTGCTTTGGTACACCATCTTACTCTAGTATCTGCATTAAAATAAATGGGATATAGCGACAACACGCGAAACTTCAAGTTTACAATAATATTATGACCGCCGTGTACATTGCCAACCCTCTTTAGTTGAGGCTATATACACGGTCGCAGAATATATAGCCACTTCTGTGTACCAAAGATGGCGGACTCCAATACGGTTGTATTTACGGAATTCATCTTTGTGCGCAATATTTAGCTTGATATGTGTATGGTAGTCGGTTGGACCCGAGAGCAAAAAAAATATTGTTAAGTGCGGCAACAAGTAAGTACACAGAATACGGCAGTACATATCAAAAGAGCAGAAGCGGTCAGAACAATAAGAAACTGTTAAAACAGTCTTGCGTATTATGTTATAGATAACGCATGTGACTCGAGGTAGTGTGGAGAACTGCCCGTAAGGTTACAGACATTGTGTCCTGTGTTTCCTATTCTGAGTGTCTGAGACGTCGCCGAGATACATGTCTTGCGTATTATGTTATAGATAACGCATGTGACTCGAGGTAGTGTGGAGAACTGCCCGTAAGGTTACAGACATTGTGTCCTGTGTTTCCTATTCTGAGTGTCTGAGACGTCGCCGAGATACATGTCTTGCGTATTATGTTATAGATAACGCATGTGACTCGAGGTAGTGTGGAGAACTGCCCGTAAGGTTACAGACATTGTGTCCTGTGTTTCCTATTCTGACTGTCTGAGACGTCGCCGAGATACATGTCTTGCGTATTATGTTATAGATAACGCATGTGACTCGAGGTAGTGTGGAGAACTGCCCGTAAGGTTACAGACATTGTGTCCTGTGTTTCCTATTCTGAGTGTCTGAGACGTCGCCGAGATACATGTCTTGCGTATTATGTTATAGATAACGCATGTGACTCGAGGTAGTGTGGAGAACTGCCCGTAAGGTTACAGACATTGTGTCCTGTGTTTCCTATTCTGAGTGTCTGAGACGTCGCCGAGATACATGTCTTGCGTATTATGTTATAGATAACGCATATGACTCGAGGTAGTGTGGAGAACTGCCCGTAAGGTTACAGACATTGTGTCCTGTGTTTCCTATTCTGAGTGTCGGAGACGTCGCCGAGATACATGTTCAAGTCCAGGGGCGGGACGTAGTCCAGTGGTAAAGCGTTCGCTTGATGCGCTGTCGGTCTAGGATCGATCCCCGTCGGTGGGTCCATTGTGCTATATCTCGCTCCAGCCAGTGCACCACGACTGGTATGTCAAAGGCCGTGGTGTGTGTTAACCTCAATATCTGTGTGGTCCTTAACCATATGTCCGACGCCATATAACCGTAAATAAAATGTGTTGAGTGGGTCGTTAAATAAAAACATTTTCTTCCTTGTTGAAGTGCACGAGTGGCATGTCGATCCCACAAGACATAATTAGACAAACGGTAAATGGGAAACCTGCCGTGTTGTGTGTCCTCGAATCTCACTCCGAGATATCGGTTATGCCAGCAGCCCACACAGATCTTGCGGGCATCAGATTGTGTTCCTTATCCAGGACAAAGACTGCAAATTCCAGGGATCATCTGCTCCTTGAGAACAGTTGGAGTAGAATATTGACCCATGGACCGGGTGCGCCTGCGGGGTTACGGTTTTCTTACTAATTCGACAGTAAAATGAAAGGAATGTTTGATAACGGTTCAGCACAATTTAATCTACAGCTTATGGTTATTTCGATATTTGATTATTAGAAAAAAACCCCATCTGAAACCCGCTCCCGACATATAGGCTATCTTTTATATGCATTTTCCCATAAACAAAACAGTACATACCACGGGTTTTGGTGTACCAGTCGTGGTGTACTGATTGAGTCGGGGGAAAAGCGACCCACCGCACATTAAGCGAGCGCTCTACTACTGACCTATGAGTGGCAGTGAAAACGTTCTTACAACTCTAGTCCATCCCAGGAGTATTCACAAGAGGTTGGGGAAGCTTTCTTGTTTGTTTGTTTGTTTATTTTGTTTTGTTGGGGGGTGGGGGGTGGGGGGTGGGGTGGGGTGGGGATAGGTGTAGCCAATATAATGCCGGTTGAATTTGTAGGTGAATATACGTTCATTGTTACACTCACAAACATGTATACAGCTGATACTGTTAATGAAAAAAACGATGATACCGTAGTGTTTCTATTTCCGTATGGAATTACCGGCCCGCGCGTGTCAGATATCAGTTAATCACCCGCCGGTCGTAAGCCTCTTACGGTACACTGAATCAAATGAGAAACGTGTTTGTTGTTTTCTTTCGGGGCTGGGGCGGGTTTGGGTTGGGGAGTTCAATTTTCTTTTTATTTTCATTTTTATTTTATTTTTTAATTCATTTTATTATAAAAGTGATTAATCTTTTTCCATTTTCTCTTTCTCTCAGTATTTTATTCTTTGTGTTTGTTTAATTTTCTATCTTACTTTTTTTTTTTTTTTTAGCTTGAATGGTAGTGCTGGCTTGAAAGGTGTAGTATCGCAGGATATCGATTGTCCTCGAAAGGTGTAGTATCGCAGGATATCCATTGTCCTCGAAAGGTGTAGTGTCGCAGGATATCGATTGTCCTCGAAAGGTGTAGTATCGCAGGATATCGATTGTCCTCGAAAGGTGTAGTGTCGCAGGATATCGATTGTCCTCGAAAGGTGTAGTATCGCAGGATATCGATTGTCCTTGAAAGGAGTAGTATCGCAGGATATCGATTGTCCTCGAAAGGGGGCGAAGCGTAACCCAATGGTAAAGCGCACGCCTGATGCGCGGTCGGTCTGGGATCGATCTCCGTTGGTTGACCCATTGGTCTATTTCTCGTTTCAGCCAATGCATCACAACTGGATTATCAGAGGCCGTGGTATGTGCTATCCTGTCTGTGAGATGGTTCATGTATAAAAGATCCCTTGCTGCTAATGGAAAAATGTAGCGGGCTTCCTCTCTAAGACCGTTTGTCAAAATTATCAAATCTTTGACATTCAGTAGCCGATGATTAATAAACCAATGTGCTCTAGTGGTGTCGTTAAACCAAAACCATTTTTTAAAATTTCAAATGTAATGCTCGTTTGCAGTCTGGCCTGGGGTGACAGTCCTCCTTCAGCTGAAAGAAATGTTTTATTTAACGACGCACTCAACACATTTTTAATTACGGTTATATGGCGTCGGACATTTGGTTAAGGACCACACAGATATAGATAGAGGAAACCCGCTGTCGCCACTTCATGCGCTACTCTCTTTGATTAGCAGCAAGGGATCTTTTATGTCACCATCCCACAGACAGGATAACATAGACCACGGCCTTTGATATACCAGTCATGATGCACTGGCTGGAGCAAGAAATTGCCCAATGGGCGCACTTACGGGGATCGATCCCAAACCGACCGCGCATCAAGCGAACGTTTTACCACTGGGCTACGTCCCGCCCCTCCTGCAGGTGAAGTAGGAAGTGCAATGCTTGCTGGGTAATCCTCGTTAATGTGCTCCATACACACCCATAATACACGCACTTCACTTACTTTTTTACTTTTAGCAAAGTACTCTCTTAAGTTCCCTGCTTGTGAAACGTTAATTGTATGCGAAACATTTGAAAGTAGTGACAGCGGCTTCCTATGGTAAAGTGGAAGTCAGAGAAAGAAAGATAAAATATAAGGAAAATAAAATAGAAAGACAAATTAAAAAAACAGAGAAAATTTAAGGAAGATAAATAAAAGAGAAAAGAAAGATAGGAAAATAAAAAGAACGAAGAGAAAAATAGAAAGAAGACAAAGACAGACTGGGTTAGATAGAAACTGAAAGGGGACAGAGAAAAAAAAAAAAGATAAAATATAAGAAAGAGGATAGAGAGATGGAAGACAAAAACAGAAAATTGATGGGGGTAAAGAAAATAATACGAAAACAAGTAAGGCAAAGACAGAGAGGAAAAATGAGAAATAGAAGGATAAAGAGGAAATATACTAGGGACAGAGAAATAGAAGGATAAAGAGGAAATATACTAGGGACAGAGAAAATAGAAGGATAAAGAGGAAATGTACTAGGGACAGAGAAAATAGAAGGATAAAGAGGAAATATACTAGGGACAGAGAAAATAGAAGGATAAAGTGGAAATATACTAGGGACAGAGAAAATAAAGAGGAAATGTACTAGGGACAGAGAAAATAGAAGGATAAAGAGGAAATATACTAGGGACAGAGAAAATAGAAGGATAAAGAGGAAATATACTAGGGACAGAGAAAATAAAGAGGAAATGTACTAGGGACAGAGAAAATAGAAGGATAAAGAGGAAATATACTAGGGACAGAGAAAATAGAAGGATAAAGAGGAAATATACTAGGGACAGAGAAAATAAAGAGGAAATGTACTAGGGACAGAGAAAATAGAAGGATAAAGAGGAAATGTACTAGGGACAGAGAAAATAGAAGGATAAAGAGGAAATATACTAGGGACAGAGAAAATAGAAGGATAAAGAGGAAATATACTAGGGACAGAGAAAATAAAGAGGAAATGTACTAGGGACAGAGAAAATAGAAGGATAAAGAGGAAATGTACTAGGGACAGAGAAAATAAAGAGGAAATGTACTAGGGACAGAGAAAATAGAAGGATAAAGAGGAAATATACTAGGGACAGAGAAAATAGAAGGTTAAAGAGGAAATATACTAGGGATAGAGAAAATAAAGAGGAAATGTACTAGGGACAGAGAAAATAGAAGGATAAAGAGGAAATATACTAGGGACAGAGAAAATAAAGAGGAAATGTACTAGGGACAGAGAAAATAGAAGGATAAAGAGGAAATATACTAGGGACAGAGAAAATAGAAGGATAAAGAGGAAATATACTAGGGACAGAGAAAATAGAAGGATAAGAGGAAATATACTAGGGACAGAGAAAATAAAGAGGAAATGTACTAGGGACAGAGAAAATAGAAGGATAAAGAGGAAATATACTAGGGACAGAGAAAATAAAGAGGAAATGTACTAGGGACAGAGAAAATAGAAGGATAAAGAGGAAATATACTAGGGACAGAGAAAATAGAAGGATAAAGAGGAAATATACTAGGGACAGAGAAAATAAAGAGGAAATGTACTAGGGACAGAGAAAATAGAAGGATAAAGAGGAAATATACTAGGGACAGAGAAAATAGAAGGATAAAGAGGAAATATACTAGGGACAGAGAAAATAAAGAGGAAATGTACTAGGGACAGAGAAAATAGAAGGATAAAGAGGAAATATACTAGGGACAGAGAAAATTGAAGGATAAAGAGGAAATATACTAGGGACAGAGAAAATAAAGAGGAAATGTACTAGGGACAGAGAAAATAGAAGGATAAAGAGGAAATGTACTAGGGACAGAGAAAATAGAAGGATAAAGAGGAAATATACTAGGGACAGAGAAAATAAAGAGGAAATGTACTAGGGACAGAGAAAATAGAAGGATAAAGAGGAAATATACTAGGGACAGAGAAAATAAAGAGGAAATGTACTAGGGACAGAGAAAATAGAAGGATAAAGAGGAAATGTACTAGGGACAGAGAAATAGAAGGATAAAGAGGAAATATACTAGGGACAGAGAAAATAGAAGGATAAAGAGAAAATATACTAGAGACAGAGAAAATAGAAGGATAAAGAGGAAATATACTAGGGACAGAGAAAATAGAAGGATAAAGAGGAAATATACTAGGGACAGAGAAAATAAAGAGGAAATATACTAGGGACAGAGAAAATAGAAGGATAAAGAGGAAATATACTAGGGACAGAGAAAATAAAGAGGAAATGTACTAGGGACAGAGAAAATAGAAGGATAAAGAGGAAATATACTAGGGACAGAGAAATAGAAGGATAAAGGGGAAATATACTAGGGACAGAGAAAATAGAAGGATAAAGGGGAAATGTACTAGGGACAGAGAAAATAGAAGGATAAAGTGGAAATATACTAGGGACAGAGAAAATAGAAGGATAAAGGGGAAATATACTAGGGACAGAGAAAATAGAAGGATAAAGGGGAAATATACTAGGGACAGAGAAAATAGAAGGATAAAGAGGAACTGTACTAGGGACAGGGAAAATAGAAGGAAGAACAAAAGAAAAGGGACAGAAAAAGAAAGAAAGACGGTTGGAGTAAATGGAAGAGAAGAATAACAAGAGAAAGACAGAAAAAAATAGAAGGGAGTAAAACAAAATAAGAGAGAGAGAGAGAGAGAGAGAGAGAGAGAGAGAGAGAGAGAGAGAGAGAGAGAGAGAGAGAGAGAGAGAGAGAGAAGAGAGGGCAAATGCATAGAACGAAAGATGGAGAAACAGAAGTAAAACGAAAATAAAAGGAAGAGAAAGATAAGAAAAATACAAACAGATAGAGAACATACAAGGCAGACAAATAAAGACAGAGAAAATTAAAATAGGGATAAAAAAATTGAACCAAAACAGATGAGAAAATACAATGGAGACCAAAAAATTACACACACAAAACTGAATGAGGAGAAAGACAGATTAAAAAAAACAGAAAAGACAGATGTAAATAAGAGTGAAGACATTGGGGAAATGCAAATATGGGCGAGACGTAAAGAATGAAAGAGAAAAAGAAATGGGAATGTAATACTCCTTCTTTACACTGTCGGGAGGTGGGGGAGGGGGAGTTTCACCCCAGTGAGAATAAATATGTCCCACACTTTTAATGATCGATTTAATACAAGCTACATTTACGAGTGTCAATGCTTGGATGATAAACTTTATCAATAAAATATTTAGTGTATGCCCGTGTTGTTTGTTATCGTTAAAATTCAGTGCATGGTGTTAAAAGTTTATTGAAATAATCCTAACCCGTTGGCGAGTCTGGCCAGCCTTGTTTTCTCTACGTGTTGTGCACTTTTCTCTACGTTGTTATCGTAGCTGATAAGTAATATGGAAAACGCTACCCCTTCGAAGTACCAGTGTTTTAAGAATGTTTCTCTTCTATTAGACTGGTCCAGTGCAGCGAAATATTCAGTTTCATCTCTAGAATATACTAAACGTTTGAAAAGTGCCAATTCATTACATGGTTTATTCCCATCTAACAACATTCGTGTCGTCTAGATTACCCTGTCTGTATGTCTGTGAGTTCAATGAAGACATCTTTCACTCTATATAAACACTGTTATTTTCCTCTGTAACTGAATATATTGACAGTACACAAACCAACAATAAAATCATCTAGACGGATAACGTGACCAGAATAAAGTGACGAAGTAGATCGACGAACCTCGAACCGAAGATCGTAAGAACATCTGGGCAATTTGGTTCATATCGGACGTTATAGTTTAGTCATGTACTGTAGATATTATTTTCTATTTGCTTTTAATACTTTCTTGTTTTGCTTAGTGTAGTTGACATCATAACTATGTAGTTTGACATCGCTGAGCTGGAGACTGAGAAAGAGACAAATTAGATTGCGACCTCGGCGTCCATCTAAAAGCATGGCTCAGGTGGAAGCTCAACTAATAAAGAATTATCCCCAAAACCGATGAGAATGAGCCCGAAGGAAGGAACAAGAAAGAAAGGAAGGACGGAAGGAAGGACGGTAGGAAGGAAGGAAGGAAGGGCTGTTTTATTTAACGACACACAACACAATGTCATTTTAACTTCGGTTATATGGCGCAGGTCATAATATGGTTTAGGATCATTCAGATAATTAGAGAGGAAACCTGCTGTCGTCAACCAATGGGCTATTCTTTCCTATTAGCAGCAACATAGTTTTATATGCAGCATCCTACAGAGACGACAAGACAAGACAAGAATTTATTACACTCAGGCCGTATTCTACGGCATATGAAGACATGTGTTCAATGGTAGGACATGGTTTACAAGAGAAAAATAGTCTAATTATAATATTGGTAGTAGTACAGATATAATACAATTGCGAAAATTAGTATATATGATATTTTATCAATAGTATATAAATATAGCTTATGATGTAGAAAAAATATGTTATATGTTTGCTACGTATAGCGTTTGGGGTGGGCGTGTACGAAACATAACATCCATTAAATCATTTTGAGATCTTAATTATACACGGTAATGGAAGTGAGAAACGTACAATGTTTAAAACAATGTACTTTTTCCTGTAATCTTTTGTTGATGATATTTGGCTATGTACGATTTAAACATTACAATTGCAATGCATGCATAAGTAGATACCACGACCTTTGTTACATCTGTTTTCGAGCACTGGCTGGAACGAGAAATAGCCCGATGGGCCCACATACGGGGATCGATCCTAGACCGACCGCGCACCAGACTACGTCCCGCCTGACGATCCTGAAGGAAAAAACAGTATATATCGCGATGTTACTAATGTTACTGTTAAACGCTGTGGTTTGGGGTGCGGTGCATCTTTGTGTCGCCTGAAGAGTAATGGGTCACAGGATCGATCGACGTCGATAGACTCGGCATCCTATGACTGCTAAATTAAAGGCCATTGTATGTGCTGCTTAGCCTGTGAAAGGTACATATAAAGAATCATCAAACTGGATTCTTGTAGGGTTGGGAGAGAGGCTGGGGCTCGTTTTGTGCTTCTGTTTGCTCGTCCGTTGTTCGTTGTTGGGGGTTTTCTTTGTTGTTGTTTGTTTGTTTGTTTGTTTTTAATTATTATTATTATTTATTTGTTGTTGTTGTTTGGGTTTTGTGGTGTGTTAGGGGGTTGGGGGATTGTTATGGGTTTTTTGTTATGGATTTTCTGTTGTAATTTTGTTAGGGTTTTTGTTGTTGTTGTCGATGTCGTTGTTGTTGTTAGAGGTTTTGTTGTTGTTGTTGTCGATGTCGTTGTTGTTTTGTTAGGGGTTTTGTTGTTGTCGTCGTTGTTGTTGTTGCTGTTGTTGTCGTTATTTTGTTGTTTTTGTTTTATTAGGGGTTTTATTGTTGTTGTTGTTGTTGTTATTGTTGTTGTTGTTATTGTTGATGTTGGGGGTTTTAGAAAAAGATCCTACTGAATTGTTAGGGTGTTTAATTACTCAGAACTCTTCCACCTAGTTTAATGTTATAATTACCTTATGTGTTTCAGCCATTAAACAGTGCGCATGGGTGAAGTTAACCTAGTTCTTTTCTTTCAGTTTCGAAAAGGCAGTTTTACATCGTAATTCGTTGACATGAATAGCATGGCTTCTGAAAAATACCAAGAGCGTTTTCAGTGAACTGGCTGTATAACTACTGTAACGTTCTAATGGGTCCACGTGCTTCCCAGTTATAGTGAAAACCGTCCGTTACATTCATTTATAATTGACGGTCACGTGGTCGCTGTTATCAACAATTCGTTTTCGTAATTAATTCAGGGATAATGTAACTTTGCATTCAGTCAAACATTGGTTAATTACTGTGTTACTATTTTGTTAATGTTTTTGTTGTTGTTGTTGTTGTTGTTGTTGTTGCTTCAGGGGGTGTTTAAAAAAAAAAATCTTGTTTGTTCCTGCATTGGTTTTGTTGTTTTTGGAGGGGGTTAGGAGTATTTAGTTGTTGCATTAAATTTCCTTTTTTTCACACTTAAAAGGACACGCCCTAGTTACGGCTAGTTGTTAACCATTACGGCGTTGTTTTTCGCTATTAAACCCATTTTTTCACAAATAAAATTGCACTTTACTTACATTTTATTATTTAGAATACACATTTCCATTCACATGAAGTGCTTTTTGGTAATCCTGGTAATCCTGATGTTTGTAAAACCACGAAATGCATTTTTTGTATTTCTTAACAACAGGCGTGCACTCGAGAAAAAAACGTTAAGCGAGGTCCAATCTATTTTTAGAGCGAATCTTCCTGTGTAAACGTCACAGACGTTGGTATACCACGTGACCGTTATCATTTTTGGTTCGGTTTGTTTTCTCGTGCACGGTTCGCGCAATCAACATCCGATTTGTTGTCGTTTGCTTGTTGTTCATTTGTGAGATTTTTCTTCACAGTTCGTGAACATTTTCAGTAACAATAAAGTTCAGACAAGTAAGTGTCTCAATACAAAACGTTACAAACCCGTAAAACCAATAATTTTGCTAAGTCTTACGATATCTGGAGAGGGGATACAACCAGGGCCCGTGCTTATAAAACTTAAAGTCTAGACTTTAATAAAGTCCATACTTTAACGTAATGCTATTTGAATGGCGTTGCTATGACGTTAAAGTCTGGACCTTAAGGTTTATAAGCACGGGGCCAGGACAGAACAGTTGGACCATGTCCAGGAGAGGTGAAAAGAACGCACCCCAAGTCTGTGCGCACTCTGTGAAATTTGTCGTGACGTAGGCATTGTTGTGCTTCGAGCGACATCTACCGGTGACATCAGAATACTAAGTTTCAAAATTATTTCAAGCAATTGGGACATGGGGATTCCCATGGTATTTATCGATATAAAACCTGCGTTTTCACTCCATTTGATAAAAACGTGATCAAAGTGTGTTACAGGTTTGTAGATTAACCAAATTATAATTTATTTTCGCTGGATGGAACTAGGGTGTGCGGCTTTAATTTAATTCACGAAGAGTTGTATTGTTTTGTGTGTGTGTGGTTGTGGTAGTGGTGGTGGTGGGGGGGGGGGGGGGGGTGTTGTTGTTGGGGTTTTTGGGGGGTTGGGCTTTTTTTTAATCGTGTATCTTATCGCAACGTTTCATATAATAGTCTTGTTTTTCATTTCAGTTCTATGAAATATTTCACCATTCATTTCGATGGGCTTTTTTCATATCTTTTCAATGGAAAGTCGTTATTTATTAGACTAAAGATGGTCTTAGTAATAACTGGTGTACTGATAGCTATTTCCATTATCAGGATCAACAACTTCGAACCTCTCATTTGCGAGGAATCTGACCTTATTGCCCGTTGTAGAACATCAGAAATGTGATTTTGTGGCCGTGAGTGTGTGTGTGTGTGTGTGTGTGTGTGTGTGTGTGTGTGTGTGTGTGTGTGTTTTTTATGTGAAATTTATAAACAGACTTCCATTTTTTGTGGAGGTAGGGATGGGGATGGCAATCTGATTTTTGTCCGAATTAAGCAGAAATGTATGAATCTGGATAACAGTATATATTCATTCGTATTTTCTTTACTATCAAACACATATAAAGGGTTTCAGATGAATCACTACGCATTCTTATTGTCAGTAGAATGATGGAAATACTTGATGAATAGTTTCAACACCAATACAGTTAGACTGTTTGCTTCAACACTGGAAGGGAGCAGTTGGCACCCAGACCCCTCCCCCCCCCCCCCCCCCCCTCCCCTTCGTCTCGTACCCTTATGCTTGTAAAAAAAAAAATCGATTGGGCTCCTAAGTTACACATACATATAGTACACATACAACGATACATAGACATATACGAATTCCTGGCATGTCCTCAATCTAGCCTAGTCAGTATTGCTTAATACGTTCCGTTGTACTCGTGCTAAGTCTCAAAGATTAAACTCGTTTGAGCGATTGTTACGTACTCGGAATCATATTATTATGTTTCCTTGCAAAATAATTACTTCACAAGCCAAAATACTCTGCTGTCCCAATATAGACTGCGACTTTTCGAAAACCCATTATCATAGTCTGTCGACGCCTCCAGGTGCCGGAAATTACATCTACGTGAACTTCCTCTGCTGGTGACGTCATGTTAAGCATAAATCATTTAGCTGGGTGATTTGAAGTGATAAGATTTCATCATGTTGGCTGGCTGCTATGCTCTTTTACATCTTAAAGGGATGCTCGCGCAAGGCTTTTGGACTGGTATGCATATTCAACGATATATAATGCACATTATTGCTGAATATCAACAAGTATAATCATATAGTTAATTAATAAAACGGTTAAATGTGACGGCTATTATATATAACGGGCGGAGCCATTTTGTACCATCCCAGTGAATACGCCCTCTGGCGAGCCAGTGGTTATGTAATACTTAACGTGTCATGTCAGGAATTAAGTCTTAAAACTGAAGAAACAAAACATACCTGATTTTTGCGGATGCATCGCAATGTTCTGTAATAATATTCATCCCAGTAAGCCAGCAATAAGTATATATTATTTTTCAATATAAAATAAACCACCGAAATGAAGGAAATATGTGTTTCAGCATATTTTAAACTGCAGTTATGAATGCAAGACATCACACATAAGTGTACCAGACGGGGAAAATCCTTGAATACGGTCAAAAACAACAGAGATATTCGGGGGGAAATGAGCTTGCCTGAAGACTTTTCACCATTTATTTCCATCATTCTACCCATAATAATAGTTGTAATCCATATAACATTGCGGAGAAATTCGTTTGCAACCTAATACAGCCTAATCCTAATATGAATAAACATTGTTACCCAGATTCGGGCATTTTTATTCAATTAGGGCAAAAATCAGCCTGCCCCCTAAAAAAAACGAGGGCCCGTACATCAGCCTGCCCCCTAAACCAAACGAGGGCCCGTGCATCAGCCTGTCCCCTAAACCAAACGAGGGCCCGTACATCAGCCTGTCCCCTAAACCAAACGAGGGCCCGTACATCAGCCTGTCCCCTAAACCAAACGAGGGCCCGTGCATCAGCCTGTCCCCTAAACCAAACGAGGGCCCGTGCATCAGCCTGTCCCCTAAACCAAACGAGGGCCCGTACATCAGCCTGCCCCCTAAACCAAACGAGGGCCCGTGCATCAGCCTGCCCCCTAAACCAAACGAGGGCCCGTACATCAGCCTGTCCCCTAAACCAAACGAGGGCCCGTACATCAGCCTGTCCCCTAAACCAAACGAGGGCCCGTGCATCAGCCTGTCCCCTAAACCAAACGAGGGCCCGTACATCAGCCTGCCCCCTAAACCAAACGAGGGCCCGTACATCAGCCTGCCCCATAAACCAAACGAGGGCCCGTGCATCAGCCTGCCCCATAAACCAAAAGCTCAAGTTTTGACTTAGTTAACGGGTCTGGGAAGAGGGCCCGTACATCAGCCTGCCCCCTAAACCAAACGAGGGCCCGTACACCAGCCTGTCCCCTAAACCAAACGAGGGCCCGTGCATCAGCCTGTCCCCTAAACCAAACGAGGGCCCGTACGCCTATGTGATCACAGCTGTATTTATTCCGATCAGCTCTGTCCTGTGCTAGTTTTGACTTAGTTAACGGGTCTGGGAGTGGCAGTCCTCTTTCAGCGCTGCGAGAAGGATATCATATATTGTCCAGTAAAGGATCTCCTCGGAGTGGCTGTCCTCCTATAAACGAGGCACTACATAGAGTTATGGAATCAAGCACTATTTTGTCAGGAGTGGCTGTCCTCCTATAAACGAGGCACTACATAGAGTTATGGAATCAAGCACTATTTTGTCAGGAGTGGCTGTCCTCCTATAAACGAGGCACTACATAGAGTTATGGAATCAAGCACTATTTTGTCATGAGTGGCTGTCCTCCTATAAACGAGGCACTACATAGAGTTATGGAATCAAGCACTATTTTTTCAGGAGTGGCTGTCCTCCTATAAACGAGGCACTACATAGTTATGGAATCAAGCACTATTTTTTCAGGAGTGGCTGTCCTCCTATAAACGAGGCACTACATAGAGAGTTATGGAATCAAGCACTATTTTGTCAGGAGTGGCTGTCCTCCTATAAACGAGGCACTACATAGAGTTATGGAATCAAGCACTATTTTTTCAGGAGTGGCTGTCCTCCTATAAACGAGGCACTACACAGAGAGTTATGGAATCAAGCACTATTTTGTCAAATGCCTATTCGACTTTGCATTGTACAGAGATACAACCTTCACTTCAATGAAAAGGGAAATTTATTTAACGACTCCTAAGCTCATTTTATACTATGGTTATGAGTTATCACAGTTATATTTATTCCAATGAGCTCTGTCCTGTGCTAGTTACGATTTAGTAAACTAGTCTGGGAGTGGCAGTCTTCTTTGAGCGGGAAAGGTAGGATGTATTGTCCAGTAAAGCATCTCTATTGGAATGGCTGTGCTCCTATAAACGAGGTTCTAGGTAGAGATTCGTGAATTCAACCTCTATTTCGCCAAATGCCCATTCCACTCTGCATTGTACAGAGATACGACTTTGATCGTGGATAAAGGATTTGTCGTTTAGATTTCACACTTTGCCGTTTAAGGGAGCTGTCATTCTGGCTCCCCATCACTCCCGTGAGACTAGTTCAAAGAGAGGTAATCTTTAGCTCCCCCTAGCAAGTGAGTGTTTTTTTTGTGTTTTGTTTTTTAAACTATAGTATTACAAAAATATTAAATACTAATGGTCAATATGGCAGTTTCTCAAATAGCTCCCCATAATCTAAGTTATGGAGCAGCTGATTATTCCCCATCAGTTTTCTTTCACGGCGATGTCCGTTATATAGTTAGTTTTGTTTAACGACATTACTAGAGCACCTTGATTTATTAATCATTGACTACTGGATGTCAAACATTTGGTAATTTTGACATATGGTCTTAAAGATAAAACCCACTACATTTTTCCATTAGCAGCAAGGAGTCTTTTACATGCACCATCCCACAGACAGGATAGCACATACCTCGACATTTGATGTACGAGTTGTGGTGCACTGACTAGAACGAGAAATAAAGAAAGACATGTTTTATTTAACGACGCACTCAACACATTTTATTTACGGTTATATGGCGTCAGACATATGGTTATGGACCACACAGATATTGAGAGAGGAAACCCGCTGTCGCCACTTCATGGGCTACTCTTTCCGATTAGTTCAGTATTACAGTAGGTTTTATGATCACCAAAGATCTTGAAGGATGATTGGGGTCAAAAGTGAAATTTTAAAGTTGACGTTTTTTTATCAGCAAATCGCAAATTCAAACAATAAAAAGTACTAAAAACAAAACAATAACAACTGTATGATCAACAGAAAGAAAGAAAGAAATGTTTTATTTAACGACGCACTCAACACATTTTTTTTATTTTACGGTTATATGGCGTCAGACATATGGTTAAGGACCACACAGATTTTGAGAGGAAACCCGCTGTCGCCACTACATGGGCTACTCTTCCGATTGGCAGCAAGGGATCTTTTATTTGCGCTTCCCACAGGCAGGATAGCACAAACCATGGCCTTTGTTGAACCAGTTATGGATCACTGGTCGGTGCAAATGGTTTACACCTACCCATTGAGCCTTGCGGAGCACTCACTCAGGGTTTGGAGTCGGTATTTGGATTAAAAATCCCATGCCTCGACTGGGATCCGAACCCAGTACCTGCCAGCCTGTAGACCGATGGCCTGCCACGACGCCACCGAGGCCGGTGTATGATCAACAGAATGAAAAAGATTGACAGAAATAACGTTCCACGGTGATTAATCGACCTTCCTGTAAATTGTAAACATCGAGAATGACGCCCCACGCACGTGTACAGGGCAACTGCATGATGCACGTGCAAACTATGGGATGCGTTTCGGTGTGTTGATAAACAGACCTGAACGTTCTTTACTATGATGTCTGTGGTCAAAACGTATGTTCGGTCTAATAGTTGATTTTAACATTAATATTCCAGGTTCCCCTACTTGTTTTGAAGAGTATATTTCCCGAGGGAGCAGGACTCTCGATTCTTGTCTATAAAGGCCTTAGTCTAAACCAAACCCTCTGCTGAAATGCCTGCACACGCGCCTGAAATCCCAGTTACAATAATTAGGTTTCACACCGAGTACCTCCCCCACCCCCATCCCCTCCCATAATTAGGCAGTTTACTGAGGTGATATTAAAAAACATTTCTTTCCTTTCAACTTTGACTGAAACGAGACCGTTCGCTGGCCAGTGACACAAGTAACAAAACGTGAAATAATGTATTGCAAATTGGAGGAATAAAGCATTCTGCTAAGAGTAGTTTTATCGGAGCAATGTAATTCACGTGGCATGTTAGCTGGGATACGATGGACTATTAAAGCTGGTTTCAAATTAGCCAGACACGGCAAAACTCAATAAACAAACCATGCGTCCATCAAATTCGCATAGATCCGGTTTACGACAGAACATTTACAGAAAGTAAAACGTCGCTAAAAGCAGTTCATTTGGTGACATTATACTTACATCATTTCTGAGCACCCAGACACGAATTTGCACGGAAAGACAAAAACAGGCGTGCACTAGTATGTAATTTATTTTATTTTACGACATATTTGTATACTGTTGTAGTTATGTGCGTGTGTGTGAGCGCGTGCGTTTTATATTTGTTTTATTGTTACGTTTTTTCTTTCTTTCTTTCTTTTCTGTCTTTTTCTTCTTTTTTCTTTTTCTTCTTTTTTTTGGGGGGGGGGGGTAGGGGAGGGGTGTTGGGTTGGTTGTGAAAAATCAACTCGTACAAAATACGATTCGACTGTATGAGATACGACACGATGGGTCTGTCACACGATACGATCACCTACGCTACGGTATGATAAGACAGAAAAATTCTGAATATTTATAAAACTCTGCGATTCAACAACATACGACATGATGGCAACGTATCGTATATAATCGTATCGGAGGTATCAGCATATACGATACGATTACTTAGGATATCGTATCGTATCTTACAGTATCGTGTCGTGTCGCAGTAAATATGTATCGTGTGAACCCGCCTTTAAGTCAAGTGACGGATCGTTTGATTTACGTGAATTTCGTTTAATCACAACTTTCTATGGCCAGTAAAACAAACCACTGAGGAATAATAACAGAGTTGACAATTCTTTATTTTTTTTCGTTGGACTTCGTAAATAATCACTAGGCCTAATTTGTAAGTTGAAAAACATGCATATTTTGTAAGCTGCAGACACACGAACTTAGCAATTGCCTTATTGTTTCTCTGTAACAGCCCTAAGCTTAGTCCAAATTATGTTAGGTTTTTTTTAATGTTTTACATAGTCGCCAGAAAAGTGTGAGTTGGACCAACATATTTTCGGAAACAACCTTATTACATTATATGGGTTTTTTTGTTTGTCATTAAAACACGGGTGCCAACGGGGTTACTGGTTCGACAACATATTACATGCCAGGGCTCCAGGCGTTAATTTACGGCTAAGCTGAAAGGGAGGCTTTCTTTCTCTCTAAAATTAAAAACAGAAATCGATTCTGGCAAGAAAATTTAAAAATGAAAATGGAGCTCTAATTTATAATAAACACGGTGTTCATCGGTAGGTGACTGGCGGTGTTTACAATTCATGTTTACAACCATACAGCTCATTTTGTTTACTCCATATAGCCGTCTACGTTTCATGTTTACAACCATACAGCTCATTTTGTTTACTCCATATAGCCGTCTACGTTTCATGTTTACAACCATACAGCTCATTTTGTTTACTCCATATAGCCGTCTACGTTTCATGTTCACAATCATACACCTCGTTGCGTTTACTCGATATAACCGTCTATGTTTCATGTTCACAATCATACAGCACGTTGCATTTACTCGATATAGACGTTTATGTTTCATGTTCACAATCATACACCTCACTGCGTTTACTCGATATAGCCGTCTATCTTTCATGTTCACAATCATACACCTCACTGCGTTTACTCGATATAGCCATCTATTTTTCATGTTTACAATCATACAGCTCGTTGCGTTTACTCGATATAGCCATCTATATTTCATGTTTACAATCATACACCTCACTGCGTTTACTCGATATAGCCGTCTATGTTTCATGTTTACAGTCATACACCTCACGATAATCCCCACTCCCTGCATAAACGCCTGTTAAAGGACTTTATAACCATGCGAGCAGTCTTGTTTTTGATACTCTGTAATTACTTTTCTATAATTTTTTAATTGATATGGGGGGATCTCCCTTCCTCCAAATACATCTCTCGCCACTAAAGGTCCTGCTTATAGGTATGATTATGTTTATTTGTTGTTGTGAATGTGAAATCTTCTCCAGCCGTGGGAGGGTTTTTTTTTATATACGACATACGTTCTGAAGACCTAATGCTAGCGGTCAATCGCTAAACTGGTTTCTGCGACTGACGTTAATTGAACGTGATAGGAAAGTATACGATACAAACCAGTCAAAGAGTGCAAGAGTGCTTTCCCCAGTGGAATTTGAAACACCATGGGGTTATTCTCAAGAATCATAGGCACATATTAGCATATAACATAAATTTATTTTGGCTTGGGCGCAGTCTTTTTTTTTTCTTTTCTTCTTTCTTTCTGTTTTTCTTTTTTTTGCAGTGGTGTAGGTTGGTGGGATTCGCGCCCCCGCCCCCCCCCCCCCCCCCCCCCCGCTGGGACTAAAACAATATTTTACAGTGCAACATTAGGCTATTTATATAGGTGGCCATGGAAAATGTAGACAAAAGCTTACGATAGGTTTATATTGCCCCCCCCCCCACCCTCACCCCTCCTCTCCCCCAGGTCCAGACCATGCTACGTCCCTGTTTTGAGAAATAGTGTCGTGTGTTTTTCTTAACTTTTTTTAAAACTTTTTTATTTCCCTTTTTTTTTCTTTCTTTTTTTCCCCTCGTGTTGTAACATTAAATAATATATAAGCCACTGTCTAGCAAGACTGTTATACTGGACCGTAATGCCATCGTGGTGTTATTCTAGTATGTAATAGGTTGACGACATTTAGCAAATTGCATGTTAATCCATGCCATTACAACCTAACGTGATAATTATTAATGATGTTATTATATTTTAAATAAAATCTAACGTGTCTGAAACAAAATGAGAAGGACGACGTGTCACCAAATGCATGTTTACCGCCGTCACCCGAGAAAATAAATAAATTTAATATGCATTGATTATAACATATTATATGTCTTGTACTTTTTAAAATATGTTTTTAAAGTAATAGACACTAGTACGGAAGAGCATTAGGGCCAAGTGACAAAAAAAGGTTTTAGTTTTTTTCGAGTTGTTAACTACAAATTTCGAGATACTAACTCGAAATTTCAAGTTACTATATCGAAATTTCAAGTTACTATATCGAAATTTCTAGTTAACAACTGAAAAAAAATAAAACCTATTTTTTCGCTTGACCGTTATGGTCTTCCGTACACTAGTTTTTAAACACTACGGCTTATTTCTCACTATTAAAGGGACTGCCCTGAGTTTGCCGCCATTGTAAGATGTTTGCGATAATAGAGCCTTGTTGGCGACTACTATTTCATACTAAATACATTTTCTTGTTTAGAATACCAGTGTCTGTGTATCGAATGTGATTGCGGTCCTTTGCCAATGTTTGAAGCACTCAGTTTTTACTTTAATTCGTGATATATATATATATATATATATATATATATATATATATATATATATATATATTCGTACATACGAAATTATTGGGAGGTAAAATCCGGTTTGGGCTACTACAAGCATCAGGACAACAACAAACACTTTGTAAATACAGACACTGATATTTTAAATAGGAAAATGTATTTAATTTGTATATTACGTCATCGAAAATGCTCTATTGGTCGGAAACCTTTTACAAAGGTTGTAAACTCAGGACTGTCCCTTTAAAATCGTTGGGGCTTTTTATCATTGAAATCTGAAATTACGTATAAGTATATTCATTTACTTAATTCCGGCGTGTTTATGGTCATCCTGGTGTTTGTAATACTACGAAATGTATATTTTTATAATTGTATAAACGCACGTACCTCTGAGAAGTAAAGGTTATTGAGATTTTTTACAGTATATTTCCCCGTCACATACTCTTCTTGCACTCTGTTGTAACTGTATTATGATGTGTTAAAGGTTTGTAGAAGAACTTAACTTACTGTCTAGGTTCCACCTAGGATCGGCGACTTTAAGACACCACTAGAGCACATAGATGTCAAACATGTGATAATTCTGTATTTCTTTTCATCCAGTGCACCACGACTGTTATATCAAAGGTCGTCGTATGTGCTATCCTATCTGTGGCATGGTGCATATAAAAGATCCCTTGCTGCTATATATCAGAATTACCAAATGTTTGACATCCAATAGCCGATGATTAATAAGTCAATGTGCTCTGGTGGTGGTGTTAAACAAAACAAACTTTAACTTTGATCGTATGGACACTTTGATCGTTCTGACACTGTGATCGTTCCGACACTGTGATCGTTCTGACACTTTGATCGTATGGACACTGTGATCGTTCTGACACTGTGATCGTTCTGACACTTTGATCGTTCTGACACGGTTAAAGTTTGTTTTGTTTAAAGATAACACTGAAGTACATTGATTGATTTATCATGTGCTACCCTGTCTGTGGGAAAGTGCATATAAAAGATCTCTTGCTGCTAATGGAAACAGCAGCAGGTATCCTCTGAGACTTACCAAATGTTTGACATCCAACAACACATGATTAATAATTCAATGTGTTCTAGTAATGTCGTTAAACTTTTCCCAGATGTTTCCAATCTACTTGTCTGATTGTCTGTCTCGTAGTCCTCAGTTTAGAATTATGGCATTTAAATACTGCGAAATTCGATGAATTTTTGTAGTCTTTGTCTTGACAACAGCAAAAAAAATCGAAATGCTTTTTCTAAAACTCAGTCTTCTTTGAAACCGGAAGTACACACAAGGGAAATCTGCAAGAAGCGGAGTTCTACGTTTCAGTTTTATTTCTGGTTGTAAATGTACTTTAGTGTCTAAGGGTCGCAGTTTACAAGCGCAGTGACGTACTTTGTTTGCAACATAATGTCTGTTACAGAAATAGGAAAAGTATTTGATACGGTAATGTTACTTTCTAGTTTTTCATCAAATCTGTTGCTAACAAAACCTGCAAACACAAAACGGCTTTAATATACACGGGTTCATGCACTACTGGGTTTGGTGTCGTCTGTTAAAACAGTTTAATACGTAAAATACAAATGAACGGAAAGACAAAGAATGTAAAATACACCGTGTAGTTTGTTGTAAATTATTTACACATACAAGAACACGTGCTAAACACACAATGACAGGGCCGTAGCATGGTAGACATTATTGGAGGGGGGGGGGGGGCATGATTCAAAGGTTATTTGCCCGTTACTGTAACTCACACAGCTAATCTCGATCCGTTAGTCTCGTTACAACTTTTACATTCAGTCGAGAGAAAAAAAAGCCAAAATTATTGGGACCGGGCCGCCTGCCCACCCCCCTGCTGAATGAACAACATAAAATTAAAAGCATGAACCATTACAAACAATCAAAGCCAAGGACAATGGGAGCCACCCCTCCCTCATTACCTTTTTTTTTTTCACCACCTTTTTTATGCTGTAATCACGATATAAATTGTCACGATATGGTGACTAGATAAATGTCTAAACTTTCGGTCATTAACCAAACCTATAGTTTTATGGGACGGAACTACTTCTACAGTAGTTAAAAAACAACAAAAAAAAAACAACACTCAACACATTTTATTTACGGTTATATGGCGTCAAACATATGGTTAAGGACCACACAGATATTAAGAGAGAAACCCGTTGTCGCCACTTCATGGGCTACTCTTTTTCGATTAGCAGCAAGGGATATTTTATATGCACCATCCCATAGACAGGATAGCACATACCACGGCCTTTGATGTACCAGTCGTGGTGCACTGGCTGGAGCGAGAAATAGCCCAATGGGCCCATCGACGGAGATCGATTCCAAAAAGACCGCGCATCAAGCGAGCGCTCTACCACTGGGCTACGTCTCGCCCCGGTACAGTAGTTATGACCAAAAAAGGAATGTTGTATTGTTGAAAGTTACTTATTGTTTACTTTCCAGTTTTGATTTTCAAAACTTTCGAGAGAGACGTCAGTGTTGTAGTCTTACATCTCACCTCTGCGCAGTGCCGGCACTGGGATTCGATTCCAGTAACTACCAACCTTAAACTTGCAAAAATGTAGGTCTTTAAAACGGGCCTGCGGTGTGTGTGTGTGTGTGTGTGTGTGTGTGTGTGTGTGTGTGTGTGTGTGTGTGTGTGTGTGTGTGTGAGCGCGTGTGTGTGAGCGCGTTTTTATATACTGCTATGTCAGTTTTACCACTAAATGTTAACATTATCGGCAGTGGAAAATAATTCAATCCAACAGAACCTTACCTAGCTTGCTGGACATTATCATCTAGAAAAGCTCATCAAACATCAGTCGTAGAAAGAATCTGACGTGTCTTTTGGACCAGTTATCGTAGTCCGTATCGGCACGTGGAGATGCGTACGAAATAAAGCCGGTCCGTAAACAAGTGGTCAGGCGGAAATAAACGGAAACGCCATGATGAGAATTTCTCCGGTACTCGTGGTTTTACGCACGATAAATAGATCAATTCGTCTGGGAGTAGACAAGCGGTCAGTTTAGGATTTACGACCATTTATCGAGGACTCAACAAAACGAAACCTCTACAGAAGGCAATTTCAGGACTAGAATGTAAGCGAGATGACACCGGTCGCGGTGTATTGGGCAATGCTTGCGTTGTGGTTGGAAGGTGTTGGGTTCGCATCCCAGTACCGGCTCCAACCTAGTGTGAGTGTATAACTTAGAGCGGAGATGTAAGGCCTAGTTTTGGGAATCGGTTGCAATTGTAACATCGATCATAGGTTATAATCGGGTAGCACCCATCGATCAACTTGTGATTGTACAATCAGAATAATATGCAAGACGGTTTGCAGTTTGTAGTATCATGTAGTATATTGTTGTGTTCAGTGTTAGGTCTAAAAAATCACTTATTTCAGGTCAAGTCATAGGGTTTTACGTGCACATTCAGAACAAAATGTTGTAGCGCACGCCTGTTCTGGGCGCAGGTGCCGGCCTTGGTCGGCTCCTCCGTCCAGGACCGGAAAGGGTTAGGGTGGGTAGGGGGATTTTGGCATAAGGGAGCACCAGCAGCTCAAGTGAATCAGTAGCGAGCGGGGGGCAATTTTTTGGGTAGTCTAGGAGAGCTAGGGGGGGGGGGGGGGGGGGGGGGGGGGGGGTAAACCGAAAAGGTCCAAAAGGTTTGAGGGTATTGTTGACTACCCTCATATACGTAGTTTATGGAATGGAGCTTCTTAGTTGGCAAATCTATTCCGATTTTTCGGAATTTTGATGTTTTTAATAACAGTGTTGAAATCTGATCCATGGAGGTTTACCCATAACTTTTCACAGACGTCGTTTTTCCAAATTAAAGGGTGCCAGTGTCTTTTGAATGACGTAACGTTTATGTTCTTTTTGGTCTACAGAGAGGCGCCTCGGATCTTCACTCACCAAGATGCGTTTCACACCCACGACTTGCCGGACGTGCGGATTGTTCTAATTGTTGTTTTGGTGTTCCTCTACTAGGAGCACCATTTATTTTTAAATGCCAGAGGTGTTTTTATTTTTTTGTCCCTCTCCTAGGGACACCATATCTGAATAAATGGAGGATGCCGATTTTGGAGGGCACGACGGCTGGGCGGGGTGGGGGGGACTTGTTGGGTGGGGGTTGGGGGGAGGGGGGTGTGCCACCGGAGGATAGAGTTAGGCGCCTAGGCGTAGGCGGTTTAGGCCGTAGGGAGAGATAGGTTTGTCTGGGGGCTAGCCCCCTCCCCCCCCCCTGTTTTGTGCCGTCATCCTTCCCTCCCCCCCCCCCCCCATCCGGCCACGCTTTAGTTACCAATATCTTCGGTACTCCTCTTTAGAAATATAATAAAAATAATAAAAATTGGTACCTCCTGTGGCTCTTTGGGCCACCCAATCACCAATCCTCTCCAGACAAGGGCTTAAATAATTACTGTTAAGTAGACTATGAGATAATGTTTTGGTTGCCCGTTCAAAAATTGGTGTTTAATTTATAGGTATTTAATTTTATATTATATGTAATTAAATAAAAGTTTTGGGATTACACCAAATAAAATTTATATATTTTTGTAAAGTTGTCCCCATAATTATTTTATATTTTGAGTAAAATTCTAAATTGTCCATTAAATTTCTGGTCCGGAGCAGACCCCTGGCTATCCAGGACTCGGCCCCGGGACAGACATGCTTGAAGCTCTAGTGGCATATAAGCATGTAAAAATTTACAACCAACCAACCAACCAACCATGGAGGAATTAGGGTTAGGGATAACTAAAAAGCTTACATTTTATATAACTTTATTCGAGATTCAGCATAAGGAAATGTTTTATTTAACGACGCACTCAACATATTTTATTTACGGTTATATGGCGTCGGACATATGGTTAAGGACCACACAAATATTGAGAGAGGAAACCCGCTGTCGCCACTCCATGGGCTACTCTTTTCGATTAGCAGCAAGGGATCTTTTATATGCACCATCCCACAGACAGGATAGCACATACCACGGCCTTTGATTACCAGTCTTGGTGCACTGGATGGAGCGAGAAATAGCTCAATGGGCCCACCGACGTGGATCGATCCCAAAGATTCAGCATAATGCATAATTCAGTTAAAGAACTGCCAGAAGTCTTTTCACGGTGAAGCTGTGTAGAATTGAACTCAGTAGTACATGCAGCATCATACTGCGGTGCGATAGATCTCAGGACACACCCACCCCCATCCCCACCCCACACACCCTTCAGCTCCTCCTCACCCAAAGTCAATCAATTAATGAAACATTTATTTTCATATTGGAATCATATGACAAATACATAGATATACAAATATACACCCAGTGAAACATCTATTTAAAAAACAATAATGATTAATACTGTTAGGTTGAGGGTCTTGAGGCTAAAAATAGAAAACGTCTTCTTTCAGATATCTCATAACAATATTGACCTGCTAATGACGCAATATGAGTTGGATGGAGGAGAAAAGAAGTTGTTCCATATCATTCAGTTCGGTCATGCTATTTGGGTTGAGAGTAGTCGTACATATTCAATCTAAATCCAGATAGCCGATATCGACTGGCTCGTCGAATATCGTCACTAGCCCTGTCCTGTCTATCAACGAAAGTTAGTTTATTTTGTTTAACGACACCACTAGAGCACGGGCAGGACGTAGCCCAGTGTTAAAGCGCTCGCCTGATGCGCGATCGGTTTGGGATCGATCCCCATCGCTCCAGCCAGTGCACCACGACTGGTACATCAAAGGCCGTGGTATGTGCTATCCTGTTTATGGGATGGTGCATATAAAAGATCCCTTGCTACTAATCGAATAAGAGTAGCCAATGAAGTGGCGACAGCGGCTTTCCTCCCTCAGTATATGTGTGGTCCTTATACATATGTCCGGCGCCATATAACCGTAAATAAAATGTGTTGAGTGCGTCGTTAAATAAAACATTTCCTTCTTCCTTCCACTACAGCACATCGATTTATTAATCATCGGCTATTGGATGTCAAACATTTGGCATTTCCGACATATAGTCTTAGAAAGGAAACCCGTTACATGTTTCTATTAGTAGCAACGGATCTTTCATATGCACTGTTCCACAGACAGGATAGCACATACCACGGTCTTTGATATACCAGTCGTGCTGCACTGGCTGGAACGAAGAATAGCCCAATGGGGATCGATCCTAAACCGACCGTGTATTACGCGAGAATTTTACCTGTCCCTGTTTATTAATAAATTCATACAAACATTGGCCGATTCCAACCTACGGAATATGTTGCATTTGTGTTGCCTCGTGGTGTTTGTGTCCTATATGTGGTCCATAGCGCTACGCCTTTATGCTGTAAATTGCGTTATATTTATTATTGTACTGTGCTGTAAAACGTAATTGAATGAATGAATGATGAATGAATGAATGAATGAAAATTAACGAATGAAAATAATGAATGAATGAATGATTGAAAATTAATGAAAATTAATTAATGAAAATAATGAATGAATGAATGAATGAATTAATTAATTAATGGTTAACGACACCCCAGCACACAAAACACATTGGCTAATGGGTGTGAATCAGAGGTATCTATATGAAACGTATTATGTATATTAAAATTTAAACAATTATAATTAATAAAATAAAGCACAAAAAAAAGAAGAACAAAAGTAAACAAACCTGGCACCAAAAACAAACACAAAGCCAGTGTTAAAAGGTGTGTAATATATACATGTAACTATCGCTGGCAAAACGCCTCCGGAACAAATATGTTCCTTCTTGCGCTCTTTAAAAACGCTACTGGCAACGTAGTTTCTTAACTTGTTATTATATATTTTTGTTTGGGTGTTGGGGGGGGGGGGGGGGGGGGGGGGGCTTTCGTTCGTTCGTTTCTACTTCTTATTCTTCTTTTTTTCTTTTTTTTTTTCATTTGTTTCTCGCCTCTCTCCGCTTAATCTATTGTGTTGAGTGCTCCCATTTATTCATTTAATATTTTCGCAAAACTGTTGATCTCCCGGTGCCTGTGGAAATGGAGAAAATCGAAACTCACAGGAAGAGAAGCGCGGCTATGAAAAGTAATAGGTTCGATTCATAGTAGCTCGTTCGCGGTTTGTCGCGGCAATTAACACACATGGATGAACCGCGGTTACTGCAATCGAGGCCCCCGGCTGCCGGACAACCTCAGCAATGGAAACGTCGATAACCAGAGAGGATAGCAAACTACTAGCGAGCAGAGGAGAGAAGAGAGAAGCGATGTGAGGAGAGCGATAGAGCGAGAGAGAAAGGCTATTAACTAATCACTACCGATCTGAGCCTTTATATTAAAATCGACAGTTTTGTATGGTATTAAAGGTAGTACGTATAATAGTACAGTCTGATGTGTGAACTGCCGTATAATAGATAGGGAACTGTTTGTACAGAGAGGACTCAATATACATACCAGATAGAGGATAGAGAGAGATCGAATGAGAGAGGATAGCAGAGAGAGAGAGAGAGAGAGAGATAGTAGATAGTGGGGGCAGACACACCTCCTCACGATTCTCTCCTCTCCTCTCTCTCTCGCTCTCTCGGCGACCTGTTTGTATTACGGAAACTCAAAAGATCTACCAGAGAGAGAGAGAGGGAGAGGAGGAATGAGAGAGAGAGAGAGAGAGAGAGAGAGAGAGATGTGTGGTGCTACCCGTACATCCTGAGACCTGTTGTTAACGGAACTCAAAAGATCTACCAGAGTAGAGGAGAGAAGGAGAGGAGAGAGAGAGAGAGAGAGAGAGAGAGATAGATGAGGTGTGGGCTGCCAGTACCAGTCCTGAGACCTGTTGTATCTACGGAACTCAAAAATATCCTACCAGAGAGAGAGAGAGAGAGAGAGAGAGAGAGAGGAGAGAGAGAGAGAGAGAGAGGGACAGAGAGAGAGAGAGAGAGAAGAGAGAGGAGAGAGGAGAGAGGATGTGTGGTGCTGCCCGTAATTCGAGACTGTTTGTAAATCTGGAAACTCAAAAGATCTACCAGAGAGAGAGAGAGAGAGAGAGAGGAGAGAGAGAGAGAGAGAGAGAGAGGGGGAGAGGGGGGGGGAGAGAGAGAGAGAGTTCTGGTGGGAGAGGAGAGAGAGAGAGAGGAGAGAGAGATGTTTGTGGTGGTGCCCGTACCATTCCTGAGACATGTTTGTATATACGAACTCAAAAGATATAACAGAGAGAGAAAGAGAGAGAGAGAGAGGAGAGAGATGAAGAGAGAGATGCTCGAGAGAGGGAGAGGCGAGAGAGAGAGATGGAGGAGAGGTGCCCCGTCATTCTGAACTGTTTGTAGAGACGGAACTCAGGAAGAGAGACCGAGAGAGAGGGAGAGAGGGACGGATGAGAGAGAGGAGATCGTGTGATGAGGTTTGTGGTGTTGCCCATACCCCTTCCTGAGACCTGTTAGGTTATAACGGAACTCAAAAGATCTGATTCTTTTACCAGAGGGGGGGGGGGGGAGGGATATACGAGAGAGAGAGCAGAGAGGAGAGATACGACGAGAGAGGATCGAGGAGAGATGAGCCGAGAGGATGATGAGGGGAGGAGAGAGATAGAGAGAGAGAGAGAGAGAGAGAGAGAGACACACACACACACAGAGACAGATATAAAGACGCACGCAGAGACAGAGACACAGAGAGAGATCTGAACACTCGATATAGATGTGTTGTACCTCCTCTCCATGTGAGGTTTCAGTGAATGAAATCGATGCATGGTACGTATACGTTCTACCGTTAAGCACAATATATGTCCTAACCGCGATACCCTCCATGCCACGGCCAGTTTGTATATCCTGTGGCTATTATTTCGGACCCGCCATTGTTTTCACAACTTGGAGAAGTAACGAAGTTAATCAAACTTGCCACCACTAGGGTTTAGACGCCATGGGCCGCGATACGTTTTGAACTCCTTTGATCAGAGGGATAATTTTACATGATTCTTCTTTTCATCGTAAATAGATTCCACTTGTCAAATGGACTGGGGTAAATATCACACACGACATTAAATATCCATAGAGTGAAGAAAGCGTCGTAGCTAGTTATAGACTATATGAGGAATATCTTAGATTTCATCAAAAGAAAAGAAAAAATTCAAAGCTGTTTGTAAGTTCATAATAATGATGCTCTAGTATCACTACTTGTTAAATCTGGCTGCTATTTTAATTTCACATTGTCATATCCGTATTTCATTGGGGAAGACTGAAATGCTTAACCAATCGTTAGAATGGAAATGTTTTATTTAACGACGCACTCAACACATTTTATTTACGGTTATATGGCGTCGGATATATGGTTAAGGACCACACAGATATTGAGAGAGGAAACCCGCTGTCGCCACTGCATGGGCTACTCTTTCCGCTTAGCAGCAAGGGATCTTTTACATGCACCATCCCACAGACAGGATAGTACATACCACGGCCTTTGTTACACCAGTTGTGGAGCACTGGCTGGAACGACAAGTAGCCCAATGGGTCCACCGACGAGGATCGATCCTTGACCGACCGCGCATGAAGCGAACGTTTTACCATTGGGCTACATCTCGCCCTTAACCAATCGTTAGATGCCTAGAATACATTGTTAGTCTGGGGGTTTTACATTTTCAAACGCATATTACAAAATTAGCACATATCAAGCATAATTGTGGAACCAGGCGCAAATGCAATAAGAGGCGTGTAAGTCGAACTCCCTCCCTCCCACCCCGTTTCAAGATTATTTTTTTTTTTCCAATGTATTTATCGGTGGGGCTTGACCCGACCTACCTCCCACCCCCTAAAAAATCATTTAAAAAATCATTCGTCGGTTTAGATATCCATAGATAGATAGAGTCGGTGGGCCATTTGGCTATTTTTCGTCCCAACCAGTGCACCACGACTGGTATATCATCGGCCGCGGTATGTGCTATCCTGTCTGTTGAATGATAAATATGAAAGATCCCTTGCTAATATAATTTTTTTTAGCGGGTTTCCTCTCTAAGACTATATGTCTAAAATATCATGTTTGACATCCAATACCCGATGATTAATAAATCAATGTGCTCTAGTGGTTTCGTTAAGCAAAACACTTGTTTTACTCTTTTTTAAGTGGGTGGACAACAGTATCAAGGGCGATTACTCTTATGTTGATTATCCTATGGTATGTTTACTTGCGCCCCTTATTTGTAAAGCATATATTGTATGGTATTATATTTTGTCACAGGCAAACAGAAGTAAAATTTGGAAAAAAACGGTTCATAATGTTAAGTCGTAATCAGGTCCGTAGGAAGCCCAAAATTGTAGTCATGAGCTCGTTAAAATCATTTAACGTCTAAAAATACGCATTAAATATATTTTCTTGCTTAGAATATCAGTGTATTTCTGGTCGTCTTAATATTTGAAAGAAGCCCAAACTGGATTTTGTCTTCAAATAATTTCGTACACGTGTACGAATTTTTTTTTTTTTTAATTTTAGGAAATAACATGAAATTTAACCTAGTACAAATACTAGAACGATCAAAAACATATTTATTGTACAGCCACTAATATTTTTTTTTTTTTTATATACGTAATTACAGTCGTTAAAAAGTGATGACTGTCCCTTTAGTAGTTTCAGGCTTGTATAGAAACAATGTCTGAAACGAAAGGGAGAAATTTCCATTTCACAAGCCAGATTTAAAAAAACAAACAACATATATATAAAACACCTACATTTGTACTTAAACATAAATCTACGACTAAATCACAATTCGTGTAAGTACAAATAGTACAATATAGCTTGAAATATTCATATTTCATTTTCATTGGTCTACACTAATCCATCTTCTGTAATGATGTACGTTTCTACGTCAAATAGATGCCAAACATATGTAACGTACAACAGGTATAGCTTCTAATTACAAATGTAAACTTACTAAGTTTTGTGAAGTTATAATTGAGTCGTGTCATAATATCGTCTTACTTATCATGACCGTCATCGTCGTCGTCATCATTATCATCGTCGTCGTCGTCATTATCATCATCGTTTTAGTCAAATTGACAAAATAAACCTCTTACAACAGTGTACCATTTTATTAAAAAGTATACGTGCAATGTCAGCAACGCTAACATTAATTTGTGTATTCACATTATAACTTATGTATACAGACAGACATCAGGTGCGTGTGCAGAGGGAATTTGTGTTTAACGACCCCATCCCTCTTCAGCTCCAAGAAAAAATTTCCTCTTTTTTTAGCATGACCCGATTCCCTCTAAAAACGTCGCTCACCCCCTCCCCGCAACACAGTTTCCTGCACACGCACCTGTACATAGTATAATCCATGCAAATATGCATTCGTGTGAACAAGCACGTATTTACCTTTTGTGAACACACGTGCATGATCACATGTACCCTTTATAAACACACGCATACACACAGTGTACACAGTCAAAGGCACACGTGCACACAAATATGCGTACCCGTACATGCACACTCGCATACAGGCGTGCATGTTAAATAATAACAATAATATAATACAATAGAAACAACAAAACAAGATCAGATGAGAGGTTGGTTTTTAAATAATATTACTTAAAAAGTGTAAAATTAACATGATTGTATATCATTATTGAGAGTACTGAGTTAATATATTTAAAACACATCACAGTTAGACAAAACATCCACGACTAAGTCGATGAGTGCAGTATTTTAAAACCCACCAGCCATGCTGGTGTAAAATTGTTTTATTTTAAATGCCAAATAAGAAGATTAATGTACTTCGTATATACTGGTAGTTGTTTTTATTACCCATATGGTCTACATTAAACGGTTAGATACATTGTACATGAAGTATTTCCATAGCCTGGGTTATAACAATACCATGGAACCTGTTATGGCGCATTTCTGACGTCACGAGTCGCTGTTTCAGCTACAAGCTTGCAACAGTCGCCGTTTATGAAATTGACATCATTTCATGTCACTGTAACTGACATCGCTGAATGTTATTAAATTTATTTTCTTGCTTAGAATACCAATGTCTGCATATGTAATGTGTTTGCAGTCGTGTGCCAATGTCTGCAGCAGATATTGTTCACACCCCCACCCCTAATTATATTTGTTCTGTACGTACAAACTGATTTTAAGGTAAAATCTAGTTTGTGCTACTACAAACATTACAGACGAAGGAAAAATGACACTTTTTCCTGTCAATGTTTCCTCAATGGTTCGTCATCGTGAACTATGCCTTTTAAAACCTGCTTGTGGGTCACCTTGAAGTTGACCTCAAATCCAAGATGGCCACGAAAAGTAGGACGACACCAAACACCTTGCTTGTACAGACAGTGATATTCTAAAGAATAAAACATCTTCAATATGTAAGTTTAGTCATTAATAAGAATCTGTTAGTCGTTAACATGTCACAGCGACGACACCAAACACCTTGCTTGTACAGACAGTGATATTCTAAAGAATAAAACATCTTCAATATGTAAGTTTAGTCATTAATAAGAATCTGTTAGTCGGTAACATGTCACAGTGACAGGAAACTCAGGTCAGTCCCTTTTAATGTACTTCTTTCTTTTTATAATAATAATTAGTTGTATTGCCTTAATACACTGCTAATATCACAGCATTTTAACATGGCTTTAGTGTAGAGGAAACCTACAAACATGGCCACCCCGCTCCCTCATTTCCTATAGCTGCCAAATGTCTCGGTAGTTTGGGTTTGAACACTAGTATTCTGTCCATTATGTCTGTGTGCAATTCAGTTTGTGGAAAGTCAGCGCCCTACCACCCGGGTCCTTGGGCGGACTTCTCTACCCCATGTCTTCCACGTCCACGTACTCATTGAATGATACCCTCGAACAGTGCCTGGATATTTCATCTCTGCAGCTGCTGTCATAGCCAATATCTGTAAAGGGACGAAGAAGAAGAAGGAAATGTTTTATTTAACGACGCACTCAACACATTTTATTTACGGTTATATGGCGTCAGACATATGGTTAAGGACCACACATATATTGAAGGAGGAAACCCGCTGTCGCCACTTCATGAGCTACTTTTTTCGATTGGCAGCAAGGGATCTTTTATATGCACCATCCCATAGACAGGATAGCACATACCACGGCCTTTGATGTACCAGTCGTGGTGCACTGGCTGGAGCGAGAAATAGCCCAATGGGCTTAGTAAAGTGACGAAGTCATTAACGTTTCAGATCCTACGTTTTAAACAGCAAGGCCTGTCATTACTTAGATATGCATTGCTTAGATTTTATTTGTTTCTAGATTATCCATTTCCGTAGATCCGACGTATTTCTGGTCATCCTGGTGTTTCTAATACCACGAAATCGATTTTAGATATTTTTACTCTGAGAAGTAACGTGTATGGTGACAAAGTCTAGTCTATTGTTAAGGGTATTTGGACCGTTTCAAAGTCACAGACTTTTCTAACTCTATTGTAACCTTATCCAAATCTATTACAGGTTTGTAGACTAACCAAACTTGGTGTCCATTTTCAAGGGCCGAAACTGGGGTGTGCGACTTTAAACCTAAAACCTATGGTTACGAGGGCGGGCGTGGGTGGGGGGTTAAGAGACAGTAATGTTTAATAATGGAGTGTGATGGACTCTGCGTGTCACGAAGAGCCAAGCAGGTTGACTGATGACTCCATCATGTTATATTATCTATCACCCCCCGCATTCAAACACAAAGTGCAAACCAAAGTCCACTAAAATAGCTTATACAACAAAATGTGAACTACTTTGTCAAACGGGCTGTATCAAATTAATCGTGCAGCACAGCATTTAAGAATACCAATCATCTACAATATAAAATCTTGTTTAAACCAAGTATGCATAACGTCTCTGCCCCCCCCCCCCCCCGAAAAAAAAACCCACAAAAAAACCCAACAAAAAAACAAAAACACAATTCTTAAACAACTCAAATTTGTCTAAATTGCTTTGACGTTTTACTTCGTTATTAACCGACGGTGGTACGCCGTCTGCCCCACCCACTCCCATACATAGATGCTGCCCCTCAATGTAAACTGATCTCCCTAGATACGAGGTCTGTAGATAACACTCACTCATCCAATAGTTTCTGGGTATTTGTTCTAATTTGATCCGTTCCAAAGTACCCTTCGACAAGCATCTGTTTATTAGGATTTTTAGTTCTGTCAAAACGAAAAGAAGAAGCAAAATATAATACCATCTTATTGTATTTTATATGTACGTCACCTTAAAACAAATAATAATAATTAAAAAAAATTAAATAATAATAATAATAAGTTTATTCCAGACATAGCAGTCCAGGTGCGCCCTATACGTAATAGCGGTTTTGCGTCAACAAGCCACAAGGTATCGTAATTTAATCAGCGAATTTTAAATACAATGCAAAATAATGATAGAAAAAAATGTCTACTTTATTTAATTTAAATGAAGTCTCTTTGTTGATTTTTGTTCCATTAGGAACTGAAATTCAGCCAGATGTTTTCGGTGTGTGTGTGGGGGGGGGGGGGGGGGGGGGGTAAATAACGGTCATGGGATCGCTATCTTTCATGTTTCTTTGATATTTAACTATCAGGGTCAATCAAATTCCACTTTGGTTTAAACGGACATACCCTCGTTTTTAAACACTAACGCATATTTTTTACTATTATAACCGTTTTTGATAACTTAAATCATACTTTACTTACATTTTATTGTTTAGGTTATAAATTTCCGTACATTTAAAGTGTTTTTGGTCATCTTGGTGTTTTCAATATCACAAAATTAATTTCTCATATTTTTAAAAACGCACGTGCGTCTGAGAAGTAACAGTTATGGAGTCGAGTTTTACTCTATTTTTAGGGGGTATTTCACCATTTCAAAGTCACAGACTCATGTTTCACTCAGTTGTAACTTTATCCAAATGTGTTAAAGGTTTGTAGATTAAATAAACTTAGTGTTAATGTTCACGGGTTGAAACTAGGGTATGTCCCTTTAATTAAATACGACATCTTAGGACTCAAAATAGACAAAAATATCATCTTTTCTAAATACTTGAAATTTGGTTGACACACATTTCATGCCAATTTGAAAGATCCTATAGGCTTAAGTGATGACACTACTGGAGGTGGAATGGTTGTGGGGGTGGGGATGGCGTCTGTACTCCACAACAACTACGCCTATCACACTACCACCCCGTCACATCCAAATCCAATTCCCATGTAGGACTGTTACTTAAAGGCGACACCATACGACATGAGTGTCTCGTACGAGAATAGCCGATTGCATAGCAACCGATGATTCTGATAAAATCGTAACGGGGTTGTTGTTGTTTGTTTTTTTAGGTTTTTTTGCTTTGCTTTGCTTTTTTTTTTGCTTTTGCTTTTTATTTTTGGAGGGGTTCAAAGTTTATTGTCTTCAGAAAAGAAATACGGTAATGCCAGGTTTGGGGGGCCTGGTATCATTACCTTGCATTAATGTTATAGGATACACATTATATAATAATACAAATTATATGTTATGATATTAATAAACGTTACCACAAAAAAGGAGAGAAGAAATAATAGATGGAATCGTAACGCTGTCTTGTCACGATCGGCTATACGCGTGGCTATTCTCCTACGAGGAACTCGTATCGTGTGGCGTCGCCTTAAGATTAAACGCAATGGATCTCAAGATGTAAATGTAAACGTAATAGATCTGAAGATGTAAACGGCGTAAACGTAATAGATCTGAAGATGTAGATGTAAACGTAATAGATCTGGAGATGTAAACGACGTAAACGTAATAGATCTGAAGATGTAAACGTAAACATAATAGATCTGAACATGTAAACGTAATAGATCTGAAGATGTAAATGTAATGGATCTGAAGATATAAACGTAATGGATCTGAAGATGTAAACGTAAACGTAATGGATCTGAAGATGTAAACGTAATGGACCTGAAGATGTAAACGTAAACGTAATGGATCTGAAGATGAAAATGTAAACGTAATGAATCTGAAGATGTAAACGTAATGGATCTGAAGATGTAAACGTAAACGTAATGAATTTGAAGATGTAAACGTAATTGATCTGAATATCATATTAACAATACAGCCGTGTGTTCAGGATTTTATGCAGGGATGGGTCTAGACTATGGCAAGCGAAGTTTCAGGGGGTGGGGAATGTCGGGCCATGCTTCCAAGAAAAACACTTTTTTTTATATATTTTTTTTATAAATAATATAAAATTAGCTTGAGCAGGGAGGACTTTCCACCCCACGAAACCCACCCCTGCTGCTGCACACGCGCATGCAATAAGGAGCAAGATAAAATATTATACTACCTGGAGATAAGTTGCTTAGCAACCAGGGTTTATCGTTCAGAATACTGTCGCTTGTCCGAAAGGGCATCGTGGCGTGCATCATGAAGTACAGGATGATACCCAGGGTCCACACCGTTGTCGAGCGGGGGTGGTACTTCTTGTGCTGGATCCATTCGGGCGGATGGTACAGTGCGTCGCCTCAATATAACACAACCATTTCATTTCATTTCAACCTATTTTCGTGCTTATACCCAATCACGGTTCAAGCACGCTGTCCTGGACACACACACACACACACACACACACACACACAGACACACGCACACACCTCAGCAATCTGCGTCTGTCCAGAACAGTGCGTTACTTATTAGTGGTTAGTGAGAGAAAAGAGGGTGTAGTGGTCTTACACCTACCCACTGAGTCGATAAAACTCGCTCTGGGTTGGAGCCGGTGCCAGGCTGCGAACCCTGTACCTACCAGTCTTATGTCCAATGGCCTAACAACGCCGCCACTGAGGCCGGTATGACACAGCAATATGCGAATCGGTGCAGCAAGTTCGAATCCTGACAACGGACACTTTGTGTTTTTAAATATATTTACTGGGTCAACGTTTCTGCTGGTGGACTAATAGTCCCCGAGTCCGTTAGCCCTGTTGCAATTAAAATGGTTGTGCATTTATATTAATATAAACTGTTAAAGCTAAAGTTTTGTTTTATTTAACGTCACCACTAGAGCACACTGATTTATAAACAATCGGTTATTGGCTCTCAAACACGCTACATTTTTCCATTAGTAGCAAGAGATCTTTTATATGCACCATCCCACAGACAGGATAGCACATACCACGGCCTTTGATATACCAGTCGTAGTGCACTGGATTGAGCGAAAAAATAGCCCAATGGGCCCACAGGCGGGGATCGATCCCAGACCAACAAGCGACCGCTTTACCACCGAGATACGTCCCGCCCGCTTAATATGAACTGATACATTAGTTTCGAACAGTGTCTGTCAGCATTCGTTTTAACTAACCGGCCTCGGTGGCGTCGTGGTTAGGCCATCGTACTACAGGCAGTTAGGTACTGGGTTCGGATCCCAGTCGAGGCATGGGATTTTTAATCCAGATACCGACTCCAAACCCTGAGCGAGTGCTCCGCAAGGCTCATGGGTAGGTGTAAACCACTTGCACTGACCAGTGATCCATAACTGGTTCAACAACAAAGGCCATGGTTTGTGCTATCCTGCCTGTGGAAAGCGAAAATAAAAGATCCCTTGCTGCTAATCGGAAAGAGTAGCCCATGAAGTGGCGACAGCGGGTTTCCTCTCAAAATCTGTGTGGTCCTTAACCATATGTCTGACGCCATATAACCGTAAATAAAATGTGTTGAGTGCGTCGTTAAATACATTTGCATTTCTTTCTTTCTTTCTTTTCTTTTTAACTACGGTTAATTGCGCTTCCGTTTTTATGTGATAGACATGGATAGCCGAGTGGCTATGGTCGCACTGTTAAACGCCATGAGAATCGGCGCAGTGGGTTCGATTCATGCCACATGACAATTGGTGTTTTTTTAAATATTATACAAGGTGAATCTTGATTCCAGAGAGAATAATACATGAGTGGCCGTTAGATACCAATTTTATCTCACTACGAGTTGTTCTAAAATGTATCTAACGAGCGAAAGCGAGTTTTATACATTTTTAACCAACGTACGTTTGTGAACAACTATGTGTTATCAAAAATATCGCATGGTGTTCTCACCAACGGGTGTGTAAGAAATATATTTTTGTAACAGCGTATCGAACAATTTGTGTTATTTGTAATACAATGACGTAGCATGATCAATAAAACAAAAATTTTAAAATACCAGTTGACAAATTTTGGAATTACGAGAAACTAAAATTGAGGAAGGTACATGTATATTTTAATATTTATCGGCGGAAATAAGTAATTCCAGCACTTTTTAAGATGTTTTTTTTTCTTCAAATCCAAGCATTTTAAATGGGTTTTGACACATTCAAGGTCTTTTCATTATGACGTGACAAATTGAAGGATTTTTTCAAATCTGTATGAACCTGAGGGCCAGGTGGTGTGTAGGGGTTTCGTGGTGGTGGTGTTCTCGCTACAGATGTTGTTGAACTGGAGGGATCCACCCAAACAACCCCGCCACTCACCCTAGTGAATCGTGTTATGACTGTAAGACAGCCCAATATAAGGTGGTGGGGTAAAAGATGTTATTGGTGGGGGGGGGGGGGGGGGGCGTCATGGTCCTCCTCCGGCTATGCCAATGTATTGTTCCTATTTTTATTTGGTGTTTTTCTTTTGTTTTCTTTTTTCAATTTATTGCTTTGTTTTCTGTTTATTAATTGTCGTCTTTTTTATTGTCAGTGAAACAGGTTTTCATGTGACTGTAGATTCAAACCTCTCTCCACCAAATAACAACGTAAACAGAAAATAAAATCCCTTGTTACCCCATCCTTATTCCACCTCTCTCTCTCTCTCTCTCTCTCTCTCTCTCTCTCTCTCTCTCTCTCTCTCTCTCTCTCTCTCTCTCGTTACCCCATCCTTACTTATTTCACCTCTCTCTCTCTCTCTCTCTCTCTCTCTCTCTCTCTCTCTCTCTCTCTCTCTCTCGCTCTCTTGTCACCCCATCCTTATTCCACCTCTCTCTCTCTCTCTCTCTCTCTCTCTCTCTCGCTCTTGTCACCCCATCCTTATTCCACCTCTCCCCCCCCTCTCTCTCTCTCTCTCTCTCTCTCTCTCTCTCTCTCTCTCTCTCTCTCTCTCTCTCTCTCTCTCTCTCTCTCTCTCTCTCTATCTATCTGAATCTCAATTCATGGCCAAGATAATATACTCACCAGGGAGGGTATCGAAGACATTATTCTTTAGAAAAGCGCCATACCCGAAGTTTATAAGTCTGATAAATCCTGCTTGGTCAACAAGAATATTTTTTGCAATAATGCATCTGTGCACAACACCAGCCGTCATAATATTTATAACAACATTCACAATCTGTCGAAACAATCTCCTCGCCGTCGGTTCGTCCATCAGGCCGCGTTGATTAATGACACAGTCCAAATCGGCCACAGGGTCGGGCCGTTCCATTACCACGTTGAAGCAGTCGTAATCTTCAAAATAATCCAACATTTTAATAACTCCCGTTATATGTTTAAGTTTGTCCAGCAGACAAATTTCCAAAGGTACGGGTTTCCCAGTCAACTGAAACATATGTAGCGAAAATTAACTGAAGTGTGAATAGCATTATAATTTCATACAAAAATGGTAGGCATTACGTTCTTATCCCAGAACCCGCTCCAAGACATCAATCACTCTCTCACTCACTCTCTATCTCTATCTCTCTCTCTCTCTCTCTCTCTCTCTCTCTCTCTCTCTCTCTCTCTCTCTCTCTCTCTCTCTCTCTCTCTCTCTCTCTCTCTCTCTCTCTCTTCTATATTACTAAACTATACTTTCAAATTTTATTACAAAGTTACTTACATGTTGTAACGTTTTTCACTATCATGATTGATTTTTCGTAGATAATAAAATAAGTTTTAATTCTTACCTCACCTCGTGCTACAACTTTCTTTTTCAACAACTTTTTAACTGGCATTGCGTTCTTATCCCAGAACCCGCACCAAGACATCAATTTCAATCAATCAATCAATTTCTCTCTCTCTCTCTCTCTCTCTCTCTCTCTCTCTCTCTCTCTCTCTCTCTCTCTCTCTCTCTCTCTCTCTCTCTCTCTCTCTCTCTCTCTCTCTCTCTCTCTCCTATATTACTGAACTATACTTTCAAATTTTATTACAAAGTTACTTAAATGTTGTAACGTTTTTCACTATCATGATTGATTTTTCGTAGATAATAAAATAAGTTTTAATTCTTACCTCACCCCATGCTACAACTTTCTTTTTCAACAACTTTTTAACTGCAATCTGAAAACAACAGCCCATGTACACAAATAAGCAATTTGAAATTTGAAATTTGAAATTTAACAGGTAAATAAGTTAGAATAAAGACAATATAGGCAAAATGTCGTTTGCTGTGCTAATATATTTTACACGTATATATTCAAATTGGTAGTCCAGTGCAGTATTCATCAATTTTGATAATGTTTTCACAGACATACCCTATTTGTGAACTGGTGAGTTAAACAGTATGATTTTAATAGCTTATATTAAACTATACTCTCCTAAAAGGTTATGTTACACACCAGCTACTTGAATATATCTATGACCAATAGGAACATATTATTTCATTGAACACACAGTAAACAGTATTCATACACTGCAATGAAATCACAACCAAAGTTTGACCTTGACCCCAAAACTCAGCCTTCAGTCCAACGTTACGTGAAACTGATAAATCACACGTTGCACGTGGGACGTGCAGCCAAATGTCACAATATACACGCTGTCACGTCGTTACATAGGGGTATAAAGGACAGCATCGGCGATTGTCTCCGACTCATTTAACTATTTAACGCCTCAAGCCGGCGCGAACCAGAGTGATGCTGCCTAACATGGTGTGTGTGTGTGTGTGTGTGTGTGTGTGTGTGTGTGTGTGTGTTGCAGGGTGTATACTACAAAACGAAATCTCATAGACAATAGTAACATGTGTGGCTAAAACTCCTACCTGAAGCGTATCAGTCGACATACACACCACGGATATAAATACTACCACCCATCTCCCTTAAAGTGAATCATAAAAAAAAATGGGGGTCAAGCTGCTCATTTCAGAGAGAACGGGTAGCGTCTATGACTATCCTAGTTCCGCACAAATTGTTTGTTGAGGTGTTTTTTTGGGGGGGGGTTTTGGGGGGGGTTTTGGGGGGGGTACCCCATACATGTTTCAAGCACAATGCTACTTGACACAGTGGTATTAGATGACATAAAATTGGATTTTTTTTTCCCCAGATGAAACTAATCTTTTTTCCCTTGCGCGTGTTTAACCTCACCGTGGTGCAGGCGTGTAACATTCTCTTTGAGAATTGCCAATACAGCACAAATACATTTTGAGTAAAAGTCAGTATCTATCTGTGATGTTTAAATCTTGAATTTTTATATTGATGTTAATCATCACTTTATTTGTTTGCATTACCATAGTTTGACACCCAATAGCCGATGTATTTGTCGTGCTGGGGTGTCGTTAAACATTCATTCATTCATTCATTCTGATCTTTTTTTTACAACCAACATACATTCATCACCAATCACAGGACTTGTGGTGTTAACTTCTCTATCAAAAGTTGGGTGCACGTCGAACTTTGACCCAGCCGGAAGTTATTTAGTTGAGTACTACCTGCAGAGTCGCTATGTTAAGACGTTGGATGCCTTACAGCAACACAGGAAGGACTCGTCAGGCAGACCGAGAGTGACCACCCCATCCCGAGATCGATACAGCCGGTTGCGACACGTTCTGGATCGATTTAGGACACCAGCCTCCACAGCTAGCCAAATTGCTCAACTAAGACGAATTTCTAGCCAAACCGTTATCAGTCGCTACCGGGACGAGATACTGCGGCACCGCGTTGTTCCACGGATTATAATAACGCCACTGCAGGGCCGTAGCTAGCGCGGGGGGGGGGGGGGGGGGGGGGAGCATCGGGGCAATTATAGAAACTTAAAGAAAATTATCTTCTTAACCGTTTAAGGAGTTTTAGACTATTAACTACTCAATTGCTCCCCTCCCCCCCCCCCAATTTTTTTTTAAAAAAATTAAAAATTAAAAATCATAGCTACATCCCTGCTTAGGCTGTTCCGGGAGCGTATTGAAAAAAAACGTCACTGGTATGGGGGGTCGACCGAATCCCCATTGACTACGGGCCTGGCATGCACAAACGAACACATACATAGCAGGCACACACACATACATAAAAGCGTTAGTATATTTATACGTATTTGTAAATCTTTTATCTGTTGTTTTAAATAATGATTCCACCTCCACCGCCAGCCACCACCCCCACCTTCACCCCCACCCACGTGGGGTTATTACCGGGGCGCCGTCACTTATTCTGACTCCAGAGTAGACTTTGTTTTGTCCAATTCTACTCAAGTTTTCACCGATGTCGTAAAGTCTTGTCAAACTTCTCGCATCACCCTCTGAAATACAATATAAGACTTTATATATATATATATATATATATATATATATATATATATATATATATATATACTTATTTGTGTGCCTACATCCAATTATATTTCAAGCACGTTGCACTGCATGAAACAACTAATTTACTTAATTATTTACTTATTTACATACAAGTTGTATAAAAGATCACTTTTACATAACCTTTTATGACCTTTGTCTGAAAAGGTAAAGGCCGTAGAGATGGCCTTTACGTACCTAAAAGGCCCACTTTACAGATAAACAAAAGGTGAAGTAAAGATAATATTTTAGTTAAAGTAAAGACCATCTTTACATGTGCTTACATATCTGTAAAGACCATCTTTACCTTGGCTTCACTGTACGTACAGATCATCATGCAGTGTTGTCCAGGACACGTACGTCAGCTCTCTGGACTGTCTGTCCAGGCAGTGGGTTAGTGCGAGAGAAGTTGATATAGTGGTGTGGGTAGGTACCGCTATGAGAACCTAGTATCTTAAGCATACCGCACACGAGAGTTACTTGAAACTTTTCTCTTAGCTGATAGCTCTCGCGTATAGACGATTTTGCTGAGTTTTTCGTCTTTCGTGGTCGTGAGGAAAATATCTATCGTGTTTGATATTTTTTGGCAACGCGTGGCACATATCTGACCGAATGCGGGTTAATTGAGCTATCAACAGCGGAATTTACCAACTGACCAATAGAAACACAAACATTGCGTCCCATTGACGTCATCGTGACAGTCGTAAGCAAATTAGTGCAGCACTTAACTTATCGAGTGTGGTGAAACTGCTAATAGCTAAAAGCTGAGAGCTAAATGTAACTTTTTGCTCAGTTGATCGCTCTCGTCCCCCTTTCTTTCCCGATGAACCGTTTCAAGATGCGCCAAAAATGACTTAATCCTACGGATATTCAAAATTTAATAGCATCAAAACAGTCTACTTCGCCACCCACGGCAAACCCTTTTCCTATCCTGGGTGAAGGAGCTGGCCCAGGCCGATATCTGTGCACACGACAGGCGTGCGCTACAACAGCCTGTTCTGAATGTGCACGTTAAACCATATCACCTGGCCTGACCTGACCTGACCTGACCACTACACCACTAATGAGAGCCTCATATATACTGATCAATAAACGAGACGCCAGTATTTAAATATATATAATTCGGTTTGCAAAGTGAAAATGAACACTAATACTAGACTAAGACTGTCAACTGCCAGGACAAAGTTGGTCAACTCAGCGGTTTCGTTGTAATGTCCCCCAACTCCCGACTACCGACGGGTGCGCTCAGATTAACAACTAATGAGATATACGACGAGAATCGAGTTGTAAGAGCGCCCAGATTAACAACTAATGGGTTATACGATGAGAATCGAGTTGTAAGAGCGCTCAGACTAGCAACTGGACAGTCGTGTAGAAGTCGTGACAGCAGAACGTTGACCAACTTTCTGCACTGGCAGTTGGTAGTGTTAGCCTAGCATAAGTGTGGTTAATCTACAAACATGACAGGAAGTTACAGTAAAGTGAAGCAAGAGTCCATGACGTTGAAACGGGAGAAACTCTCTCAAACAGACTAGGGCTACTTCTCAAAGGTACATGTGTTTTTATCATTTTGGAAAATGCATTTTGCGGTATTACAAAACACCAGGATGACCAGAAACACTCGGATATACGGAAATCAACAATTTAAACAATAAAATCTAAGTGGTATTTGAGAACGGGAACACGTTCACGAACACGTTCTCGTCACACAACCAGGCGAGGTGGTGTGGTATTTGACAACGGGAACACGTTCACGAACACGTTCTCGTCACACCACCAGGCGAGGTGGTGTGGATTTGACAACGGGAACACGTTCACGAACACGTTCTAGTCTCTTCGAAACATTTAGGAACACGTTCCCTGCACCCAGAGTGTAATGTGTGCGTGCATGCGTGCCGCATATTAAATCCGCATATCAAAACAGCGTCACCCCTCCTCCACCACTCTACAGTCACAAACGCACGCATACACACACACGCACGCATACACACACACACACACACACACACACACACACACACACACACACACTCAAACACAGTATATATATTTTCTTATTAATATTACAGGCCGTTCGTTCAGAATGTAAATCCTAGTTTGGTGCAGTGGTGCTTGGCACGTTGGGTTTTTTTGGGTGGTTTTTTTTTTCATTTCAACTTATTTTCGTGCTTATATCCAATTAAGGTTCAGGCACGCTATTCTGGACACACACCTCAGCTATCAGGGCTAGTGGGTTAGTTGTTTGTGGAAAGTGAGAGAGAAGAGGGTGTAGTGGTCTTACACCTACCCACTGAGTCGTTAAAACTCGCTCTGGGTGGAAGCCGGCAACGGGCTGCGAACCCTGTACCTACCAGCCGTATGTCCGATGGCTTAACCACGAAGCCACCGAGGCCGGTGCAGGGACAAGTGCAGGGGTAATTTAATTGATGCCACCAAATACAACACGGGCCGTCTTATATCAACCAATTCTGCGGTGGATTCTAACAGTGGAAGTGAGCCTGTTTATCTATATATAAAACATTAAACATTGGTCTCTGGGTTCATCTGTTGCCAGCGATCTCTTAGTGTGCGGTCAGTTTGGGATCGATCCCCGTCAGTGGGCTCACTGGGTTATTTCTCGTTCCAACCAGTGCACCACGACTGGCATATAAAAGACCGTGGTACGTGCTATCCTGTCTGTGGGATGGTGCATATGAAAGATCCCTTGCTACTAATGGAAAATGTAGCGTGTTTCCTCTGTAAAACTATGTCAGAATAACCAGATGTTTGACATCCAATAGCCGATGATTAATAAATCAATGTGCTCAAAACCTTTTCGCTTTTACCACATACCGGGATGTAGAGGGCGCTGAGGTGCTTTGGTGGTAGGATTGAACCCTCTCGGTCGACCCCCAACCCCCTGTGGTATATGTTGTCCTATCTTTGGGAATGTGTATATAAAAGACCCATTGCTGTGGGAATGTGTATATAAAAGATCCATTGCTGTGGGAATGTGTATATAAAAGATCCATTGCTGTGGGAATGTGTATATAAAAGACCCATTGCTGTGGGAATGTGTATATAAAAGATCCATTGCTGTGGGAATGTGTATATAAAAGATCCATTGTTGTGGGAATGTGTATATAAAAGATCCATTGCTGTGGGAATGTGTATATAAAAGATCCATTGCTGTGGGAATGTGTATATAAAAGATCCATTGCTGCCGATGGGTTTTCTCTGAAGTCTACATTTTATAATCCAATGTTTGACATCCAATAGACGGTGGTAAATAAACCAATGTCAATGTGCTCTAGTGGTGCCGTTAAACAAAACAAAATTCTACTCTACCTGAATCCAGGGATCTTCTCCGTACTTCCTCTTGCGCCAAGTACTGGTTTTCTACTTCTGGAACTATAATAATAACAATAATAATAATAATAATAATAATAATAATAAAACAATAAATAAAATGCTAAAGATAATAATAATCATCATCATTACATCACCAGCATTGATTCATCATCATCATCGTTATCATTATCGTAACAATTTCTAGAGCCGTGATGATTGGTGTTTACCATTTGGACCATTTAGACCTGCTTCAGCTCGACATAGACATCAACCCTCCTGCCAACCTTTGCCTCCTGTCAGTATGTACGTTTCGGACTTACAAACGTTTTGGCCGTCCTTTATACCTAGTCCGATACTCTTTATTTTCTAAATTGCTCAAAGAACCTTCAAACTTTGGATGAACACTCACATTGTTTGTTTGGCCTCTAATTTTGACCAGACATGTTATTCTCAACTTGTACTAATTTTATTCCAAATTCCGCCCACCTCAAAGTTACTCCCCACTCCCCTCCTGTCCCGGACTTAAGTCACTGGCTGTCAGAGGTTTAGCCAGGGATGGGCGTGTCTCAACCTTCACTGGATACGGGCACGTTAATATAGTTTCCATCCCATCCAGGAGTTGGTCCATGTGCGCGTTTGTCCTTTGTCCCCAAATTCCCGTGTCCACTCTTGCATATACACACATTTGGCAGTGGACAAAATATCAGAGTAAACATGATAAAGATTTTTTTAATTATTATTATTAAATAGGCTCATCACAAACATTTAAACGTTCACAGACACCAATTCTGCTCCTTTATTTTATTTTTATTGTGAAACAGTTATATCCTGCAGGCCCGTACGCAGGATGTTTAATGAGCGGGGGTGGGGTGGATTGGTCGTGATAGGACCAACAATGGCAAAAACAAATAATAATAAATAAACAATGTTTACGTAACGTTATCTAAATTTGATAGGACATTTTTTGGGACCTTTTTGTATTTTGTGTGATGCGTACGCACCCGTCGCACAAAAAACCCCACAACAACAACAACAAAAAAACAAAACAAAACCACACACCCACCAATCAACACCCCCACCCCACCTCTATAGGCCACCCTGGAAGGTTTTTATCACACTATGGAATTGAATGCAACCACCAGTCAATGGAGACTATGGGGAAGCCTCCCCCTGAAAGAAAATGGGTTTGGTTTAGGATTAGGATTAAGAAAAGCATACAGTAATGATAAGATTAATAATTTTGTCAAAAGGTTAACTTTAAAAAAAAAATTAATCTGCAAAACAATTTGGGTATAGCGCCATATCTGTGTTACCTTCTGGCAAAAGCCCTGCCTTGATGAAGCTTCTTATTTTCATTATGACAATGGTCGAAATATTTTGCTGACTCTTTGCATATTATTCGGCACCATAAAACGCGTTGGAGGAGAGAACAACGGAAAAAACTTGAAAGTTAAACCAAGAGATTGAAGATTCTAAACGTCAATTTGTAATGGTAACGGCGTTTTAATACAAACTATTGAAGAAGCCAGGTAATGCATATTCATTCTGAATATAAGTGGTCTCAGAATTGTCAACATCAACAACAACAACAAAACATTAGCTTACCAACTTCATACTTTTCTATAACACATGCAGTTTTACGTTTACTTCTACATACTGAAATTCTAGATCCCATGATCATAGTAGCCTGGTTCTCGTGCCCAATGTGAATCCTCGAGATTATGCGTTACTCTTGGTTGTTTTAATATCAACGGAACCAGTCTAGGATCATGGCAGCCAAACTACGTCATACTAAGCCTCTACGGTCGACCACAGGACAATGTGACGACGTCGTTGTATCTCCATACACACCAAATATAAAATACTTCAGCTTTATTTGCGGTATGTTTTATCTAACGCACAGCATATTTTTCTTCTTTTGTGTTTTAAATTTATCTTAACGTTTTCTTTGCGTTTTTCAAAAATAAACAATTTTCAAACTAAAAAAAACAAACACTGTTCAATATAGAACTGTTAATTTGTTTCATGGGGTAAATGTAATCTAAAATGTTGCATCCTATAACTCGCATAACATTTTTTGAATTTGAATGACGTCAATATATGAATGACGTCACTGCATATTTCCACAACAATAATAAACTCGTCTATGATATTTCTATTACTAAACTGCTATAGTGCGTCCCACGGGTTATTTATGTCTGAGCCGACTGACTTGTAAGTTGCACACAAAAATATAGAGATGTCAACATGTGGCAATTCTTAGGCGTGAGAAAATTAGAAGTCAGGGTCCTGGCTACGTGCTTATAAACATTAAAGTTTAGACTTTAATAAAGTCCAGACTTTAACGTCATGGCAACGCCATTCAAATAGCATTACGTTAAAGCCTGGACTTTATTAAAGTCTAGACTTTAGTTTTATAAGCATGGGCCCAGGACTGCACGCTCTTGGTCGGGTCCAGGGCGAAGTTTTTTGTTGTTTGTTTAAGGTCTCACTACACACATGTCATCTGCCATTGAAACCCATGTTAAATTGCCCAACTTTAAATGAAGATTGCAAACAGAACGGGTTCTCGTTGGCACTAACATACACCATTGCGAACATACATTATATGAGCATTTATTTTCACTCCAAAATTGAGAACATTTCCGTCTCATTTTTTTGCTTTTTGACCGCATCTGGCTGTAATACCGGTCCGAACAGGTGGTTCATTAACCGATTCACTCGAACTGTCTTACGCTATATGCCCATGTCCCAGTGGCGTAACGGGGGGGGGGATATTCCCCCAATCCCGGGAAATTTTTACCTTTTCGCTTATTAATAACATTAAAAAGGTTCCTGTGTCATATCCCACTACACAGGTCCCCCTTCCCCCCCCCCCCCTCCCAATACAAAATCCTGCCTACGCCAGAAGGCTTACCATTAAACATACATATTGTTTTAATTCTTCACCATTTCCTAAAAGTGAATATGTGAGCCATAACTTGTGTCACAATTAGGAACTATAGTGGACCGTCATCAATGAACTCTCACCCGGAAGTGATCTGTGTAGTGAGACCTATGTCTAAAATGGAAATCGAGCGAGTGCAAGTTTTATTAATTAATAGGCCTACGGTTAATTGGTAGCACCCGTGAGTGATTGTTGGTATTGAACCGAGGTTCGATATGCTGTATTATTATTAATAGGTAACAAATTCAAAGACCCTGCATAATCAGCATATCAGGGGCGTAGCGTGATCTGGACCGGGGGGGGGGGGGGGGGGGTGTTCGAATATGAACCAAGTGGACCTTTTTCTATTTTATTTTTTCACCACCAGAAACTGCATATGTATAAACCTGTATGTTTCAGTTCTGAAAGCGGACCATTTGCTTCAGCGGGGGGGGGGGGGTTCGTCCGAACCCCCCTAGCCTACGCCCCTGCATATAATTTCATTCAGCTCTAAAGGATAAACCACGATTATAAAATATTTTTATTTTTAGAAAAAGCGTGAGATTATAGTAACGTTGCGTGAGAGCGTGATGTTTGTTACAAATGCGCGAGACTCACGCCAAATGCGTGAGAGTTGACCGGTATGGTGACAACGTAATACCAATAATAAATTTAAAAGGACACAGTATATTTGGATGCGAACTTAGGTAGTAACACACGAAATATTTGCCATAAACTGAATACTTTTGTAAAAATATTTTCGACGAGATGTTTAGAATTTTTGCGCAATACCTTTATAAGTTGGCTTACAAAACAACCGCTTGTTCCTTAAACCTTGCAGTTCGGTACCTATGACAGTTGTTTGTGCGGGGGGGGGGGGGGGGGTGGGGGTCAAATCATCAGAATATCAGGAATTCATATCGACCAGCACCCGACCCCTTATTACCGCACATAATGCCTTCTACTTCTATGGAGAGTGGAGCGATTTGGAAATTATTACATAGACATGTGGGCCTACTTTGCGAAATAGATTGAAACGTATTTGAGGAAATCTTACGGAAACATTATCAATAATTACTTAAATATAGAGTGGATCAAACTGCACGTTTTGGAAAACACACATACACAGATAAGCACACGCACGCACACATACACACTGACACACACACACACATGCATACATACACACACACATGCACATACATGTATACTGACACACATGCACACACACAAACACATACACACACATGCACGCACACACACACACTGCCACTGACACAAACACACGCATACTCCCACACACAAACTGACAGAAACATGCGCGCGCGCGCACACACACACACACACAAACTGAAAAAATTATGTTTAAAACCCGTCATAATATTAGTTCCAATTTAAAAAAAATAATAAAATAAAATAAAATAAAAAAAAAAAATAAAAATGAAAACTGAAAAGATATTAATACAAAAGTAGCTGTGAATAATCCCCCCCCCCCCCCCCCCCCCCCCCCCTGCGGTTAACCTCAGCCAGTTGTTAAACGAGTCAACACAACAAACAATGAAAGTACTAAGCGGCCACTGGCTGTATACATATGTATTGACTGTGTTGCTATATTAATGTGGGCATACACAGGGCGAGTCATGGCAACGCTGTGTGTACACAGTAAACTCGGTGGTGCAACGGTTGCTTGCGATTGTGAAACGCGAATATGTTTTTCAACCTTTAAAAGTTTGTTGTGAACCGTACATATATGTTTTGTGGGACGGGGCGTAGCCCAGTGGTAAAGCGCTCGCTTGATGCGCGGTCCTCGTCGGAAGACCCGTTTGGCTATTTCTCGTTCCAGCCAGTGCACTAGGACTGGTACATCAAACTCTGGGCTACTAATAGCGAACACCATTATAAAGTGTCTTCCATGTGCTTACCTTTGTCACCCAATAGCCGATTTAATTTTAGTGTTGCAGTGTCTTAAACATGCTTACATTTATTAACTTTTTTTCAGATAGGACAGCACATACCACGACAGCCATTATACGAAACGTTGACTCTTTTTGTGTGTGGATTTTTTGTTTGTTTTTGGGGGGGGTTTTTTGGTTGATGTTGATGTTATTGTTATTGTTTGGTGGGGGGGAGGGGGGTTATAAAAACGTTTTATTATTTTATTTTATTTTATTTTTGTTGTTGTTGTTGTTGTTCTCCTTGTTCTTGATGCTGATGTTTACAGTTATTATACAATTACCAGGCGCGTGCGCGGGGGGAGGGGGGGTTGGGGTCGACCCCCCCCCCCGCTCTCAAGGCGAAAACAAATTTCATATCCCCCCAGACCCCCCGCCACGGGCTTCTCCAAACACCTCGACCCCCCCCCTGCAAAATTTCCTGCGCACGCCCCTGATTACCAATTTTAGGCTGCCGAGACGAATTAATTTATTATTTTATCTGGTAGGTGTGTCGAAGTATTTGTGAACAACCTGTTTTCTACAACTAATTCCTTTTTATCATTCGCATATACTTTGTGAGTAGTAGCAAAGTATTGAATTGTATGCATTGTCCCCCTGAAATCCCCTCATAATAAATACAATCTGATTAAAATCAGCTCTACTGGTCTCACCAGTAGATCTAACAGCATTGCATGGAACCCCATGTCCAGGTGACGTTTCATCTATAAATAACAATTCAAATATCGACCAATTACACTTCGCCGTTTATAGCGTTATTCGGGAGCATACAAATTCTAAAAATATTTGGCGATACTATCTATGCAATAGGCGAACTTGTTGGTCTATTTCAACATTGAAAAAACAGGGGGAAACGTGCAGCAATAAACTAGTATACTAGTATAAACAGATTTTATGGCTATACCATCACGGGTTTTTTCGTCTTGTAACGAATTTTATATAAAATTTTATATTGAAATTAGTTTCCGGCATACTTCGTAATTCACCCGAATCATTTCGTATACCCCACGGCATAATCCCGAATGTTTTCGAATTCTTTTCAAATCACTGGCATGATTTTGCAAGTAAGGTTTTGATTGGTCGAATGAAAGGTCAACTGGACAGTAGCTCCAACGGGCTGCTGTTAGATCCACATGTAATAGTGGAGCTAATTTTAATTAGATTGTAATAAATATATATGACATAATACAGTAATTATTTTTGTGGACAAAGTTGATAGAAAACCGGCCTCGGTGGCGTCGTGGCAGGCCATCGGTCTACAGGCTGGTAGGTACTGGGTTCGGATCCCAGTCGAGGCATGGGATTTTTAATCCAGATACCGACTCCAAACCCTGAGTGAGTGCTCCGCAAGGCTCAATGGGTAGGTGTAAACCACTTGCACCGACCAGTGATCCATAACTGGTTCAACAAAGGCCATGGTTTGTGCTATCCTGCCTGTGGAAAGCGCAAATAAAAGATCCCTTGCTGCCTGTCGTAAAAAAGAGTAGCCTATGTGGCGACAGCGGGTTTCCTCTAAAAACAGTGTCAGAATGACCATATGTTTGACGTCCAATAGCCGATGATAAGATTAAAAATCAATGTGCTCAAGTGGCGTTGTTAAATAAAACAAACTTTAAGTTGATAGAAATCTTTTCTAAGTGTCACTGTCTAGCCTGGATTTGTATTTTTATAACATGTATCTCGTTCCAGCCAATGCGCCTTGACTGGTATATCAAAGGTCGTGGTATGTGCTATACTGTCACTGGAATGGTGCTTATAAAAATATTAGGAATTTAATAGGGCGGTGCGCTGCTCCTATCCTAGGGTATGCAACATGGTTCTATACCATACTTGTATGCGCTAGGTTTCTAAATTAAAGTGGTGCCAGCGTCTGATGAATGGCATAACGTTCTGTTTCTCCAGGATTATGGAGAGGCGCCCCTGGACTTGGAATCGCCAGGATACGTTTTTATATTGCCAGACTCACCAGACGCTTAATTTTCCCTATTTAAATACTTTTTTTTTTTAATTTATTTTTATTTATTATTATTTTTTTTTTTTTTTTTTTTTTATTATTATTATTATTTTTTTTGTTTTTTTTTTTTTTTTTTTTCCTTCTCTGGTAGAATCGTTGGCCCTTGGGCCTAATTTTTGATGGGGGCACCGAGACTGGAGGGCACGACGGTTGGGTTGGCCGGCGGGGGTGCTGGGTGGGTGGGGGATACTCCACCGGAAGATGGTTAGGGCGGTAGGCGTAGGCGGTTTTGGTCGTAAGAGTTGTTAGGTTTGTCCGGGGGACTGCCCCCCCCCCCCCGGAACCTTCCCCGGTTTCGGCCACACCGAAGTCCCCAATACGATGGGTGCCCCTAAGGATGGGGGCACCGAGACTGGAGGGCACGACGGTTGGGTTGGCCGGGGGGGTGCTGGGTGGGTGGGGGATACTCCACCGGAAGATGGTTAGGGCGGTAGGCGTAGGCGGTTTTGGCCGTAAGGGGTGTTAGGTTTGTCCGGGGGACTGCCCCTCCCCCCCCCCCCCCCCCCCGGAGCCTTCCCCGGTTTCGGCCACACCGAAGTCCCCAATACGATGGGTGCCCCTAAGTAAAAACATATTTTCCTATTAAAAAAAAACCTTTTTTTTGTGGCTGAAGCCTAACCTCTTAGTCACCTGCCACCTCTATTTTGAGGGCTAATTAATATATTTAAAAAATTATTTTAAAATATATTTATATTTAGGACTGCCCGATCTAAATTTGCGTTACAAATTGTTAGTTGTTTGCTGTATATTAAATATTGTTTGGGAAAATAACGCACAAAATTATTTATTGTAAAGTCCTTTTTCCCTGTTTGGTTAAATATCAAAATTGCCCCAGTAATTGTTCTGTCCCAGGTTGGACTACTGGCATCCGGTGGCCGAACCTGGGATAGACATGCTCGAAACCTTCGTGGTATAGGAGCATGTAAATATTTTATTGATTGATTATAAAAATATTCCTTGCTACTAATGACAAAATGTAGCGGGTTTTCTCTCTAAGACTACATGTATATATCAAAATTACCAAATGTTTGACATCCAATAGCCGATGATTAATAAATCAATGTGCTCTAGTGGTGTCAGTAACCAAAAACAAGCTTTAACTTTACCAACATGTAATATAGTAAGGGACGTATTATGAGAACACGTCAAACCTAGTTATGGTGTCACCTCGACTACCCGATTGTACCACACGGTTAACCGTTCGATACCATGATTCAGCAAAGTCTGCGTGCTATAAAAAGACGGTCGCCCGGACGGTCGGCAGTGTATCGGTCCCACAGAAGGTCGGGCGACCAACCGACGTGGGAAAGACGCTCCGGGAAACATGGTATTACACAGACAATGCTTACTTCGTAACTGAACCGCTTTCTAGCGTGTTCTTTTCACATCATGTCGAGGACATGAACACCCCCCCCCCCCCCCCCCGGTCTGAGGGGCTAGTCTCCCATAGCAACCACGTCATGCACGTGCTAGTGGTGGGAGTCGACCCCCCGAGGGCCCCATCGTGTACAGACTGGAGAGCGACGTGAGTTCACATCTCGCTTCTTGTTTGTACCTGACGGGGTCTGGTTTATCATCGATGGATAAAACAACCACTACAACGACACACGAGACGGGGGCCGATCCAGTACTAGGAGGGTGTATTTCAAAACGAAAGGACGACGTATCCGAAGAGGTAAGTGTGTACTTGCTTTGGCAACTGATTAAACTATTAAACATCAAAGGAAACGTTACTCTCTGTTATTTTTAAGGTAACTAAAAATGTGTTTTGATTATATGTATGATAATCGACCATACGGTAAAACGTGTGATAAACAACAGGCTGTAGAAACTAAATTTCAAAACGCGATAACTGTCTAAAATGCAGACTAATCATTCTTGTACCACGCTTTGGTGTCGGCCCCTTCAATTTTACCCGTGGTGTATCCCATAGTTAGACCACGGGCGTGTCTGACCTAACGTTTAGCGATTGCTGTATGGCTGAAGAAAGTTACGCCTACAGGTCACATATAGTTCAGCAGGAAGTAAATTAGAACATGTTTTAAAAAGTAACACTTTCACTAACATTACTAATAAAGCTACAATATAAATCTGTAACGGGGTCGTGGTACAAGCTAGTTACATCATTCTTTTCCGAGAGATTTGTCTAGACAGACCACGGTTATAGCGGCCGTTGAGTGACGGGTGTAATCAATGTAATACATTTTTTAATTAGTTCCACTATTACATTGGATCTAACACCAGCCAGTTGGAGCTCATGTCCACCAATCAAAACCTTACTTGCAGAATCCTGGTTAAGACATATGGTTAAGGACCACACAGATTTTGAGAGGAAACCCGCTGTCGCCACTACATGGGCTACTCTTTCCGATTAGCAATAAGGGCTCTTTTATTTGCGCTTCCCACAGGCAGGATAGCACACACCATGGCCTTTGTTGAACCAGTTATGGATCACTGGTCGGTGCAAGTGGTTTATACCTACCCACTGAGCCTTGCGAAGCACTCTCAGGGTTGGGAGTCGGTATCTGGATTAAAAATCCCATGCCTCGACTGGGATCCGAACCCAGTACCTACCAGCCTGTAGACCGATGGTCTGACCAAACGCCACCGAGGCCGGTGTCTTGATCAGAGTTTAGTGCCGGAAGCAAGTAGGTTACTACGTCTTCGGATGTACGTGTTTCTTCCACTTAGATACCCTCTAGAAAATCACCGTACACTGTACCGGATAATTAAAAAAGCAAACAGTTCTGCAGGACACCGTCTTACAGGGTAGAAAAGAAATGTTTAGCCACAGCTCGACTAATTTTGAAATCACTTTTTTTACTTCTGTATTTGATATGGTAATTGTGTAAAGTGGTTGGGGTCGTAATACGTCAGTGTTTGTGGTGGTGGTGGTGGTGCAATCTTTACCATTCGCCGCTCAAGATTTACGGTTAAGGTTTGTTTTGTTTAACGACACCACTAGAGCACATTGATTTATTAATCATCTGCTACTGGATGTCAAACGTATGGTAATTTTGACAGTCATAGAGAGGAAACTCGCTACATTTTTTTTTCCATTAGTAACAAGGGATATTTTATATGCACCATCCCAGACAGAATAGCACATACCACGGCCTTTGATATACTAGTCTTGGTGCATTGGGTAAAGCGAGAAATAGCCCGATGGGCCCACCGACGGGGACCGATCTCAGACCGACCGTGCATCAAGCGAGCGCTGTACCACTGGGAAGATTTACCGAATCTATCTTTGCTTTGACTAGTTGAAATACTAGTAGATTACTAGTAATACTAGCTGAAATACTAGTAGATTAGATAACAATCGACAAATTAAAATATAAAACCATCTTAGTGTTTTGTTGTCACTCGTTATAGGATCGAACCATTTTAGAGAGAGGGGGTGAGAGAGAGGGGTGAGGGAGAGGAGGTGAGAGAGAGGAGGTGAGGTGAGGGAGGTGGGGAGAGGGAGAGGGGGGTGAGAGAGAGAGGTGAGGGAGAGGAGGTGAGGTGAGGGAGAGGGGGTGAGGTGAGAGAGAGGGGTGAGAGAGAGGAGGTGAGAGAGAGGAGGTGAGCGAGAGAGAGAGAGACAGAAAGAGATAGATTCTATAGAGAAAGAAGGGGGGGTGGAGGGAGAGGAGGGTGTTGGTGGGAAGACGGGAGAGGAGCGAGGTTGGGAGAGAGATAGAGAGGGTTGGGAGAGGCGGTATTGAAGACAGAGGGGGTTGGAAAGAGGGAGAGGGCGTGGGGAGGTTGGAGGGTGGAGAGAGGGGTTGGGAATAGAGATGGTACAGAGACAGAGGGATGGAGGAGAGGCCACGCTGCCGCCACATAGGCTACTCTTACCAATAAAGCTGCAAGGGATGAATTATATGCACTCCCGCATAAAGAGTAGCCCATGAAGTGGCGACAGCAGGTTTCCTTTCTCAATATCTGTTTGGTCCTTAACCATATGTCTGACGCATATAACCGTAAATAAAATGTTTTGAGTGTGTCGTAAAATAAAACAATTTCCTTCCTCCCTGCCTTCGTATACTAGTATACAGTATAAGGGAGGTAACTGTATAGTCCAATAGGATAAATAAGAGTTTGTGTCACTGGCCTCGGTGGCGTCGTGTTCAGCCATCGAACATAAACTGGTAGGTACAGGGTTCGTAGCCCGGTACCGGCTCCCATCAAGAGCGAGTTTTAACGACTCAGTGTTACAGGTATAAGGCCACTACATCCTCTTCTCTCTCACTAACCACTAAACATTTAACCCACTGTCCTGAACAGACGGCCCAGATAGCTGAGGTGTGTGCCCAGGACAACGTGCTTGAACCATAATTGGATATAAGCACGAAAATAAGTTGAAATGAAATAACATTAGTTGATTCTGCCTTTTGCATTTGCGTTTTCTATCAGCAACAAGGGATCTTTTATATGCACTTTCCATAGGCAGGGCAAAACATACCACGGCCTTTGATATGCCAATCGTAGCTTTGCTCAGTGAGACACATGGTTAGAACAGGAACAACTCCAGTAGGTCCGCCGATGAGGTTTGATCCGACGACCCAGGTAAACAAACGTGTGGACCTCGTTTGACAATAACTAAAGACCTGTAAGGAATACCGATGAACATCTTGGCTTATATTATTTTAAAGTTGCAGGCTTTCTCATATACACACTTTCTCATAGAGAGGACAGCACGTTTCTCGGTTTTTGATACACCAGGCTGTTGCACTCGTTAGAACGGGAATAAACCAAAACAGTAACTTTAAGATTCAAAATTCTTTATTGCACTTAACACACAATAGGTTATGTACAGCTTCTGTACAACAATTTGTTTTAATTTTAAATAATATTATTTGAAACACACACATTACTTGTAATATATAAACAAATATTCGGCTTTTATATCGTAGTAAAGTAAGCAGATATTTGACCCGATTGAATAAGATGTAAATACAAAACGTCTACACAATACACTAAATAATATTTACAAATTAAAGTTGTGTTTCGTTCAGCAAACCGTTTTGTCGCTAACGCTTGCTAGATTGATTTTTAACGCTACACGTTTATACCTATTGACCATATCGGAAACCAGTCAAAATAGTTTGCAAACATTTGGCGAACATCGGCTGGTTGAACGTAGACATGCCCATTTCCTTGATGTTTTTTTGTCTTTGTTTTTGTTTTTTGTTTCGTTTTGTTTTGTGTTTTTCAAATCTAGACACAGTTTCACATTTTCTTATTCAACCTCCAGGGACAGTTTTGAAATACGTTATTAATTAAAAGCCTACAGCTGCATGCACGTCGATTATTTTTAATCGCTTGGTAGCCATTATCGTACATGTGAGTCATCGATATACTTAGAAAAAAAACAACGAAACCCGACGTGCTATATTTAGGACACTGCAAACGAGTGTTTATGTAGCGAGTCGTGTTTTTCTTCACAGTGTATATGCTGATCGTCAATATGTCAATAACCTGCTACCGGAGCGTTTACAGTGAACTCATTGAAATTAAAGCTCAATTACTCTTTTTCCATTTTTTTTTTTTTTTTTTTTTTTTTTACAAATGCAAAATACCAACAGAACTACAGTCTGTAATAAACTCGTGTGTTATCGGCAAATATTGGCAATTTCCGACGTCCGGCAATCACAGGAAGAAAACAAAAGCTGATGATGTATTTTAAATGTATATGTACATGAAAAATAGTTGAGAGACTATGTAGCCTTGACGTATGTGTGTCGTAAGACGAGAAAATGAACGTATTAGTGTTAAAGGCGCCGCCACACGATAGATACGAGTACCTCGTACGAGAACTACCGAAATCGTTCTGTTTGTCTTGTCACAGTCGGCTATTTTCGTACGAGGTACTCCTGTCGTGTGGCGTGACCTTTAGAGTTATTACGACTAATTTACTGTAGGGTCAACAGATACTGCACGATTTCATTAATGTCTAAAAGTACTTTTTGAATCCGAAACTGCGTCCAGCAATGTTAAGATCAGGGGCGTAGGATGGGGGTTTGGACGAACTGCCCATCCACCACACACACACACACCCCCCCACCACCCCCACACCCTCCTGCTAAAACATTTTTTTACAGTGCAAAATTAGGCTATTCACTTAGGTGTCCAGGCAAAATGTAAACAAATGGGTCCGCGAGATTCGCATTCGATCCTCCTCTCTCCACCCACCCCCCATCCCCTCCCCACCCCCGCCGCCGGCCCCCCTCCCCAGGTCCGGACCACGCTACGCCCCTCGCTACGCCCCTGAAGATTAGACGATACTTGAACCACGAAGATGAATTATACATGAAGAAATTAGAAATGTGGAAGATGTATATAAATATGACACCGTGAGAGGAGAAAAAGTTTACATTTTTATCATTCTTTCTACTCTTCTGACCAAACGTTTAGCATTCAATAGCCGATGATTAATACATCAATGTGCTCTAGTGGTGTCGTTAAATAAAAGACACTTTAACTTTTTCTAGTCTTCTGATGAACAAATATAATGTTCACAACAAAAGGCTGTCCCGGAAATGATATTCAGTTATTTTAGGTATGACAGGTTAGTTTCATCTCTGATATTCACAAATAAAATTTATACTTGTAAAAAAAGAAGCATAGTGCGTCCATTAATGAACTCCCATAATCACCAGACCTGAACACGATTAACCTTTTGGCACAGTGACGCATTCAAGAAAATAGAACTATAGCTTGAACATTCCGTTCATCCACATTCTTCAGACTGATAAACAAGGGAAGGCCGCGAGTAAAGGAACACAAATCACCAGTTGCGACAACATTTTGTCTTAAATAAAGCAAAAACATTCAATCCACTTTAAATCCAAAACATGAATTAAGATATGTTATTTTTCACCACCTTCTCCCACCTCGCACTCTCAGTGGCGGATCTAACAGGGAGCAGGAGCCCGATGCCCTCTACATTTTGCGACATATATATATATATATATATATATATATATAATTTTACGTTGGAGAATCCGAGGAACAACTAATAAAAAGGTCTGGCCTTACGCCTAAGCCCCCCCCCCCCCCCACCAACCCCCAACCCCGTAAATGGATTTTCTGGATCCGCCACTGACTACAATACGATATACCCTTTGATTATGGACATGTAGGGCGTGGTGTGTATTAACAATCCATTTAAACACTGGGTAGCTAGTAGAACCATTCGTTCCAAAAGCTACAATCAATACAGATGTGCAGAGCATACTCAATACATCACTCGAACAGGCCTCGAAATTTCAACTATAACCCAAACATTACACGGACCGGCTGTTCTCTAGCCCTGACACCGCTAGACGCAGCTAGAGCCACACGTATAGCTTTGAGTATCAAAAATAATAATGGAAACCTTTTGTAACCCAACGAATACGGTTATGTCTTCATAATCGCAACCAATAGTTGTCAATACCAAAAGACGGGATTTACATTCGATCGCCTGGTGTGCGGCGAGTCGCAGGATCGATCGCCCTCAATGGAGTCGCGTTTTCCCCGTCTCAATCAATGTTCTACGGCTAGTACATTATAAGTCGTGGTATGTGCTGTTATGTCTATGGGAATGAAGATAAAAAAAAAAATCCCTTGCTGTTTTATCGACAAGAGTAGCCTATATGGCGGCAGGGGTTTGTTTAGACAAAATGTCGAAGTAATAATTTTGGACACCATATAGCCGAAGTTTAAAATGTGCTGAGGTGTCGCTACACAAATAATCCAATTCTTTTCAGTACGAAAATGATGTCATTGACATGGTACACATTGACATGGTGTCGATGACGTCATGGTACATGTCATTGATATGGTACACATTTACTTCATATTTCATTCCCCTTTATTTCACATGCTGGAGGTATGGCTAAGACATCGCAAGCACACCTACGTCAAGTACAGTGTCGGGTTTCTTCTTGCGATGTGTATTCTGAATATAACCATGTCAGGTATGTTTAGCTGGCGCCCCAAAGAGTATATATAGCATATTATATGCTGTCAAAATTAATAGCACTGCGTATTATAACTACACTGCTTCCCAATTACATGCTCAACAAAAAGCACTTGGCAATGGATCATGGAACAAGTAATGATCTTGTGATGGCATTTCCAAAGATGCTGGTGAAGCAAAAAAAATTATCGTCTGCGATTTAATCCATCACATATTCCCGCAAAAATATCGAAGCCTGATCGAGTGGACATGATAAAATTATTATTCTGATCAAGCGAAATGACACTTTAATGAAATAATGATAAAACTAAGTAAATAAACCAAGGTGAAGGTCGTTGTTGCTACAGGCGACCCGTTACAATCGTCCCAGGGCTTAGCCGACAGATCGGGAATCTCCACCCGTTTGCCAAACACTGGGTCGACGTTCTTGTCGAAATGCGGAATGACCACGGTTTCGATGACGTCACTGTTTTCTGCGGACGCGTTGAAGCGCGCGACGAACCTGCCCGTCTGCCTGTAGATGTCGACGTGGGTGGTGTACCAAATGGGGCCCGAGATGGCCTCCATGATGAAGACGTCGTTGGTGTCTGTCGGGTGGAGTATGTACTCGGCGTACATCCCGTAACTCAGGTACAGCATCGACTCGTTCACCACCACGCGCACGTCGTCGAAAGCGAGGCTCCGGTACAGCCCCCTGTAGGTCTCCAGGGGGCGCTGCGCCTCGCCCGCCTGGTGTACGACAGACGTCGATTCACTGTCCCTGTACTTGTTCACCTCGTCCACCATGTTGTCTATGACGTTACACACGTCGTCGAGGTCGACGCCGGGCTGGCCGTGGAGCAGCATGTCGAGGGCGTAGCTGTTGACGAACGTCTTCGTGGCGTACAGTCTGGCGTTGTTGTCGCCCACGAAGCCAGTGAAGACGCCCACGTCGCGTTCCGGGATGAAAGTCAGCAGGCTTTCGTATCCGGGCAGTGATCCGCCTTTCGAGAGCATGGTGTAGTCTGAAAGGATTAATAAAGAAATAATAAAATGTGTTTTGTTTAACGACGTCACTAGACTATAGTCCTTCCCACAGGAAACGCCTTTGTTCATACTATGGAATTTACTACAAGTTATTTATTTCTGAGCTGATTGTTTTCTAAATTGCACACAAAGTCGGTATATTTTTGTTATTTCCAAAACACTTTTACTTTTCTTCTTACGTCAAACCAAACTGAAATTATCTACAACAAAAAACCACAAAAAAACCCCACACATTTTTGTTGGAGGATGGGACGTGGGTTAAAGACTAAGAGAACATCGATTCATTAGTCATTGGATGTGATACATTTGATAATTCTGACAGTCTGGGGGTTTTTTTCTAATATAATTTAAAGATGATCTGACATTTTAACTACGATTAGGTGGCGTCGGACATAGGCCTATAAGGATATATTTTATATGCACAGACATGTATCCACTGTTGGACAAATGTTTGAGAAAGTTACGAGCTCTCACAGAAGCTTTGACTAGTATCCTATGTAGGCTATTATAGTGATACAGGTGCATATTTCCACTAGCCCAGACCAAAAATCCACCAGCCGGGATCGAGGTCTAGTGGATTGTCAAACCCTGGAATATCACAGCCTGTGATATACGAGTCGTGTGGAACAGAAACCCCAATCAGAGCGTGGGTCCAGTGATTCGATTCTACGACTCGAATCCTATCTTCAACTGAAGGGTTGGTTGGTTTTGTTTAACGACACCACCAGAGCACATTGATTTATTAATCATCGGCTATTGAATGTCAAACATTTAGTCATTTTGACAATTAGTCAGAGGAAACCCGCTGCATTTTTCCATTAGTAGCAAGGGATCTTTTATAATAATATGCACCATTCCACAGACAGGATAGCACATACCACGACCTTTGATATACCAGTCGTGGTGCACTGGTTGGAACCAACTGAAGGGAGGCAATGTTTTATTCTGGACTCTTTCAGCAGAAACATTTGAATGGGACAAGCAAATTTTGGATGAAACAAATAAAAATTGAGTCGACGCTAAGGGTTGGTATATAGCTAGCCCTATACTCTTCCGTTCAACTATTTCTCGCTCCAGCCAGCGCACCACGACTGGTACATCAAAGGCCGTGGTATGTCTGTGGGATAGTGCATATAAAAGATCCCTTGCTGCTAATCGAAAAGAGTAGTCCATGAAGTGGCGACAGCGGGTTTCCTCCCTCAATATCTGTAAGGTATATGTCCGACGCCATATAACCGTAAATAAAATGTGTTGAGTGCGTCGTTAAATAAAACATTTCCTTCCTTCCTTCCGTTCCATAGCTGGACATACATGTGGACAGTTATTATCACCGACCTCGGTGGCGCAGTGGTTAAGCTATCGGACTACAAGCTGGTAGGTACAGGGTTCGCAGCCAGGTACCGACTCCAACCCACTTCTTAACGTCTCAATGGGTAGATGTAAGGCCACTACACCATCTTCTCTCTCACTAGCCACTAACCAACTACCAACTAACCCACTGTCCTGGATAGATAGCTGAGGTGTGTGCCCAGGACAGCGTGCTTGAACCTTAACTGGATATAAGCACGAGAATAAGTTGAATAAGTTGAAAATAAGTTATAATCGGGTGTTTAATTAGTACCACTCTATAGAACGAGTCGTACTCAACATATGTATATATACGGCACTACAGGGTACGCGCATGATTCGTTCCATTGAGTGGTTCTCAATTAAACACATATGAACTCTTAGCATAGGCGTACGGGAGAGCAGGCTGGCTTTTGCCCAAATTAAACGAAAATATTCGAATCTGGATGACAACATTAGCATTATTTTCAAACGGCTATATCGGATTGCAGTGCGAAGTCGGAGCTCGAATCCGGGATGGGCGTGCCTGAACCGTAAGTGGATAGGGGCACGTTAAAAAGAGTTCTACCATCACGATGGGAGTAAGTAGACATCGAGGGGCTGACCGAGATCGATGGTGCAATTCAACGTTTTTAGAGGGATTCCCCCGTAAAATTTTGAAAACTAGATGTCCTAAAATGCAATTTCCTATATTCTACAAGTAAAATTCATCTCTGCCTTAAGATTTGCTATCAATAATATTTGTTATTCAGAATTATTGTTGGGGTGGGGGGGTGGAGGGTCCAACCTTGCTTCGCTGTGTCTGTGTTACATAGATTACAACTAATATTGTGGGTATAATGATATAATCAAAAGGTTTCAGGAAGCTCATTTTGACCGAATATATCTTCTTTTTTTGCTTTCCTATTTTCCAGTCTTATATATTAGTTATGAAAATCCCTGGAATAAAAATCATAAAAATGTGTCAGTATTATCATGACCTGTTATGGTATTCAAACAACCGGTAGAAAAAATGACAATAAATGGCCTGTTATAGATAGAAATATGAGATGTATTTACAATTTTACTGCAAAACGTGTAATTTGGAACAGACTATAACACCCAGATTGATATTGATTAAAGCTGACAGGTCAAATCGCAAGTACTAAGTTAAGCAGAGGGTTGGTCTCAGGTGTGTTCAATATCAAACTGGGTGTTACAGTCTGTTTCAAATTACATATGTTTTACAGTAAAATTATAAATACATCTCATATTTCTGTCTATAATAGGTCATTTATTGTCATTTTTGGTACCAGTTGTTGGAATACCATAACAGGTCATGATAATACTGAAACATTTTTTATGGTTTTTATTCCAGGTAGTTTTATAACTAATATGTAAGACTGGAAAATTACCTGGGTATAATTTTGATCAGTACTTTAGTATGTAGATAGTATGTAGCCCACTAGTACCTCTGAAGAATCCTCGCTCATAACCGAGCGTGTTGGAATTCAACGTGTAGCCTATCTGTGACTGGTGCTGTGTGAAGCCCTCCGTCCTCGGGTCGCCCCCTCCACTCCGCACCGTCTGGGGCGTGTAGAGTTCGGCCAGCAGGTGGCTGGGGATTATCTCCTCCTGGTCGGAGTTCATCCCGTCGTCCAGGTTAAACAGCAGCCAGTTCGCCATGTCTAGGGCAGACGAACACATTGACGTTCCCGCCGCTATTAGGTGTTGGCCTCTGTGTTAATATAAAGAGAACACTTAACATGATTTTTAAAATAAATATTCAAGCACGCTTGTTGTAGACACAGAGTATGATTTAGGTAAGGCATTGTATCAAAAAAACAAGAAAGGGATGGGGTGGAACTGTTTTATATAAGGTTTTCGGAAATTGCACCCACCCTCTCTCTCTCTCTCTCTCTCTCTCTCTCTCTCTCTCTCTCTCTCTCTCTCTCTCTCTCTCTCTCTCTCTCTCTCTCTCTCTCTCTCTCTCTCTCTCTCTCTCCATCCATTATCTATTTCTTCTCGCCCTCTCGTTGCTGTGTGTGTGTGTGTGTGTGTGTGATTGTTCTATAATGATAAAACACTTTTTTGTTACGACTTTTAAAAATGTCCATTGAAATAACCAAAACAAATGAAAGTCACTTGGTCTACCAAACATACTCTTCAAAAAAAGTAGGGGAACCTGAAATATCAACTATTAGACAGAACATACGTTTTGACCACAGACATCCTAGTAAAGAATGTTCAGGTCTGTTTATCAACACACCGAAACACGAGCGTGGGGTGTCATTCACGATTTTGACAATTTCCAGGAAGGTCCATTAATCACTGTGGAACATTATTTCTGTCAATCTTTTTCATTCTGTTGATCATACAGTTGTTATTGTTTTGTTTTTAGCCATTTTTATTGTTTGAATTTGCGATTTTCTGATAAAAAAACACCTCAAATTTCACTTCTGACCTCAATCGTCCTTCAAGATCTTTGGTGGTCATAAAACCTACTCTAATACTGAACTACCGGTTGTAATGTTTGCCCAATTAATTTATTATCATATAACCATTCCCCAAAGCTAATATACCTTACAATTTTGGCAATTGTAAATTCTTATTAGCGTTTCCCTACGTTTTTTTGAAGAGTATAAAATCAGTCTTTCTCATCCCATTTTCCCTCGGACTAACGACCAAAATGCCTTTAACATGGGCCGAACCCCCCCCCCCCCCCCCCCCGAAATCGCTTTTTTTTAATTTAATATATCTGACATTGATATCTGACATTATTATATTTACTCAACATAGAAATATATGCCCAATATCTCTGCAATCTATTTTGGAACCCCCCTTTTTAAAATCCTATGTACGCCCATGTTTAATGCTATGCTCTACCTGAGAGATTCCATGGGGATCACCATTGGCGAGCCCTTGTAGCTGAGTACGGGCTGGGCGAGGTTGGCCTGACCCTCGGCGTCCACGTTCAGGAAGAACGTGTTCGTCATCCCCAGGGGCTCCAGCAGGTGGCGCTTCACCAGCTTGTCGAACGAGTCCCGGCCCAGCACGCGCAGGACCTCTCCGGCCAGCACGAACATGACGTCATTGTGCACAAACCTCTCACGGAAAGGTGCCACTTCCGGCGCAAACTTCAGGTTTCTGTAATGGTGCAAGATTCATATAAAAGCGATGCCACACGATACGAGTATTTCCTACGAGAATAACCGGCTGTGACAAGCCAAACGTAACGGATTCATCGGCTATTCTCATACGAGGCACTCGTGTCGCCTTAACAAGATGCGAAAAAGAGTTGTATGCGGGCCCTTAGAAAGTGGGGTCACACGCTAGAGTGTGTTGGGTGGATGGAGTTGTAGGATATGCGAACATATTGCCACTAACTTGTTTATTAATTATTGGTTTTAATTAAATTCATTTTCTTGCTTATATCCAATTAAGAGTCAAGCACGCTGTCCTGGGCACACACCTTGGCTATTTGAGCTGTTCAGGACAGTGGGTTAGTGGTCAGTGAGTCCGTATAGAGATATTACATCTCCCCGTTGAGTCGTCACCGTTCTCTATTTTTGACGGATTCCCAAAGTGGTAATTCAGTTTATTACTGTGTAACGTTGACTGACCTTACCCCTGATTACAACACAACAAAATAAAGAAAGGTGGCGCTCTTTTCTATGGAACTATTTTCGCTAATTAGTGAAAATATCAGTATAATCCTTACAGCAGCAATGCCTTTTTATGAATTCATTTCACCGGCGAGGAACTTACCGAATGAGCCTGTAGCGCCGCATGGAATTGGCCAGCGGAACTATATCCATGTTGGTCAGTCCAGTCCTCATAGTAAAAACGTCCTTCAGACTCAGGTATTCTGAACGATACCGGTCACCGAACTGCACCAAGCCTCCCAGCATTTCTGTAATGGGCGTATCCCATGTATAGCTGGAAAACAATTATATGGTTTTTGTTGTTGTTTTGTTTAAGTGTTAAGCAGAAGTAATCACATCTATAACGAATAATATGGGTATATGGTTGTCAAGTTACAATTTTAAATTTACAAAATAATAATTAAAACAAATAATACCCCACCCACCCCAGACAGTCTGTGTGATCTTTCCTGAAATAGTTCCAGATGAAATTGGGAGAAAGCTGTAAAACATATCGGTGGTTAAAGTTACAGTCTCTGGTTACCATATTATAACATGTACAAATATGAAATACAAGCTCAAATGCACTTTTAAAAACCTCGTGTGTGTTCGCTATGAATGGAGATCGTCAAAAGTATACGCTTGATTCGTCGCTTGTGCCGCCATAGCTCGGCAAAGCACAAACGACAGCCTGTTGTCAGTTTCAGTTAACACGTGCGTTTGCTGATTTCAAATTGTAGGGTTCGTCTCAAAAAATTAAAAGAGAAATCTTGCGCTGTACGAAGAACGTTCGGTTGAGGATACGGTACTAGAGTCTTTCGTTAAAACCGGTTTGATCTTGACAACGTATTATCGACAATCGTACCTTCCTATTTCAGAATTAATATTTTATAAAGTGTTAGTAGAACTTTCAAAGTTTAGTTTATATACTAGTAACACATCAATCATGTATATATTTTTTAACTAAAATATATTAAAGTAGACAATGAACGTTTTCACTTCTTAATGTTACGTGTTAAAATCGACAAATTCAAATAAATTTTTGTTTCGTTTGGAAAGGGTAAAGTTAGGGGGAGGGGGATGGTTAACGACATCAAAGTTAGAGCATATTGATTTAATAATCATCCGACGCCATACAACCGTAAATAAAATGTGTAGAGTGCGTCGTTAAATAAAACATATCCTATCCTTCCTTCCATTTGCTGTTGGATGTCTAACATTTGGTAATTTTGACATATAATCTTAGAGAGGAATTGGGTGCATATGCAGGTATTGGAGGTCGAAACCCTTACTTGCCCAAGCTTAAAAAAAATTGAAATGTATTTTCTGGGGGAGCATGGCCCCATATAAACTTCACTCAACACAGTCTATAACCCCAACCCCGCTGAAATCCCTGCACACGCGCCTTGGAAACCCGCTACATTTTTTTTTTAGCAAGGGATCGTTTATATGTACCATCCCACAGACAGAATATCACATACCATGGTCTTTTATATACCCGCCGATGAGGATCGATCCTAGACTGACCGCGCATTTCCAAAAAACACCTTTTTAAGTCTAAGTAATGAATAAAAAATAACATATAGTCTTGAAAAATGTTACGTAAATCGAACACAATACCCTCTTCCTCTACCCCTAGAGTGGTACGTAATTAGTAACACCCCCTTACATGTAACGCGTATGCCAACAGCTGGCCACTGTCAAAACTTCAAGGCAAATCCCCCAGCCACCGACCCCTGGAAAGGCGTTGCACCACATCTCTATGGATATAAATATGTTTTGGGGATATGAGCCGGTTGAATTTGTTCAAAAATTGCGAAAGCTCACGTGATCTCTTGTTGGGGAATTCCACACTTGTGATAAGCCAATGAAAACCGAGATCGGTAGGACCCCATCAAAAGTGTCCTTCTTTCGAAATACTGGCTTTGTTTTTGACCTGGATAAGCCAGCGTAGTGAAACCAATGCGGAGTGCGGCGTCATAATTATTATATGCACCAAACGTAATTGGATTTTCTGTTCTATATGCTTACATAATAAAAAATATTCCGGATACTACCGCTTTAAAGTAATTGTTAATATTACAACCCATTTCCAACTCCTACCACTGTCACCACGCTATTTTTTGTTGGGGGAGGGGGGGGGGGGGGGGGGGGGGGGGGGGGTTTTTTTTTTTTTTTTGTTTTTTTTTTTTTTTGGGGGGGGGGGGGTTTTGGGTTGTTTTTTTGTTGTTGTTGGGGTTTTTTGTTGGGGAGGGTATTCTGTTCATCAAAACCACCAGCACCGCCACCACACCTTTTAATTATTATTTTTTACCTTTTGTTTTATAAGGAGTTTTATACTTAACGTTGTTTTGTTTGGCAATTAATTACTAGAAAGAAAAATTTAAATTTAAATCTATGCTACCCGATAAGAAAAAAGTGTTTAACGACACCACTAGATCACTGATTTATTAATCATCAGCTATTGCATGTCAAATATTTGGTAATTTTGACATATAGTCTAAGAAAGGAAACCCACTACATTTTTCCATTAGTAGCAAGGGATCTTTTATATGCACCATCCCACATACAGGATAGCACATACCACAGCCTTTGTTAACCAGTTGTGGAGCATTGGCTGGAACGAGAAATAGCCCAATGGGTCCACCAACGGGGATCGATCCTAGACCGACCGCGCATCAAGCGAACGCTTTACCACTGGGCTACGTCCCGCCCCCGAGAGAGAGAGAGAGAGAGGGGGGGGGGGGGGGGGAGGGGGGAAGTAGCAAGGGAACTTTTATATGAACTTTCCCAAAGATAGAACAGTACATACCACGGCCTTTGATATATATGAGATGATAGCGGAAGGAAGGAAGGAATATTTTATTTAAAGACGCACTCAACACATTATAATTATGGTTATATGGCGTCGAACACAGATCATGAGAGAGGAACCACACTACCACCACTTCATGAGCCACTCGTTCCGATTAGCAGCAAGACTGGATAGTACATACGACGGCCTTTGTTACACCAGTGGTGGAGCACTGGCTGGGGCGAGAAATAGCCCAGTGGGCTCACCGACATGGATTGATCATAGACCGACCGTACACCAAGCGAGCGCTTTAACATTGGTCTACATCCCATAACAGAACAGAACAGGTACTTGAGCCTTAGATTACCAGGAGAATGAAAGTCGGTTACATTGCAAGTGGTATGGTACATAGTTACCGCGTGGTTGCTACAACACGTTGGCGTTCATGCAATCATACAAATATGTTGTTTTGCTGCTCGGTGTGCATTTTTTATTTTTTTTCCCCGGTATACCAAGCGGCGCCGGTTCTTTCTACTTACTTGCTTCACGGTTATGACTGTTGATAGGAGTAACGATACCACAAAGACAGGGCCATTCCTAAATTAATAGCTAGAGAATTTTCAGGAAAATGCAGTTGTAGTTAGCACCTAAAAATAATTATAATACAAAATATACTCTCCTCACCGTTGAATGAGACTAATCGAAATGAAAAGATTAACAGAACCAGACTTTAAAACTACCCTTTGGGGCACAGAGGTCAAGCCATCGGTATGAATCTGCTCGGTCCTGGGTTCGCGTCTTGGGGTTTTTTTTTTTATCTCTCTTTTTTTTTCCCATTTGAATATCAACTTTGATGAGTTGGTCCTTATGCCCTTTTTTCGATATCTTTTCCCCTCCCCTTTGTCCCCGCAAAATAATTCCTTGATCCGCGACTGATCTCAACATCGGATCCATAACGAGAGCGAATTTTAATGGTTCAAATAAATAGGTACAAGGCGTCTATAACGACTTGAATATCATTGGAGCGGAATTTAGATAAAAGTCATAACTTAATTAATAGTTCAGTCATTAAGTAACTTTGACTACGTGTCAGAATTACCAAATATTTGACATCCAATTGCCGATGGTTAATTAATCAGTAATATGCTCTAGTGGTGACGTTAAACAAAACAAACTTAAAGTAACTTTGAGGTTGCCTCTTTAAAGGAACATACCCTAGTTTTAAACACTAAGGCACATTTTTTACTATTGTAGCTGTTTTTGAATACTGAAATCATACTTTACTTAGATTTTATGCTTTAGATTATCAATTTCCGTACATTCGAAGTGTTTTTGGTCTTCCTGGTGCTTTTAATATCACAAAATGCATTTATTATATTTTTAAAAACGCACGTGCGTCTGAGAAGTAACAGTTATGGAGTCGAGTTTTAGTCTATTTTTAGAGGATATTTCACCATTTCAAAGTCGCAGACTCGTGTTTCACTCAATTGTAACTTTATCCAAATGTGTTATAGGTTTATAGATTAATTTTCACGGGTTGAAACTAGGGTCTGTCCCTTTAAGCACCATATTAGGCCCAATTATTTGACAAAAAACGACTGAATATAGCTATGAAAGGTTCACACTTTAATACTACTCGTACGTGCATGCATATCTACATCAAATTTTGCTGTATTCTTGTCCTGGTTCAGCAATCAGGTTGTAGTTCCGTAATCAGGCTGGCAAAATTTGCGAGGTAACAGTAAAAAAAAATACATGTAAATAAATCATAACCATAATTCCTATGATGTATGCACTGAAACAGCTATGTGAATGTTCAGTGGTATTGGCAGTCATTGGCCTCCCCTGGTCTAAATATAGCCGCAGCACAACATTATATTCCAAGTCCTCTGTTCCGTAATATATCTGAAGGACGTACGAGGTGTTAAAACGAAAATGCATGTCACTGAAGTGGATCATTTGTAAAGTAAAGTTTGTTTTATTTAACGACGCCACTAGAGCACATTGATTTTTTTATCTTATCGTCGGCTATTGGACGTCAAACATATGGTCATTCTGACACTGGGTTTTGGGGTGGGTTTTTTTAGAGGAAACCCGTTGTCGCCACATAGGAAACTCTTTTACGACAGGCAGCAAGGGATCTTTTATTTGCGCTTCCCACAGGCAGGATAGCACAAACCATGGCCTTTGTTGAACCATTTATGGATCACTGGTCGGTGCAAGTGGTTTACACCTACCCATTCAGCCTTGCGGAGCACTCACTTAGGGTTTGGAGTCGGTATCTGGATTACAAATCCCATGCCTCGACTGGGATCCGAAATCAGTAACTACCAGCCTGTAGACCGATGGCCTAACCACGACGCCACCGAGGCCGATGCTTGGATCATTTGTCTTTAAAGTAACTTCTCCATAAGTTATATATTTATAGTCTCTACGTGTTTCATACATACTCAAAAGCATCCATTTTTTTTTTCTCCTACATATAGAAAGTTCAAGTTAAAGTTTGTTTTGTTTATCGACGCCACTAGAGCACATTGATTTATTAATCATCGGCTATTGGATGTCAAAAATTTGGTGATTTTGACATATAGTCTTAGAGGAAACCCGCTACATTTTTCCATTAGTAGCATCAGGATCTTTTATATGCATCATTCCACAGACAGGACAGCACATACTAGGGCCTTTGATATACCATTCATCATGCACTGGCTAGGACGAGAAACAGCCTAATGGACGCATCGACGGGGATCGATCCTAGACTGACCGCGCATCCACCGAACGCTACACCACTGGGCTACATCCTGCCATATATGCAGCGAGAAAGGTTACATAACTGGTTTCTATAAATTATGCAATGGACGCAGATCGACACAGATGTGCAAAGTTAGACAGTTTTCGTCGCAGATCCGATGCAAACCATCTGCAATTGTCTCCCCTAAAGATATTTTTTGGTCTGTGTCGATATACGGCGTGTGACCGATTTTATGGCAACCAGAACATGTACGCTGTTTGTTGTGTCGTGAAGTTTGAATGTTAATATTGTTCCAGCGGAAAGAGAAACACCTGTTAGTGGGCAGTGCCTCGGCCGCTGATGCCGTTGTTTGAACACCGGGTCAGCATGACCTTGCAGACTGACATTTCAAAGTTTGTTTGACCAGTCACCCAGTGGCATATCCACACACACACACTGGCGTCGGAAGATGACAGCGACTGAGGGGGCGAGGTGGGGGACGATATATATATATTTGATTTTCAACTAGTGAGGGGTTCAATTATTTTCAGAATTCGGGCCAATACTCTCAAGACCACCACTGCCACCCTGCTCCCAACACATATGGCACAATAGCACCAATTCACGTAAGGGAATATACCACTAAATCGAATCCCATAGACGGCAACAGTAACCAAACTATGTGTCTCAAGACCACCACCGCCACCCTGCTCCCAACACATATGGCACAATAGCACCAATTCACGTAAGGGAATATACCACTAAATCGAATCCCATAGACGGCAACAGTAACCAAACTATGTGTCTAAAGTTGCTACATGCAGTGGCGGTTCCAGAAAATCCATTTAGGGGCCCCCAATGACATTAGGCGGAATGCCAAGGGAACTTTGGGGGAGGTTTGGAGGAGGATACAAATTAATATATAATAAAATTATAACTGTCGCAAACCCCCCCCCCCCCCCCCCCCCCCACCCCCGATTCGCCTCTTACATGGAACATTCCACACCAAGTAAATCAAACAAAAATACACATTGCACCGCATCGAGCTTCGTTCCATCTTGTTTGTTTGTGAATACTTATTTTCGTGTTTATGTCTAATTAGGCTATCTGGACTGTCCTGGACAGTGGGTCTGTTTGTTGGTGGATGGTGAGAGAGAAGTCGGTGTAGTGGCCTTACCCATTAAGTTGTCAAACTCGCTTTGGGTGGGAGCAGGTATACCGAGATGTGAACCCACTGTCCAACTGAGACTGGTAACGCCTTGTTGTACTAAGAAGATCAAGTTTGTTTTGTTTAAAGACACTACTAGAGGACATTGATTCATTAATCATCGGCTATTGGATGTGAAACATTTGGTCAGAGAGGAAACCCGCCACATTTTTCCATTAGTAGCAAGGGATCTATTATATGCACCATCCCACAGACAGGGTAGCACATACCACTACCTTTGATATACAAGTCGTGGTGCACTGGCTGGAACGAGAAATAGTCCAATGGGCCCACCGATGGGGATCGATTCCAAAACGATCGCGCATCAAGCGAGCGTTTTACCACTGGGCTACGCCCCACTCCATGTGTTGCTGTAAGGAAGTCGACAAATGATTGGTGTTGATGGCCGTTCGCGCAGAGATCGTGACCGCCTCAGTATAAACATCACGGCCCCCGCCTGATTAGACCATCATTGTTCCACCTTCAGCGTATGTGGGTCAGGTAGCAGGTGCGCCACAGAAACAATAGTGTTAGTATTGTGTTTATAGGTGCTTATTTTCTCATACAGTTTTGTAGCTATTTGGGGGGGGGGGGGGGGGGGCAGGAGTGAGCGTCTACAGTGGAATAAATGAATGAGTGAATGAATGGATAAATGAATGAATGAATGAATGAAAGGTAAACGTAAAAGTATTTCGTTTAACAATGAATGAATGAATGGATGGATGGATTGATAAATGGAAGGAAGAACGAATGAACGAAAGGTAAAAAGGTATTTTGTTTAACAACACCACTAGAGCACACTGATTCCATTAATCGGCTAATGGATGTCAAGCATTTGGTAATTTCGACATATAGTCATAGAGTGAAAACCCACTACATTTTTCCAGTAGCAAGGGATCTTTTATATGCACCATCCCACAGACAGGACAGCACATACCAATGTCTTTGATATACCAGTATTGAGTCTTAGAGGACACCCGCTACATTTTTCCAGTAGCAGCAAAGGATTTTTATATACACTTTGCCACAGACAGGACAGCACACACCACGAATGAATGAATGACAACACCCGAGCACGACAAATGGTCTAAAGATTATGGGTGTTATTCTACTGAAAAACCACGGGACCACAGCATTTAAGATAACTGACTAAATAACATTTGCACTACAAATTCCATTTGTGGGCGGGGGGGGGGGGGGGGCAATGACATGAGGCGGAATGACAAGGGAACTTTGGGAGAGGTTTGGAGAGGGATCGTAAAAACTGTTTAAATTGATATATAATAAAATTATAACTTGCAAAATTTAGGGAGGGCAGGGCCCCTGTCCCTCTCTCCCCCCCCCCCCCCCCCCCCGATCCGCCTCTGACTAGATTGCTAATTATTCATTCATTATATTAAATCTGGGAACATACACTTTATATATTTTGCTATTGTGTATAAACCCCTACTAAAATACAACGCATCCTCGCTAGATAAAACTTTCATATTCATATTAATAATTCTAACCTTACATGGCGACCCTATATCGACCATTTGGGATCGATCCCCGTCGGTGGATCCATTGGACTATTTTTCGTTCCAGCCAGTGCTCCACAACTGGTGTAACAAAGGCTTTTTTACCCCCAATTTTTGTATGTACCTTTGCCTGCCTGGGGGACACATACTCTGAAAAGGACAACCCCTGTTGTCCAGCTCTTTCTCCCAGGATATTGGTTTAAACAAACACACCCTCTAAACCTGGCCAGAGTACACCTATTATACACAAAAAGCACTACTTTTGCATGGGCCGGAATTACCACAAAAAAGTCTTCAATGTGAACAAGTTACACGTGTTTACAAACTACATGCCCTCCCCTGTCAACTTCAGTCAAATAGTTGCCACTTCATAGCTTGTAGCTATGAAATAATCACAGTCAAACAGCAGACTACTTGCGCGGACAAATTTCCGGACAACCAAATGGGAAGATAACTGTAATGTGAGGCCAAATTGTTATAGCAGTACTCTCAGAATGCTTGTTAACGATACAATTGAATATGCAATCTTAGTCATTACAAAGACTATCGGTAAATGGTCAAAATTACTACGTGTTTGACACGAAATAGCCGTAGTTTAAAATGCGCCGAGGTCTCGTTAAACTAACATTCCTTTCCTTTCTTAACGTTGGAGTTCCCAGCAAGATTTATTCGGAGTTGAACTGGGCTGAGGCACAAGAACTTTGGGTGAAGGTGTTTGATGATATCTGACATTTCGCTGATCTACTTTTCGGCGGGATGATAGAGGCACGTATCTCACAGGCATGCTTTCATGTTTAACACCCGTCAGTGGGCTATTTCTCGCTCCAGCCAGTGCACCACGACTGGTATATCAAATGCCGTGGTATGTGTTATCCTGTCTGTGGGATGGTGCATATAAAAGATCTCTTGCTGCTAATCGAATAGAGTAGCCCATGAAGTGGCGACAGTGGGTTTCCTCTCTATATATCTGTGTGGTCCTTAACCATATGTCCGACGCCATATAACCGTAATTAAAATGTGTTGAGTGCGTCGTTAAATAAAACATTTCCTTCCTTCTTCATGTTTAACACAAACATTACTTTTGAAAGGTAAAAGCGTTCGCTTGATGCACAGTCGGTCTAGGATCGAATCCCGTCGGTGGGCCCATTTGGGCTATTTCTTGTTCCATCCAGTGCATCACGACTGGTATATCAAAGGCCGTGGTATGTGCTATCCTGTCTGTGGGATGGTGCTTACAAAAGATATTAATGGAAAAATTTAGCAAGTTTCCTCTCTAAGACTATATGTCAAAATTACCAACTGTTAGACATCCAATATCTGTGGGACGGCGCAAATAAAAAATACCATGTTACTAATGGAAAAAACTGTATCGGGTTTCCTTTTTAAGACTATGTCAAAATTAGCAAATGTTTGACATCCAATAGCCGAAGATAAATAAATCAATGTGCTCTAGTGTCGTTAAAGAAAACAAACTTTTACTTTTGAAAGAAATATTTGATTGTTCAACGCTTGGCTGAGGCGCAGTGGGTCGCATCATTGATCACCCCCTATGGGCTCTGGGGTTTATTTCAGTTCCAACCAGAGCTCCACGACTGGTACATCAAAAGTCGTGGTATATACTGTCTTGTTAAATATCTTTGCTGCCTTTATCGTTACGATCTCTCTCTCTCTCTCTCTCTCTCTCTCTCTCTCTCTCTCTCTCTCTCTCTCTCTCTCTCTCTCTCTCTCTCTCTCTCTCTCTCTCTCTCTCTCTCAGTTGTGCTGAGTAATCGTTAAACATATATTCTTTTCCTTCCCAACCTCTTGTAAAAATGTTAATTACGGCCCTGATATCGGTTTTGGCATGATGCAACTAGCTTGCCAAAAGATGCCATCAAGAGTGAGCATACTGCATAGTTCATGAATCTGTTCTTATGTAGTTATCAGCGCCGGCCTACACTAAACGTCCAACACACTATATGTCTAACACACACTATGTCTAACACACGCTATGTCTAACACACCATGTCTAACACACACTATGTCTAACACGCTATGTCTAACACACACTATGTCTAACACGCTATGTCTAACACACACTATGTCTAACACGCTATGTCTAACAGACACTATGTCTAACACACCATGTCTATCACACACCATGTCTAACACATTATCATGTCTAACACACACCATGTCTAACACACTATGTCTAACACACAATGTCTAACACACACTATGTCTAACACACCATGTCTAACACACCATGTCTAACACACGCTATGTCTAACACGCTATGTCTAACACACACTATGTCTAACACACGATGTCTAACACACCATGTCTAACACACCATATCTAACACACACTATGTCTAACACACCATGTCTAACACACACTATGTCTAACACACCATGTCTAACACACACACCATGTCTAACACACCATGTCTAACACACGCTATGTCTAACACACCATGTCTAACACACTATGTCTAACACACCATGTCTAACACACGCTACGTCTAACACACCATGTCTAACGCACGCTATGTCTAACATATCATGTCTAACACACCATGTCTAACACACACTATGTCTAACACCATGTCTAACACGATATGTCTAACACACCATGTCCAACACACGCTATGTCTAACACACCATGTCTAACACACGCTGTGTCTAACACACCATGTCTAACACACACTATGTCTAACACACATGTCTAACACACTATGTCTAACACACCATGTCTAACACGCTATGTCTAACACACCATGTCTAACACACCATGCCTAACACACAATGTCTAACACCCCATGTCTAACACGCTACGTCTAACACGCTATGTCTAACACACACCATGTCTAACACGCCGTGTCTAACACACACACCATGTCTAACACATCATGTATAACACACGCTATGTCTAACATATCATGTCTAACACACCATGTCTAACACACACTATGTCTAACACACCATGTCTAACACACGCTATGTTTAACACACCATGTCTAACACACCATGTCTAACACACCATGTCTAACACACGCTATGTCTAACACACCATGTCTAACACACGCTATGTCTAACACACCATGTCTAACACACACTATGTCTAACACGCCATGTCTAACACACAATGTCTAACACCCCATGTCTAACACGCTACGTCTAACACGCTATGTCTAACACACACCATGTCTAACACACCGTGTCTAACACGCTATGTCTAACACGCTGTGTCTAACACACCATGTCTAACACGCACCATGTCTAACATGCACCATGTCTACACACACCATGTCTAACACACCGTGTCTAACACACCGTATCTAACACACCCCGTGTCTAACACACCCCGTGTCTAACACCGCGTGTCTAACACGCCGTATATCTAATACACCATGTCTAACACACCGTGTCTAACACACCATGTCTAACACACCATGTCTAACACACGCTATGTCTAACACGCCATGTCTAACACACAATGTCTAACACCCCATGTCTAACACGCTACGTCTAACACGCTATGTCTAACACACACCATGTCTAACACACCATGTCTAACACACGCTATGTCTAACACACCATGTCTAACACACTATGTCTAACACACCATGTCTAACACACGCTACGTCTAACACACCATGTCTAACGCACGCTATGTCTAACATATCATGTCTAACACACCATGTCTAACACACACTATGTCTAACACACCATGTCTAACACACGCTATGTCTAACACACCATGTCTAACACACCATGTCTAACACACGCTATGTCTAACACACCATGTCTAACACACGCTGTGTCTAACACACCATGTCTAACACACACTATGTCTAACACACATGTCTAACACACTATGTCTAACACACCATGTCTAACACGCTATGTCTAACACACCATGTCTAACACACGCTATGTCTAACACGCCATGTCTAACACACACTATGTCTAACACGCCATGTCTAACACACAATGTCTAACACCCCATGTCTAACACGCTACGTCTAACACGTTATGTCTAACACACACCATGTCTAACACACTGTATCTAACACGCTATGTCTAACACGCTGTGTCTAACACGCTATGTCTAACACACACCATGTCTAACACGCACCATGTCTAACACGCACCATGTCTACACACACCATGTCTAACACGCTATGTCTAACACGCCGTGTCTAACACACACTATGTCTAACACATCGTGTCTAACACACCGTATCTAACACACCCCGTGTCTAACACACTCCGTGTCTAACACCGCGTGTCTAACACGCCGTATATCTAACACACCATGTCTATCACACACCATGTCTAACACATCATCATGTCTAACACACACCATGTCTAACACACGCTATGTCTAACACACACTATGTCTAACACACCATGTCTAACACACACTATGTCTAACACGCTATGTCTAATACACCATGTCTAACACACACCATGCCTAACACACTATGTCTAACACACTATGTCTAAGACACCATGTCTAACACACACTATGTCTAACACGCCTATGTCTAACACACACTATGTCTAACACACACCATGTCTAACACACCATGTCTAACACACCATGTCTAACACACACCATGTCTAACACACCATGTCTAAGACACCATGTCTAACACACACCATGTCTAACACACTATGTCTAACACACCATGTCTAACACACACCATGTCTAACACACACCATGTCTAACACACTATGTCTAAGACACCATGTTTAACACACACCATGTCTAACACACTATGTCTAAGACACCATGTCTAACACACACCATGTCTAACACACCATGTCTAACACACTATGTCTAACACACTATGTCTAACACACCATGTCTAACACACCATGTCTAACACACTATGTCTAACACCATGTCTAACACACTATGTCTAAGACACCATGTCTAACACACACTATGTCTAACACGCCTATGTCTAACACACACTATGTCTAACACACACCATGTCTAACACACCATGTGTAACACACCATGTCTAACACACACCATGTCTAACACACCATGTCTAAGACACCATGTCTAACACACACCATGTCTAACACACTATGTCTAACACACCATGTCTAACACACACCATGTCTAACACACTATGTCTAAGACACCATGTTTAACACACACCATGTCTAACACACTATGTCTAAGACACCATGTCTAACACACACCATGTCTAACACACCATGTCTAACACACTATGTCTAACACACTATGTCTAACACACTATGTCTAAGACACCATGTCTAACACACCATGTCTAACACACACCATGTCTAACACACTATGTCTAACACCATGTCTAACACACTATGTCTAAGACACCATGTCTAACACACACTATGTCTAACACGCCTATGTCTAACACACTATGCTGCAGGTCTGAATGCTCAAGTACATAAACACTTGTAAATCGGTGTCTGTGATGCGTGAAATGTATTGTGTTAAAGGGACTATCCAGTGTTTACTGCACTGTAAGATATTTTCAACTGATAATATTACATATTAGTAAATGTAATTAGTATTACATATTAGATATAGCTACTTCTTTAGAATATCAGTGTTTGTATATTTAATGTGTTTCAGGTGGTCCTAATACTTGTTAGTAACCCAAGCAGGATTTGGTATCGCAATTATCTCGTATGTACAAAAGATATATATATATATATATATATATATATATATATATATATAAGGAAATAAAATGAAGTTTAATCTAGTGCAAATCAGTAAGACGTTTAAAATACAACCATTTCTATTTTAGAACAATATATTTAATATATAATTACAATTGTTAAAGATCTGTGTTGGTCGACATCATCTTAACAATAAATCGTAGAAAACTCAGGCCCTTTAAAATATTTTTTACTAAATGATGGATGGCTGCAAACGTTGGAGGAAAATCATGGTGAAACACACGTCTATTATGCAGAAAGAAAAGCAACGTTGGTTTGACACAATTCCGCACATAATAAATCTGTGGACTATTAGATATGTGATAAGGTAGGGTATTTCTACAGGCAATAAATGTTGCAATAAATTACATACGATCAGTTTTGTTGTACAATACAGAACCTGTAGCCACGTAGCACTATAGTTTATTTTACCTTTAATTATACTGAATAACGACCTGTAACTGATTAAAATAAAAGTAAGTAAAACTGAGATATGTTATGTTAGTTATATATAATTATGTATTTAATACGGTAAATCACTCTTCGTCATTGTCCTGTTCAGTAATGCGTACTAGTATGCCTATGTATAATATGTTGTGTTAGTTATATATAATTATGTATTTAATACGGTAAATCACTCTTCGTCATTGTCCTGTTCAGTAATGCGTACCACTATGCCTATGTATAATATGTTGTGTTACTTATATATAATTATGTATTTAATACGGTAAATCACTCTTCGTCATTGTCCTGTTCAGTAATGCATACTAGTATACCTATGTATAAAATGTTGTATTAGTTATATATAATTATGTATTTAATACGGTAAATCACTTCGTCATTGTCCTGTTCAGTAATGCGTACTAGTATACCTATGTATAATATGTTGTGTTTGTTATATATAATTATGTATTTAATGAGGTAAATCACCCTTCGTCATTGTCCTGTTCAGTAATGCGTACCAGTATGCCTATGTATAATATGTTGTGTTAGTTATATATAATTATGTATTTAATGAGGTAAATCACCCTTCGTCATTGTCCTGTTCAGTAATGCGTACTAGTATGCCTATGTATAATGTGTTATGTTTGTATAATGCCGATAAGTTGTAAAAACTTAAAGCAATAAAGAATTTGAACTTGCAAGGCCACTTCTGTTGCGAAATAAACATTGCTTACATCATTAGAATGTTAGCAGGGATTTATAAGGGGAATAGCAAAAAAATATATATATATTTAGTGCGTTAAACGCTGGATTTCACAGTTTACAAAATGCAAGATGTCGAGGGCATATGTCCAGACGCATAAAAAGGGTATACAGTGTGTGTGTGTGGGGGGGGGGGGGGGGGGGGGTGTCAAAAAAGGAGTTTCGCACCCCTCTACGCTCCTCCTCCCCCTGTATCCGCCCTTGGTTATGATTCCTGACAGTGTGGTAAACTGAGAAGCCATTTGCTACCACATGGACTACTTCCGGTCACCTGCAACAGATCTTTGAATGATATGCACTTCATCACACGCTACACGTTGTCGTTGCCGTATCAGTTTGTGAAGTACCGGTTAGATCAGGCAATAGCCAGTAGTTTAATAATAGGAAGGGTCAAACATTCACTCTTCAAGCTTAAAACTGTGTTTAATACACTCAGGCCATCAGTCGATAGCATATATGAGCAATTACTGTACAATGGATATTTACAATGTCAATCAATGGAGAGAGGTGTAACTCTGTGTACTCGCGTCTTACGGTTTTTTCTTTCCCATCCAATATCCCACGACTGGTATATCAAAAGCTGTGGTATGTACTGCCATATGGACACAGCCGTAATGCGCACGTGCATGCTTGCGCGCCTACGTTAGTGTGTACGCACACATGATCGCACTCATGAATCTTAATTGGATTAAAACCACACGAAAAAAAGATTAAACGAACACGTCGTCTACTTACTTGCGGTTGTCGTTGAGGAGTTTCGCCATCAGGGTCGCCGTGAAGGTCTGGGTGATGCCGCCCAGACAGAACACCGTGTCCCTCGTCGTCGCAGTGCGGGCGGTCGGGTTGGCGGTGCCGTATCCGTGCACGTAGACCACCTCGCCATCCCGCACCATTGACAGCGACATGGCGGGCACGCGACCACACCGCTTGATTTCGTGCATGAAGCGGTCCATCCGACTGGACTCCGACGAACTCAGCGGTCTGGAATCCACCCCTGTGGCCATTAGACACCCCACCACCACCACCACTACCACCATCACAACACACCTCAGTTCACCCATGTCGTTTTTTCCCGCCTCTGATTATGCAATCTACGAGTTGGAGTGGAAATGAAACCTGCAGCGCTCTCGTCTGCTATATTGTGGACCACGTGATACTGCTCTGGAATGTCATGAAGAATTGGTTCCAGCAAAGAAAACACCTTTGGCACGATTCAGCATGTGTTGACGGTATCGTGCGCCTCGTAACCTATACATAGATCACGGCGAAATCATCAGCAAGGGCAAGAGGGCGTATTCGGATGGAATTATAAAATTCAGGTGCTAATAGATATCGACAAAAACCATTATCAAACCACCCAAAACTTCCCCAAAATTGCGAAACATCCCCAGTTGCTCGCTTTGAAAGAAGAGTCAATAATATTATAACCACCTGTTACAGACAACAATTGTTCTTCAGCAAAGCAGTTTTACAACGAAGTTCGTGGCGCAACACAGTGGGTAGGGGAAGGGGAATTATTTGGCCCGTGTTTTAAGGTGTCGGACTCAGATTCGCGATTGTTTTATTACGGCGAATAACTTCAAAAGCTGGAAGCGTTCCAGATCTTTTTCTTTTCTTTTCAACCTTGACTATGGAATATCCACGTTTTGCATCATGTTTCTTATGTTAACAGTACACCAGATAGTAGCTCAGTGGGTCAAAGTTCGAAGGGAACCCAACTTTTCATCACACAGTTAACACTACCAGTCCTGTCATTAGTGATAAACGTGAGAGTGTTTGTTGTCATAAAATGTCTCTTAATCTGGACAGTAAATTTTTCTAGTTTTATTTGAACTGGTGTCGATGGGGGGGGGGGGGGGGGGGGGGGGCGAGACGTAGCCCAGTGGCAAAGCGCCCGCTTGATTCGCGGTCGATTTGGGATTGATCCCCGTCAGTGGGCCCATTGGGCTATTTCTCGCTCCAGCCAGTGCACCACGACTGGTACATCAAAGGCCGTGGTATGTGTTATCCTGTGTATGGGATGGTGCATATAAAAGATTGCATATAAATGATTGCTTGCTGCTAATCGAAAAAGAGTAGCCCATGAAGTGGCGACAGCGGGTTTTCTCCTTCAGTATCTGTGTGGTACTTAACCATATGTCCGACGCCATATAACGGTGAATAAAATGTGTTGAGTGCGTCGTTAAATAAAACATTTCCTTTCTGGTGTCATTGTACCAGTTACTATTTTGTTTGAATCGTGTGCGGAGGGGCGGGGCGTAGCTCAGTTGGTTGAGTGCTCGCTTGAGGTGCTTGCGTCGCAAGATAGAACCACCTCGGTGAATCCATTTAGCTGATTGGGGTTTTTTCTCGTTACAACCAGTGCACCACAACTGGTCATAGGCTGTAGTATGTGCTTTCCTGTCTGTGGCTTTGCTGCATTAGGAAAAGTGTAGCGGGTTTCCTCTGCTGACTACGAGTCAGAATTACCAAATGTTTGACATCCAATAGTGGAGTCGTTAAAGAAAACAAACTTTCTTCGTGCGGACCTATGGTAGACAAAGACGCTTCATGTTAGGTCTGAAACGAGAAACGTAGCCCCACATTTTTGTCTGATTTAATGTGAGAGTGAGGAGTGGTACTATTTTATATCCTTGGTGTATATGTTAATTAAAAACAAATATATACAAGAAAGACAGACTTTGATTTATTAATTATTTGATGTTGGATGTCACACGTTTGTTAATTCTAGCATGAAGTCTTCATAGAAAACTCGCTACCTTTTGTCCATTGGTAGTTCCACCACAGACGGGACAGCATACACCACGGAATTTCATTTACTAGTCGTAGGAACCTGGTTAGGACGAGAAAAAACCCATTCAGAAAATGAGTCCACCGAGGGGGGAGGGGGGGGGGCGCATTTTACGAGTAAAGCGCATCAGACCAGAGCTCTACCCACTGAGCTAGATCCCGCCCTCTTCTGACGGTGCGCCACATTTTGAATGTACAGATACTGGTGTTGTTCACAAGAAAACAGATTTAAATTAATATGTCAGTTTAGTCGTTGAGAGAGTTGTACGTGTTGTTAATGGTACACACTTTAACAATGCCAGCACAGTCAGTTTACTCCCTAGCATGATTACAAGGAAATGTTAATGTTTGTGTTTTGTTTAATGAAACCACTGATATACCAGTCGTGGTGCACTGGCTAGAACGAGATATAACCCAATATGTTTAACTCTTATCTACTACATGCGTGTATATAATGCCAGGCTCAGACTACCAACTGTCGGCACAAAGTTGGCCAACTTGATGCTCTCACGACTTCTACGACTGTCCAGTTGCTGGTCTGAGCGCTCTTACAACTCGATTTTCGTCGTATAACCTGTCAGTTGCTAATCTGAGCGCAACCGTCTAAGACGGGAGTTGGGGAAATTACAACGACCGTTGACTCTACCAACTTTCTGCTGGCAGTTGGTAGTCTGACCCTAACACTACTTCCAATAATGTTTTAATTTTATTTTATGTCTGTTTTTATCTGCCACATGAGATGTTACATCCAGTAATGTTTCATTTTATTTTACATCTGTCTTTTATCTAGTACACGAGTATATTATGTTTTTCACTTGTACGAGTAAGAATGGGTTTACTAATGGCTGAGAAGCAAACAGAAATAAATGCTGCATATGAAAACGATTGTTATGCGGGGCAAATATCTGGAAACGTTTAGCGTGACAAAGCAGGGCCGTAGCTTGCTTTTACCTTTCTAGAGATGGAGAGAAGGAGCATAAACAAAATGAATACACTGATGACGTATATGAACAGAGCACGCACATCGTCGTCATAGGGTGGGGGAACATGGCAATCGTTTAGTTTATATTATTATATACAACAAAGTTAGGCTACAACAGCCTATACAATTGCACATCGGTGCACCGCCTGAAACAACTACGGCGAAAGTTAAAGTTTGTTTTGTTTAACGACACAACTAGAGTACATTCATTGATTAATCTTCGGCTGTTGGATGTCAAACATTTGGTAATTTTGACATATAGTCTTAGAGAGGAAACCCGCTACATTTTTCCATTAGTAGCTTGGGGGATATTTTATATGCCTCGTCCCACATACCACGGCCTTTGATATACCAGTCGTGGTGCACTTGCTGGAACGAGATATAGTTCAATGGGCCTACCGATGGGGATCGATCTCAGACCTATCGCGCATCAGGCGAGCGCTTTACCACTGGGATGCGGAGAAGCAGTAAACAGAATTATGACATAGTAATATGGCAGGCGCGGATCCCGGGAAAGCGTGATAGGGTGCGCACCCCCACCCCCCCCCCCCCCACCCCCCACCCCCCCCCCCCCCTTTCTCCAAATCTCGAAGTAGTTAATGAATACAATTGGATTTGTGTTTAGAGACACACATATAAATCTTAGTCAGCTCGATATTTCTGGGGACTATTGCCATACATAATTGCAATGCATGTTAGTGTAGTTTTAAAAACTTTGGGAATAGTAATAGATTTGCGGATAATAAATAAACAAGCCCGTATGGACGATATCTGGAGTTGGTGGGAACAATTGTTTGTGAGTGTGTCACCGCCTTTGGTGGAGGGTGGGTGGGCACAAACCATATTTTAAAATTAATTATATTGGGTAGAACAACAACACAAAACAACGTAATTTTTGTGCCATCCACCATCATGACTACCACCACCACCACCACAACCACCACCACCATCCCTGTTCCTATGGGCCTGATAAATTATTACACTTGCGTAAGTACCAGACAAAAGTTATGGAAGTCATTTGAGAATTGTTTAATAAGTATCCCTCGTTCTCATTCTTGGAATAAAACAATTCCTAAACTCGTTCCAATTCGTGTGTATATATATATATATATATATCAGATCCTGCAATCTACAAATAATACGGAAGGCCAATCGTTCTGGTCACTTCTCTTCTTTTGATCTGCAGTGCCGACAGTCCTCTTTGTACTTAACCGATGCCGCACTTCGCAAGGATCTTTAAAACACTCAGGTCCAGCTGCATTCGACTACCGTACACACGTCATAATAAATACTGCGTACAAAGACGAATTCCATGAATACAATCTCAGTGAAGGAAGGAAGGAAGGACATACCACGGTCTTTTACCAGTTGTGGTGCACTAAATGGAACGAAAAAATGAAACCTGCTGTCGCCCCACAATCTCAGTGAGGGCTAGCCATCTATATCACTGTATCGGTACTCGGTTACAGCGAGAGTGGATTGTTGACGATTTTTGTTACGGCATGTTGCTTGTTTTTGATACGGAAATTTTACATTTTAGTGATTTTAGTACAAAGAGCACTGGTTGTGGCTGTTGCTATGGGACAGACGACAAAAACACAAAGGACGAGGTGTACCACCAAATAAATACGAAGATCCTCGATTACTGTGCGTTGATTATAAGTGCCTGTTGGCCTGTAGTGCCACCCCACTTATTTAGGAGGCCTATAGTGCCACCCCACTTATTTAGGAGGCCTATAGTGCCACCCCACTTATTTAGGAGGCCTGTAGTGCTACCCCACTTATTTAGGAGGCCTATAGTGCCACCCCACTTATTTAGGAGGCATGTAGTGCCACCCCGCTTATTTAGGAAGCATGTAGTGCCACCCCGCTTATTTAGGAAGCCTATAGTGCCACCCTGCTTATTTAGGAGGCGTGTAGTGCCACCCCGCTTATTTAGGAAGCATGTAGTGCCACCCCGCTTATTTAGGAAGCATGTAGTGCCACCCCGCTTATTTAGGAAGCCTATAGTGCCACCCTGCTTATTTAAGGAGCCTGTAGTGCCACCCCACTTATTTAGGAGGCCTGTAGTGCCACCCCACTTATTTAGGAGGCCTATAGTGCCATCTCACTTATTTAGGAGACCTGTATTCCCAACCCCACTTATTTAGGAGACCTATAGTGTCACCCCACTTATTTTGAAGGCCTATAGTGCCACCCCACCTATTTTGGAGGCCCGTAGTGACACCCCACTTATTCAGGAGGTCTGTAGTGCCACCCCACTTATTTAGGAGGCCTATAGTGCCACCCCACTTATTTAGGAGGCCTATAGTGCCACCCCACTTATTTAGGAGACCTGTAGTGCCACCATACTTATTTAGGAGGCCTGTAGTGTCACCCCACTTATTTAGGAGGCCTATAGTGCCACCCCACTTATTTAGGAGGTCTATAGTGCCACCCCACTTATTTAGGAGACCTGTAGTGCCACCCCACTTATTTAGGAGGCCTATAGTGCCACCCCACTTATTTAGGAGACCTGTAGTGCCACCATACTTATTTAGGAGGCCTATAGTGAAGCCTCACTTATTTAGGAGCCCTGTAGTGTCACCCCACTTATTTAGGAGGCCTATAGTGCCACCCCACTTATTTAGGAGACCTGTAGTGCCACCCCACTTATTTAGGAGGCCTATAGTGCCACCCCACTTATTTAGGAGGCCTATAGTGCCACCCCACTTATTTAGGAGACCTGTAGTGCCACCTCACTTATTTAGGAGGCCTATAGTGCCACCCTACTTATTTAGGAGACCTGTAGTGCCACCCCACTTATTTAGGAGGCCTATAGTGCCACCAAACTTATTTAGGTACGATTATGTACATTTCCACATAAGTACACGACTACATATGTATGTGATAACAGTTTTATATCTTGTTAAAACGTTATTGCTAGGTGTGTAACATAAACAATTTATGCAAGGTGTGTGTGTGTGGGGGGGGGGGTCTAGACTGGCGAGCGAAGTTTCTGATGGGGGGGGGGGGGAGTCGAGACATGCTGACTCAAAAAATACCTGTACAAAAATAATCGCTTGAGCAAGGTTTATTTCGACCTCTAGACCCCCTCCCGCACCCCCTCCGCAAACGCGCCTGGTTATTCACGCAATTTAAAAACCCCACAAAAACAAAGGAATTCATCCCCCATTCGACGGCTAACACTTCTACTATTGTCCATATGACGAAAGTTTTCTTTCAAAAATAATGTTCCCCCCCCCCCCCCCCCCCCCCCCGGTTCCTACGGGCCTGTAAGTTATGACTAAAGTAATGGGACATTTTGGCAACTTTAGGCGTCGGAAGTGGGTATTTGGGTCGGAGGTGGGGCGGGGACACTGCCCTCAACTCTTAAGATTATACAACCTCTTCAGTTGAAAAGTGAATAATAGCATGTGGCCTCTACTGTTGCTGACATCTTCTGACGCTTATGAAATGAAATTTCCACCAAAGGTTTTTTTTTAAAGTTTTGTTTTGTTTAACGATATCACTAGAACACCATGATTTATTAACCATCGGCAATTGGATGTCAAATATTTGGTAATTTCGACATAGTCTTAGAGAGGAAACCCGCTACAAAGTTCTATTAGTAGCAAGGAATCTTGTGTATGCACCATCCCACAGACAGAATAGCACATACCACGGCCTTTGATATAGCAGTCGTGGTGAACTGGCAAGAACGAGAAATAGCCCAATGGGCCCATTGACGGGGATTGATCCCAGACCAATCGCGCATCAAGCGAGCGCTTTACCACTGAACTACGTCTCGCCCTCATTTTGACCATATTATAATGCAATTACGTTTTGACTGTGTACGTTTCATTTGGGTAGGCCTTACAAAGACCCAAAATGTTAGCGTAGTTCAGAATGTGTTCAGGCAGAACTCACGGAGTGTATTTGAAAGTTAGGTGACGACCGAAATTTGATGGCTCAAACGGCCCGAATCGGGGGGGGGGGGGGGGGGGTCGAGCTAGGGGCATGCACTCCTCGTCCCAGGCATGGGCGGATCCAGGAAATATTTTTAGGGGGGGACCAAAAAAGAAGGGCACATTGACTCGTCAAAAGGGCACCTTACTACAAGTTTTGATATTTACAATTAATATGAATTCCTACAGTTCTACGTCATAATATACTAGCAATAATGAAGTAAATTGGCGTCACTCGCGTTAGAACCTCAATGGGGCCCCATTGAGACTCAATAACACAGACACATATCTGCAAGCTTGCGCATGTACACGAAAATCTTGATTTCATTTATCTACAATATAATTATTGTTTACTTAAAAAAAAAAAAATTCTACAAACAAAAAGGGCACTTGGACATTTTGAGGGCACTTGAACAATTTTTGGGGGGGACGCGTCCCCCTGGTCCCCCCCCCCCCTTGGATCCGCCCATGCCAGGTGTTCAAATATGGCATTTGTTTGTTTGTTTGTTTGTTTGTTCGGTAGGTAGGTAGGTAGGTAGGTATTAACGTGCTTATGTCCCGAGGGTTCAAACACGCTTACTGTGGGCTCATCCTCTGGTTAAAATCTGGGGGTTTTCTCATAATAAGAGGGTATGGGGAAGTAGAAATGCCATGGGCAGACATTTGCAATACGCTTACATTTAATCTGGTAACATTTAATTCAACCAAACAAATGTGCACTAGTTTAAAATTTGGACACAAATAAAATGTAGACAATCTACGGCGTTTCCAGTGTGCTGAGCTTCAAGAGTAAATTAACTAACAATACTATAAGAGAGCCCCCCCCCCCCCCCCACCGTTCCACGGTTCCTGTGAAGTGTCGTGAACAAGTATGTATTCGCTTTCCTATCGAATATATACATGTATATATACATATACAGAGAGAGAGAGAGAGAGAGAGAGAGAGAGAGAGAGAGAGAGAGAGAGAGAGAGAGAGAGAGAGAGAGGATTCGTCACGAGTATTTTTTAATATGGAAAATATCAACCGAGTCGAGGCTCAGCCTCGACAAATACCGATTAACTAGACGCGGTTGATATTTTACATATATACTACTCAAAAGAATTTAAGGATCAAAAATGTATAACCAAATAAGTTTCAGAGTGAATTAGATTGATGATGTAAACTACACCAAAAATTTAATTTATTGTTCCATATTTACAAAAAACCACAAATAAACGTCACTGTATACAAGAAAGTCACATGACATGCTGTCAAAGTTGAAGGTTGTCAAACATGGATTTTACACATTAGAACATTCGTTTAATAGTGTGTGAATCCACCCCTGGCGCGAATACACTCGACACATCGTTGCCTCATGCTGTTGATCAGACGTCTGAAGAACTCTTGGGGAATGGCCTGCCACTCTGCCATAAGTAGTTGACCCAGATCATGAAGGTTGGCCGGAGGGGCATGGTTATCCCGAACTCTCCTGCCTAATTCGTCCCAGGCGTTCTCTATTGGGGCCAAGTCCGGCGGATATGCTGGCCAATCCATCCTGGCGATACCTTGTTGTCTGAGAAAGTCCGTTACCACCCTGACGCGGTGGGGTCTGGCATTGTCATCCTGCAGAACTGCCCCGCCGCCAATCTGCTGAAGGCCTGGGAGAACCAACGGCCGGATAATCTCATTCAGATAGCGGATTCCGTTCAGATTGCCATCCACCACATAGAGGGGGTCCTGTGGTGGATAGAGATGCCGCCCCACACCATGACGCTGCCACCACCGAACCGGTGACGTTGTCTAACGTTAACGTCAGCGAAGCGCTCCCCAGGACGTCTGTAGACACGAACCCGATCGTCGTTGAACTGGAGACTAAACCTGGACTCATCAGTGAACATCACTCGACCCCACTGAACACGTTGCCACCGCAGATGAAGTGTGCACCAGTGACGTCTGGCCGTTCTGTGACGTGGTAGGAGTGGTGGTCGAACAGCCTGGCGACGGCAGCGTAGATTATTGGCTCTCAGACGTTTGCGTATGGTTTGATCAGACACTCGAGTTCCAGTCGCAGTCCGCAGATTGTCACGTAATCGGCGTGCAGTGGTTGTGCGTTGACGTAGAGCCATATTGGTGATGTAGCGGTCCTCTCTATTTGTAGTGCTTCGGGGTCTTCCCGAACTTGGAAGATTTCGAACAGAATTCGTTGCTTGGTACCGTTGCCACAGTCGGCCAACGACACTCTGACTGACACCAAGTCTCAGAGCAACATTTCTTTGCGTATTGCCATCCTGAAGCCAAGCAATAGCCCTTCCTCGATCTTCGATAGTCAGTTGACGTCGTACCATTGTCGAATTTGGAGTGTGCACCGTACACGAACGCAAGCTCCAATTATACGAAATTCAGCATTGGGAACATGGAATACACATGCAAAGCGTGCAAATGAAGCGCTTTGTGAAAAAGCAAGTTATGGGTACTTAGCAGACCTTTCGCTTTCGCCCTAATTTACTTGCAAATGTAAGCATGTTTTCGCCATTAGAACTAGTCGACAGTGTCAATGACAGTGGATTTTAATTCATTTATGGGTTGCTTAGACCCACTTTTGTCAAAATGGAACAATACCATGCGTGACATTATAAATGGTCTAGCTAATATAATTGACATTCAGAAAATAATGTCGAAAATATCGTCTGACCCTTAAATTCTTTTGAGTAGTATATTAAAAAACACGAGTAGCGAATTCTATTTATCCTATAACACTTCTAAAATAATATTCTAATTAATTTTTTAGTAAATCACAGTACTAAAGTCGCCGCCATCGATAATATGACGTCATCAGGATTAGCACAGATTAATTTGACTTCACGCATTTTAAACAGAAAACGTTACGCTCAGGTAAACGGGTCTTGTTGGCTTGTAAGCAAATGACCCATCCACAGCAACACATTACCTAGAGACCTTGCAGATTTGCATACCATTATTAACCGGGTTAATAAAGAAAGGTTATTACCGGAGTGTTTTTCGGTATCGTCAGTATCATATATTAGGAATAAAAATTGTATTATGCGAGCCTCTGGCGAGCATAATACATTATTTTTATTTCTAATATATGATATTGACGATACCGAAATACACGAGGGTAATAATCTCTTTATCATATAAGCTCAAGCTTAATACAACTTGTTTTTGTAAACTGTACACGCAACTTTAATTCCACTCCGCCATTATTAGATATTCAAATGACGTAAGAATATGTGGCGCGGTTATTTGTGAATGGAAATGACATCAAACTCCAATGACTCCAATTTTGGATGTCCTTACATAAAATAAAGTTATGCCTAACGTTTTTTTCTGAACGCTGGAGAGCTTTCAGTGTCAAATTGTCATTGAAATGTTTTTATTTGACGACTATGAATGCATACGTCAATCATGGAGTGTCGCCCAAGTACGTTTGCTTAAATGTCAATAAACCTAGTGCCGAGACCTCGACTAATTTACATCTAATTTGCAAAGTTATCAAATTCTTAAAGTATGTGATCTGAAAAATATCACATACTTTGATTGCACTAAAAATGTAAGATATATATATATATATATATATATATATATATATATATATATATATATATATATATGTATGGGTCATTCCACAGAAAAGATGAAAAATTCAGATTTAGTTTTTCTTAAAAATGAAACAACTTGAATTTATTTTTTATTTGCAGCACTGTATTCAGTATATATTTCTGCACATGAAATGATGGTTTGGCACGCTAATAGCCATTCAGTTTGTATGTGTGTTTTTTAAAACTGTCACAGGTAAGAAACAGTGTCCACTAAGTTATGGACAACAGCAATATTAAACATACACAGGGGACATTTTATATGGTACTACAATTTAGGCAAGCTGTCCTTTTCTATGAATTAACGTCATTTTGTTACAAGATAAGGTTATATTTTATGTAATCACCTAAATGTTTACTCTTATCATATATTTTCTTACAAACTATCATTTATAATTTGAAAACTATTTCCTATATGTTGCAAGAAGTAGTTTTACTATATATCAACCAGCACATCCTTTACTGCCCTTGTAAATATATGCTAATATCCATTAACAACATACCTTTTAATTTTAAAAAATAAATTTGTTCATGAAAGTAACCTAGTGGACATGCGTTAACATAGTAGACCAGGTTTAACTTCCACTAAGTTACTTATAATAACCATCTAATGAACTAACTGACTTACAGTAAAAACTCTTATTATCTATATTTAATGATCAGAACAGGCTGATACAGTAATAAGAATGAGTAACAAGGTCATATGTTTAAATACAGACAAATAATTATTTTACTGATGTGAGGTCATCATCAGATGTAAATGATTCAATCGGAATTGACAATAAATAACATTTAAAATCTTAACTGTTACACATTTAATTCAAATGAGTAAATGAATGATTAAAGACACCTCAGCATGAATATCATAATATTTGGAATCAACCAAAATGTTCCATGGACAGTGTTTCTGCCAGAAAGAAATGTATGGGTATGGCGCTATGGAATTGAATGCAACCACAGTATGAGGGCCTCCTCCAGAAAGAAAATGGGTTAAGTTTTGGGCTAGGGTTAAGACAATCATACAGTACTGATAAGAATAATTAATTTTGTCACAAGTTAATTAAAACAAAAATCTACCCAAAAATGTGGGTATGGCGCCATACCCGTTTTACCCTCTGGCAGAAACCCTGATGGATCAATATAACAAATACAAAATTGAACTACAAGCCAATACACATCTTTTAAAAAAATTTACTTCAGCTGACAAAATCATACACTTTTGAAATTTTATATGTTAAATGCATGCATGTGTACATGCTTGTATCATTTATAAGATCTGGCCTCATAACTTGTGTCAGTTTGTTTATGCTTACTACCATTAGCGGTTGGTTTGGGAAGGAGACAAACAGTTTTCATAAATATACCCATAAATGTCCTTATTGTTGAGGCAGAATGCTCTCCACCTGTATAGCTGTTTCATTGTACAATCTTATGATGCCTTGTTTAACACTGAATCGTAAAAACAAAATACAGCCAGATACATGTAATGCAAAGATGCACGAATATCCTTCATTTGTAGTAATTTGAGGTACAAGAATAAGGAGTGTACACATCAACGGCGACCCATGGGATTATATATACAAGAAGGTACAACAACAGTCACTTCAGTGTTGATTGAGCTATAGTGTCACCCCACTTATTTTGAAGGCCTATAGTGCCACCCCACCTATTTTGGAGGCCCGTAGTGCCACCCCACTTATTCAGGAGGTCTGTAGTGCCACCCCACTTATTTAGGAGGCCTATGGTGCCACCCCACTTATTTAGGAGACCTGTAGTGCCACCATACTTATTTAGGAGGCCTATAGTGAAGCCTCACTTATTTAGGAGACCTATAGTGCCACCCCACTTATTTAGGAGGCCTATAGTGCCACCCCACTTATTTAGGAGGCCTATAGTGCCACCCCACTTATTTAGGAGACCTGTAGTGCCACCATACTTATTTAGGAGGCCTATAGTGAAGCCTCACTTATTTAGGAGCCCTGTAGTGTCACCCCACTTATTTAGGAGGCCTATAGTGCCACCCCACTTATTTAGGAGGCCTATAGTGCCACCCCACTTATTTAGGAGACCTGTAGTGCCACCTCACTTATTTAGGAGGCCTATAGTGCCACCCTACTTATTTAGGAGACCTGTAGTGCCACCCCACTTATTTAGGAGGCCTGTAGTGCCACCCCACTTATTTAGGAGGCCTATAGTGCCACCCCACTTATTTAGGAGACCTGTAGTGCCACCTCACTTATTTAGGAGGCCTATAGTGCCATCCTACTTATTTAGGAGACCTGTAGTGCCACCCCACTTATTTAGGAGGCCTATAGTGCCACCAAACTTATTTAGGTACGATTATGTACATTTCCACATAAGTACACGACTACATATGTATGTGATAACAGTTTTATATCTTGTTAAAACATACAGATACATTTAATGCAAAGATGCACGAATATCCTTCATTTGTAGTAATTTGAGGTACAAGAATAAGGAGTGTACACATCAACAGCGACCCATGGGATTATATATACAAGAAGGTACACCAACAGTCACTTCAGTGTTGATTGAGCTATTTGTGATGCAGTTTGAGTAAGAGTAGTGTTAGCTAATATTTCATAATTAACGTGACTCTACAGAAGTTAGAATATAACAACTCTGCAGAAAGAATTTATTTGCATTTGCACAGGTCAGCTATTAAACAAACATAACTGGCATCCCCTGGTCAGAATTCGGGGGGGGGGGGGGGGGGGGGGGGGTTGTTAATTTTTTATTTATTATTATTTACTTCGGTGACACTTTCATGCGGCAGCTATATGTATAACCATTAATTATTACCACAAAATTGAAATATTAATACAGTGCACACCATAATACCTGACCCTTAAAATGTTTTATATATCGGACACATCTCTGACTTCTGACTATCCTAGTGTATCCCCGGGTGTTGGGCTCACGAATGCTTGAGGAAAACAGCAAGGACACCTCCCAATAACCGGATCAATCCACAACTTCAACAACAACATCAACAAAACCTACTTATACGTTTCACCACCACTCCGGACGGCGGCTCGCGGGCTTGTTCATAATCATAATCACAAATCACTTCATATCATTCTAAATACGGTCCACCTGTGTTATGTGGATAACTTGGGGGGGGGGGGGGGGAGGGGCGGGATGGGGGGACGCCGTGGTAGGGTGCTCTTTGGGTGAGTTAGGGCGTTGTCGGTTTGGGCCGGTAGGGATGCCTGGTAGGAGGCCTCCCCCCCCCCGGAAGGCCCCCCCCCCCCCGTGGAAATCCGGACTAACCGGAATGGGCCACCCGCTTGTTGGAGCGCCGGACCGACTGGGGCGCGAGGCTCCCCCCTTTGCGAATCCTTGATCCTCTAGGGCCTAAGTTGATTTAATTAATTTAAATTAAATTAATTTATTAGATTGTTTGTATAACATATTTGTTTTGAACAGCCCGATTGAAAAATAATTTTACTATGCACCTACTAATTTATATATTACAAGAATAGTATGATATAGTTTAATTGGTGCGACTATTATTAATCTATAATATAAGATATAAGGTAATGGTAGCTCCCGAATTGTTTTCTTTTCTTTCTTTTTTAAGTGGTCATACCACATTTCTAAATTATCCCCTACATTTCCTCCTCCCCCCTCCCCCCCACCCCCGGTGTTTATGTTCTTGCTAAAGCATGATCCACAATATTTATTTTCATATAAAAGATAAAAGTGAAGTAATTTTTTACTGAATAAATGGATGGGGACAAAATCATCCATAATTTTTTACCTTTTCTGTGGAATGACCCATATATATATATATATATATATATATGTGTGTATGAAACATGTAAAAGGATCATTATTTCTTTAAATTGTTTTTTAAAATACATATATACTGTACACTTGTTTTCTTTTATCATATATATATATATATACACTCCTAAATGTGAATATAGATATGGATATAGATAGGAGTATATAAATATGTATGGGTTGACATGTGACGTGTTCGGGTCTACCGGCCTCGGTGGCGTCGTGGCAGGCCATCGGTCTACAGGCTGGTAGGTACTGGGTTCGGATCCCAGTCGAGGCATGGAATTTTTAATCCAGATACAGAACTCCAAACCCTGAGTGAGTGCTCCGCAAGGCTCAATGGGTAGGTGTAAAACCACTTGCACCGACCAGTGATCCATAACTGGTTCAACAAAGGCCATGGTTTGTGCTATCCTGCCTGTGGGAAGCGCAAATAAAAGATCCCTTGCTGCCTGTCGTAAAAGAGTAGCCTATGTGGCGACAGCGGGTTTCCTCTAAAAAAATATGTGTGGTCCTTAACCATATGTCTGACGCCATATAACCGTAAATAAAATGTGTTGAGTGCGTCGTTAAATAAAACACTTCTTTCTTTTTTGTTCGGGTCTGTACATGTTTAAGTCTCTTCTTCATAATATTAAAATATCCGGGATAAAAATAATGTGGTTCAGTTTTAACCGTAACCGGAAGTTGCCGTCGCTTCCTTTTGCCATGGGCGGGGTTTCTCGATTTATCTTTTGTGGTATTTCTGTAAGTAGAACTCAAAATTTAAGGTTTTAACTTATTTACTTATTAATTGACAATCAAGTATAATGTATATATATTCTTTATCATCGTGTTGTATAGGCCTAAGCGAAAATAGACCATTACGTAAACGGAAGTGCGCTGTCTATATCCTGTGCACTGCAGTGCGATAAGAAATTGTTTACTTCTTCGTGGGCACAACAGATAATGGTCAATATAATTATATTTATATATAATATTAAACAGCAAACTCGTAAGATAAGTTTGAAACGAACTAGGATAGAAAGGCGGTGATAACGAACGGTACATAATCGTACATAGAATTGTACAGCCACAGTGCATATAGAATTTAAGCCCCGTAATAAAACGTCCCATTGCTCAGGGGTCCTTTTTATGTAGGGCCTCCACCGCTCCACGAGTATAAAATATTGGACTCGAGTACTCAGGATTGAAACTCTACCCGGACCCGAGTACCTGACAGCCTACTAGATGATAATGAGACCAAGGAATAAGTCAAATATCATTATGCATCTTAATTCAAGCTCTGGACATGGATGCTAAATTATGTGTTGGTTTGCATTCCACACATTTAACTTTTGGTTTTCCTCCATGTCAATTATGTAAACTTGCATATGGCAAAATGACATAAAAAAATATATAATTAAATGAGTACTCTTGCACAGGTACTCGAATCCTGTGAACAGACTCAAGTCTTGTTAGACTCTTCCCATGCCTGAGTACTCGTGGTCACCCTGTTTTTATCCTTTTTTTAATGTGTTTTTGTGTAAAATATCCATCCATCACCCTCGTTTTGGTTAGGGTTGGCAGGGATCATTTTGTTTTCAAAATCTTGATTAGCAATATTTCTAGTCCGTTGAAAATTGATTAGCAACTACTGTTTATTTTTTAGAATTGTACAGTGATCTCTGAAACTTGAGTAGCGAGTCACAATGCGATACTGAACAAAATGTTTTCTGGTTGGGGTTAGGGTTAGTTTAACTTTCAGGGTAAAGGTTAGAGTTTGCTTTAAGATAGTTAGGGCTAGGGTGGGGTTCCCTTTTTATATCAGTATAATGGGGGGGAGGGGCTAACAGACGGATATATTTCCAATTAAAATATCAATGTGCTCTAGTGGTGTCATTAAACAATGTGGGTTTTTTTTCAAAGGGACTCTTGAATTTGTTGCCATTGTAAAATGTTTTTGAGCCTGTGTATCAATTAAAAATATATGTATGTTAAATATATTTTCTTGTTTAGAATATCATTGTCTATATATTTAGTGTGTTTTTCATCATCCTACTGTTTGTGTTAGTTAAAACTTCATTATACTAGCTAATGTATGTTATATATTTTTTGGGAGGTAAAATCTTGGATCAGCTTGTTAACACATTCAAGCTATTAAAAACACCTTGTATACATGTACAGAAACTGGAATTTTGAACAAGAAAATGTATTTCATGCAAATGTTTTTAAATCGTTAAAACTGCAATGTCAATCGGAAACGTGTTAAGATTTAGCATGGAACTCAGGACAGTCTCTTTTAACAGATGCAGGGCTAGCTCTTGCATTCGCCAAATTCGCTAATTGCAAATTTTGAAAGCGGTTGGCAAATTTTATTTTAATTTGGCGAAATAATTTCATGTAATAATTTGCTTGAAAATAATTGTTGATTTCTGCAATTTTTTAAGTTTGATATAAAATTTGGCGAAATTTTTTGCATAGCCCTGAAATGATTTTCTATCTAGTATTAATTTGCCAAACAATTTAATAAATATAAATACTAACAGAAAAGCCAATGATATTGGTTAAATTACATCATAATGACAGAAAGTTGAAATTCTGCAATGGCGATTAAAATTTACGAAACACTTGTCTTTTGGCATTATTTTGTCAATATGACAAAAATTTAATTTTACAGTATTTGTCAGATAACACATGTATTGAGATTAAAACTATAAGCATAAACTTCCACATTTCTTACTGTTTGTGAATCACGCACCATGTCATGTAACCGAAGTTGCCCACAGTATTCCGAATGAGATCTCAAACTCAGAAATGATTGAGATGTTCATTTTGTTTGCTTCATTAAATATGAGCAATAACCATTTTTAAAAAGACCAAGATCCTGTTCTCTGTAAATCCCGCTATCATATTTTTATTGTTTAATTATCATAATGGTTTTATCCTGCAAAGCTGATGGTTCCTTTTAAATAAAATGTTTTATGAGGTACATAACGGAAAACCTGTAACAATTCAGATATATGCTTTTAGGATAACATTCACTTGTTAGATTTTAAAATTTGATAATTTAGATAACACATCTGTTTTTGCAGTGACCATATTACCAATGATGTAGACCTAATGCTTTTTAATTCCATGAAATCAAGATTGGCCAAGCCGTTCACATATACGTTTGCAGATGATTGTTTTTGTTCATACCCAGATCAACGTAAAAGAAATAACGGACAATACTTACAATTAAATTTGAAACAAAGAAAGAAAGAAATGTTTTATTTAACGACACACTCAGCACATTTTATTTATGGTTATATGGCATCAGACATATGGTTACGGACCACACAGATATGAGAGAGGAAACCTGCTGTCGCCACTTCATGAGCTACTCCTTTCGATTAGCAGCAAGGGATCTTTTATATGCACCATCCCACAGACAGGGTAGTACATACCACGGTCTTTGATATACCAGTCGTGGTGCATTGGCTGGAACGAGAAATAGCCCAGTGGACCCACCAATGGGAATCGATCCCAAACCGACCGCGCATCAGGCTGGAGCTTTATCGCTGAGCTACGTCCCAACCAAATTTGAAACATAATATCATTAAAAGTTCATATTTTATTTTGAATTCTTTTGCTGGCTCTAAACAATGCTCAGTAAGACAAAATGCCAATATAAAGTGATGTCATCAGAAATGGCGTTCCCTGACAACATTATTTTTACGTTCGAGAAATTTAATTATTCATGTATATTTGTATTAATATTTGATATGTTGCCAGGCGGGGAACAATCCCAAGTTGGTTAGTGATTTTATTCATTTACCAGCCAACTGCCGAGTAAGTTTAAAGTGCTGCTTTGTGCTCTGCCTTGAGAATCCCTGATGTGATAAAAAAAACAATTACATAGAATTAGTTTTACTGCATATCTGTTGAAATAGCGAGGTGGGACATACTTGTATCTCAGTGATAAAAACACTCCCTTCATGCACTTGATGTCTGTCTAGGATCGATCCCAATCGGTGGCCTATTGGGTTGTTTTTTCATTCCAGCTAGTGCACCATGGCTGGTAAATCAAAAGCTGTGGTATGAGCTATCCTGTATGTGCATATAAAAGATCTCTTGCTAATGCAAAAATGTCTGTCATAAAATTATTTTAACACTTGTTTGAGAGAAAGAAAGAAGAAAGTGACAACTGAAGCAGTGGTTACTTTTTCTGAAGAAGGTAGCAAGGGATCTTTTATATGCATTTTCTCACTTGCATGACAGTACATACTGCAGCCTTTGATGTACTAGACACTGGTTGGGACGAATGCAATCCCAGAGTCCATGAAGGCTAATCGATCCTATGACCCTTAGCACCTCAGACAAGTGTTCTACCACTGAGCTACATCTGGTTCCATCACATAGAAAGCCCATTTAACAACGTCACTGCACTAATCATTCACAGGGTCAGGATGTAGCCCAATGGTAGATCGCTTGCTTGCTGCGCAGTCTGTCTGGGTTCTTATCGGTAGGCCCATTGGGCTATTTGTCGTTCCACCCAGTGCACCACAACTGGCATATCAAAGGTGTGGTATATGCTATCCTGTCTGGGATGGTGCATATAAAAGATCACTTGCTACTAATGGAAAAATGCAGCGGCTTTCCTCTCTAAGACTATATGTCAAAATTACCAAATGTTTGACATCCAATAGGTGATAATTAATTAATCAATGTTCTAGAGGTGTCATGAAATAAAATTTTAACCATCACACAAGTAAGTGCACCTCTTTAATTACGTGACTACACTGATAATTTTTCCTTCCGCTAACTCCCGTGTTATTATTTCTAGGTACTCCTCGGATAGCTCAAGAACCCACAGTATTAAGCAGCCACACTCTCTCTAACAACATGGCTGCCATGAACATCACTCACTTGTTTACCGGTGATTGCCAGGGCAACCAATACACAGCAAGTTTCGATGCGAGACCATTCGTGAGTGGCGCCCGCAAGATGGTGTACAAGGGCGTCCTGACAGGTCAGGGTCCCAGGAACAATGAAACTGTCATCATCAAGCCTTTCCGCGAGTTCGCTGGATCGAAGGAGCTCTGCGAGCTGGAGATGGCCAAGAACCACGAGGCTCACCGGATCTGCCAGAATTACAACAAGGTGTCCAGCTGCCAGAGCCTCCACTTCATCCTGCCCCTGAAGGCGGAGCTGCACCGGCCTGTCGCCATAGCGGCCAGCAACAACGCGGGCCACGTGCGACAGCTGCAGCCGGCCGAGTGGGTCCTCATCGAGGAGAACATCGGCGACGACTTCCGCAAGTTTGTCGACGACCGCGGCCGCAGCACGACCGCGGGGTCCTCACTGCTGCATGCCTTCATCCACTACTCATACCACGTGTCGAAGGGCGCACTGGTCGTGTCCTGCCTGCAGGGCGTGCCGCAGGCCGACGGCAAGTACACCCTGGACACTCCGACCATACATTCCATACAGCAGAGGTTCGGGGACTCCGACAAGGGGGAGCCCGGCATCCTGCAGGTGTTCATCAATCACAAATGCAATAATCTGTGTCGCGACTACACGCTGCCGAAAATGTTAAAGAACCTCGACCCTTCGGGCGTTTGATGTCTTCACGTCTCTGTGCACAGTGATGACGACGTCGACAACAATATATTTTGACTGAGGTCAGTTAGTATTGCAGGGTGGCTTCATGAACAACTCCTCCCCCCACCTCCTGGGCCACCCCTCTTCTTCATGATGGTGCATGTATGAACTGCCAGGTGCATATATATATATGTATGTATGTATATATATGTGTGTGTTAGGTTTACTGAACATGTAAATGTCGAAACACATGCTTCTGTGTAATTGCTCCCTCTGTGATTATTTTCACAACTTTTCAAAAGCAGAATTATCAAAAACGATATCTGTGTGCTTGTACATGTCTACTTTGTTTTGAGAAATGTCTTATTAAATTGTCATGTGTCACGATGCTCTCATTCAGTGTCATTTTTTAATTTAATATAGATCTCTTTTAGATATTAGTATTTTGCAATTGAGTGTATAAAATTGGGCTACCAATTCCACTCTCCCATGTGATTTTGTTGTTTGGGTTGGTGGAAATTTTCAATTTAATGGCTGCAAATAGCCCATGAATACAATTATTTAAATTCATATATCACTGTTAGAGACCAGTTCAAATATCACTGTCATAGATATCTTAATATCACTGTCATGGACATCTAGATATCTCACTGTCATGGACGTCTAGATATCACTGTTGGAGACAAGTCCAAATCTCACTGTCGTGGACGTCTAGATATCACTGTCGTGGACAAGTTGAAATCTCACCGTCATGGACGTCTAGATAATACTGTTGGGGACAAGTCCAATCTCACTGTCATGGACGTCTAGATATCACTGTTGGAGACGAGTCCAATCTCACTATCATGGACGTCTAGATATCACTGTTGGGGACAAGTCCAATCTCACTGTCATGGACGTCCAGATATCACTGTTGGGGACAAGTCATATCTCACTGTCATGGATGTCTATATATCACTTTTTGAGGACAAGTCAATCTCACTGTCATGGACAAGTCCAAATCTCACTGTTAGAGACAAGTCCAAATCTCACTGTTAGAGACAAGACCAAATCTCACTGTCGTGGACGTCTCGATATCACTGTCATGGACAAGTTGAAATCTCACTGTCATGGAAGTCTAGATATCACTGTTGTGGACAAGTCAAATCTCACTGTCATGGACGTCTAGATATCACTGTTGGGAACAAGTCAAATCTCACTGTCATGGACAAATCTAGATATCACTGTAGGGGACAAGTCAAATATCACTGTCATGGATGTCTAGATATCACTGTCATAGACAAGTTCAAATATCACTGTCATGGACAAGTCTAGATATCACTGAAGGGGACAAGTTAAATCTCACTGTCATGGACGTCTAGATATCACTGTTGGGGACAAGTCAAATCTCACTGTCAGGACGTCCAGATATGGACAAATCTAACTGTCCTGTAAAAGTTGAAATCTCACTGCCATGGACAGGTTTGTATCTCGCTGTCATGGAAGTCTAAATCCCACTCACAGACGAGACCAACTTCACTCTCAAGTCTACATTAGTTCATGGGCCAGACCCACCAAATTTTAGTTATTTGGTACCATCTGAAACTAAACTTCATGTTATTTTTCATGAAAATGATATGGATATCTGGAAAGGGACGTTTTGACCCAAATTTTGAAGGTATAATAAAGGTCAACATTCATACAATGTACGTCTATCAACTGATCTCAGTGTTGCTGTCATGTACAAAATGTATGTTCTTTTACATGCATTATCATTACTCAACCAAACCTGTATGTGAAAAGTTGAGTATTGTGACATGCAGCGTACACACCAAGATACATATTGTATGACAACATGCCCATATTGATATTTATCCTATAACTTATACATAACATCCATGTCATAAACCCATGTGATAATTTAGTTTATTATATAACATGCAGTGAAATATCTGAAAATATTAGTGAAATAAATGTGTTATCAGTCACTCGGTGACAATAACACATTTTAGAGTCACTCTAAAATGTGTTATCGTCACTGTATAAAGTATTATCTTCATTGTAAGAAAGCCAGAACTATTTTGCTGCTGGCATTTTAAACATAAAGGTAAATTGTCAAAAGTTGTATAATAAATAGAAAATTTCATATTTTTTGTCAGATATGATTTATATCTTATGTCGTGAAGTTTGCAATCATATCACATTAATTGTGCAAGTGCGACTCATGAAATATGATTGCAAACTTCACTCGATCAGATATATACTGCTCAAAAGAATTTAAGGGTCAGACGATATTTTCAACATTATTTTCTGAATGTCAATTATATTAGCTAGACCATAATGTCACGCATGGTATTGTTCCATTTTGACGAAAGTGGGTCTAAGCAACCCATAAATGAATTAAAATCCACTGTCATTGACACTGTCGACTAGTTCTAATGGCGAAAATGTGCTTACATTTGCACGTAAATTAGGGCGAAAGCGAAAGGTCTGCTAAGTGCCCATAACTTGCTTTTTCACAAAGCGCTTCATTTGCACACTTTGCATGTGTATTCCATGTTCCCAATGCTGAATTTCCATATAATTGGAGCTTGCGTTCGTGTACGGTGCACACTCCAAATTCGACAATGGTACGACATCAACTGACTATTGAAGATCGAGGAAGGGCTATTGCTTGGCTTCAGGATGGCAATACGCAAAGAAATGTTGCTCTGAGACTTGGTGTCAGAGTGTCGTTGGCCGACTGTGGCAACGGTACCAAGCAACGAATTCTGTTCGAAATCTTCCACGTTCGGGAAGACCCCGAAGCACTACAAATAGAGAGGGGCTCTACGTCAACGCACAACCACTGCACGCCGATTACGTGACAATCTGCGGACTGCGACTGGAACTCGAGTGTCTGATCAAACCATACGCAATCGTCTGAGAGCCAATAATGTACGCTGCCGTCGCCAGGCTGTTCGACCACCACGTCACAGAACGGCCAGATGTCACTGGTGCACACTCCATTTGCGGTGGCAACGTGTTCAGTGGGGTCGAGTGATGTTCACTGATGAGTCTAGGTTTAGTCTCCAGTTCAACGACGGTCGGGTTCGTGTCGACAGACGTCCTGGGGAGCGCTTCGCTGACGTTAACGTTAGACAACGTCACTGGTTCGGTGGTGGCAGCGTCATGGTGTGGGGCGGCATCTCTATCCACCACAGGACCCCCCTCTATGTGGTGGATGGCAATCTGAATGGAATCCGCCATCTGAATGAGATTATCCGGCCGTTGGTTCTCCCAGGCCTTCAGCAGATTGGCGGCGGGGCAGTTCTGCAGGATGACAATGCCAGACCCCACCGCGCCAGGGTGGTAACGGACTTTCTCAGACAACAAGGTATCGCCAGGATGGATTGGCCAGCATATTCGCCTGACTTGGCCCCAATAGAGCACGCCTGGGACGAATTAGGCAGGAGAGTTCGGGATAACCATGCCCCTCCGGCCAACCTTCATGATCTGGGTCAACTTCTTATGGCAGAGTGGCAGGCCATTCCCCAAGAGTTCTTCAGACGTCTGATCAACAGCATGAGGCAACGATGTGTCGAGTGTATTCGCGCCAGGGGTGGATTCACACACTATTAAACGAATGTTCTAATGTGTAAAATCCATGTTTGACAACCTTCAACTTTGACAGCATGTCATGTGACTTTCTTGTATACAGTGACGTTTATTAGGTTTTTTTTGTAAATATGGAACAATAAATTAAATTTTTGGTGTAGTTTACATCATCAATCTAATACACTCTGAAACTTATTTGGTTATAAATTTTTGACCCTTAAATTCTTTTGAGTAGTATAAATCATATTTGACAAAAAACATAAAATATCCTCTATGTATTAACCTGGTTATTAATGGTATGCAAACTTGTAAGGTTTCTAGGTAATGTGTTGTTGTGGATAGGTCATTTGCTTACAAGCCAACAAGACCTACATGTATATACATGAGCGTAACATTTTCAAAGATTTAGTTAAAATGCGTAACGTCAAACTAATTTGTGCTAATCGTGAGATGTCATATTACCAATGGCAGCGACTTTAGTACTGTAATTTACGAAAATTTTTATAAAATGTAATTTTAGAAGTGTTATAGGATGAATAGAATTCGCTACTCATGTTTTATAATATGTAAAATATCAACGTCTAGTTAATTGATATTTGTTTCGGCAGAGCCTTGACAATACCGATTAACATAGACTCGATTGGTATTTTCCATTTTAAAAAACACTTGTGATGAATCCTCTATGTAACCAGTTCTATTAAAGTAGCACACCCTAGTTTTTAAACACAACCCTGTATTTTTCACTGTCAGAGCTGTTTGATAATTGAAACCGGACATTAATTATATTTTAATATTTATTATTTATTATCCATTTCCATACATCCGAATTGTTTCTGGTCATCTGTGTTTTTAACACCATGAAATACATCTGTTATAATTCTAGAAATGCACATACATGTATGTCTGAGAAATAACGGTTATGGAGTCAAGGTTATTTTCTTGTTACAATTTCACGGACTCGTTTTACACTATTGTAACTTTATCCAGATGTGTTACAGGTTTTATTATTGACCAAACATTTGTGTCCACAGGGCTTGAACTTAAGAATTTGTCACCCACAGCAGTTTTGTAAAGAATTGTCACGGGTGAAACAGCCCACCAACGGCAGTTTTCAGCCTGCCTATGGCAGTTGTTTTAAAAAGTGATATTTGCAGCAAATAAACATGACTGAAAGGTTATTTTGCTGTATGTAGACCTATTTGTAATGTGAAAATGTTAAATATGTTCACCAGATTTATACATTTTGCCATTGAGGAGATTTACTGATGACAACAAAAGTGTGCCGTCGGTGATGCTCTCTACCTACAGCTATTTATATCTCAATGAAGAAAGAAATGTTTTATTTGATGACACACTCAACACATTTTATTTACGGTTATATGGTTAAGGACCACACAGATATTGAGAGAGGAAACCCGCTGTTGCCACTTCATGGGCTACTCTTCGATTAGCAGCAAGGGATCTTTTATATGCACCATCCCACAAACAGGGTAGTACATACCACAGCCTTTGATATACCAATCGTGGTGCACTGGCTGGAACGGGAAATAGCCCAATGTGCCTACTGTCAGGGATCAATCCCAGACCAACCACGCATCGAGCAAGCACTTTACCACTGGGCTACGTCTCGCCCCATATATCTCAACGACTGCAATTGGTGTCGGTGCAGTCGTTAAGTTCAATCCTGTGTCCATTTTCATGGGTTCAAAGCAACATCTGCAACTCTAAGGTTAAGTAGGAACTTGTATCTACAACTTACTGAGTTGTGTAGATCTTGGATATTTGTATCCGTAATATTTCTTAATGCCACATCCTTGTACATGCATGTCACGATGTAGCAGTGAAAACAAACAAATTGATGAATAACCAGCTTAAGAAGTGGGTTTCATTTATATAACACTACTAGAATACATTGATCAATTAATTATTGGATGTGAAACATTTGGCAATTATGACATACTGGGATGATTGATAAGGTAAGTTTGTGGCCTTGGGTAGAAGGACATGTGGTATACAGTTTTGACGGATATTGTGTGCAGCTTAACTTGCTGATTGATAAGATAAGTTTGTGGCCTTGGGTAGAAGGACATGTGGTATACAGTTTTGACGGATATTGTGTGCAGCTTAACTTGCTGATTGATTACACATAAAGTTTGAAGTTATTATCTTTTCTTGTTTTTCCATTACATAGAGAATAATACATGAGTGGCCGTTAGATACCATTTATCTCACGAGTTGTTTTAAAATCGTATAGCATCATAAAGAAGTGGGCTGTTGGGATCGAACATCCACACTTCGGGAGGATGCCCCTTCATACAGCATGGTAAAGAAGTGGGCTGCTGGATTTAAACATCCACACTTGGGGAGGATGCCCCTTGGTACAGCATGGTAAAGAAGTGGGCTTTTGGGATCGAACATCCACACTTGGGGAGGATCCCCCTTTGTACAGCATGGTAAAGAAGTGGGCTTTTGAGTTCAAACATCCACACTTGGGAAGGATGCCTCTTGGTATAGCATGATAAAGAATTGGGCTGCTTAGTTCAAACGTGGCAGCGAGAGCCTGGAAGATGACCTCCATCTGGGAAGACCAGTCACCATCACCACATGGGAGACATCATAGCAGATCAACAAATAACAGAGCATTACATTGCTACTGAGCTAGGTATCTCCCAGGAACAAGTGCATGCAGTCATCTGCAACAAACTCCAAATGTCCACGGTGTGGGTGGAAGCTGACAAGGGGGGTGCTCTTCCATTAGGACAATGCTCCAGTCCACAAGTCCACAGCAGCCATGACTGCCATACAGGATTGTGGATTCGAACTGATTGAACACCCACCCTATTCTCCTGATTTGGCACCCTCTGACTACTACCTCTTCCAGATGATGAAGAAGCTTGGTGGTCGCCATTTTCCCTTAGATGATGACATCATGGATGCAATGGCAGACTTCCCAGAGGTCCAACACAACGCTTTCTACAGGGAAGGAATCCATATGCTCCATGACTGCTGGACTACGTGTGTTAATGTACAAGGGGATTATGTTGAAAAATAAATGTGTTTCCTTTTCTAAAACTGACACCCCTTATAGTCTTCAAAGGAAACCTGCTACATTTTTACCGTTGGCAGTAAGGGATCTTATATATGCACTTTACCAAACAGAGCAACACATACCACAGCCTTTGAAATACAAGTTGTAGAGCACTGGTTGGAAAAGGAAGATACCACATATATTTAAAGAAATGGGTTTTTATTGAGGAAACAAGCAAACACCAAGAGTCAAATGCTATCTTGTTATTACATATCATATGTACACAAATAAATAAATAAAGACTTGTATATAATATCAGTTTTAATGGCTGGACAGTTTACATATAAGTTCACATGTATAAACAAAATAAAAACAGCTGGACGGTGTACATGTATATAGGGAAGGCGTACAAGGATGTATCGTATACATATTATAAATGTGAATCCCTGAAATATGGAATAAAAAAAATAACTGATCAAATCTCAAGGGAACGGGTTATCACAAACATCACTTGGCCATCTATGTTTTCCCCATCGGCAGCCAGGGATATGTTATATGCACTTCCCCCGGCAGGACAGCACATACCAAGGATTAGTCCATCTTCTTTAACTGTACACTATTAAAAAAACAAGACAGCCATGGAACTTCTACGTTGCATCATTTCACTTCACAATATCGATAACTAAACATTTTATAAATATTTATATCTCAAAAACCTTTTGCATAAAATTAGTGAACAATGATGGATGAAAAGATTTTTTTTTTATTATTTTTTTTTTTTTTTATATTGTTTTTTGGCATTCTAAGTATTAAATTAAAAAAAAGTCACCTCAAATGTAAGTTACCGGGGTAAGGTAGTTTAAATGTTTTCTTAATTGGTGTAAATGGATTGAATGGCAAGACTTGACAAAAATATAACTGCTTATTCAAGCAATGCACCCAATTCAATAAATAGCCAAATTTAGACAGGTCACGAGGAATGAACGGTTTTAGTATAATTAATTCACTTTTAAATGACACTCCAAATAAAATATCATGTCCAAGCTGGAATGGAAGAAAGAAAATATCACAATTTATTTCCTCACTTTAAAATGCTCTCCGACAGCTCTGGATGTCTGATTTTTCTGAAAAGTAGCACTTGGTTACATTTAAAGACACCTACACCTCACATTTCATCGCAGTTCATTCACCCATTCTTCAACTGATGTTGAGAATATACTCATTATTCAGTAGCAATGGATTTTCAACTAATCTATTATTTTTTAAATTCTTGGGAACTTGGAATAACCATGATTCTGGACCACAGGTCTTCGGTATTGTCAAGATGTTGAAAACATCTCACTCTCGACCAATCGCAGACTGTGATAATGTTTCACTCTTGACCAATCAGGCTGATAATGTCTCGCTCTCAACCAATCGCAGATTGCGATAATCATCATGTTGGATTTCAAACGTTTGACATTTACATTGTCAGGACTTCTGGGACAATATATTATGCTACTTTATGCATCAACATCAGTCCAAGCATTCTTTAAAAAGTTTAAAACGTAAACAATTTCAAATCTTTTAGGGTTTTTTGCTAAAACATTCAATCTTGCCCCACTGGTCTGTCAAGTGGTGATACTTAAGCAGAGTTCCACTGTGAATCACAACTCGTAGAAAGCCCTAGCTTTCATCGTCTTCTGACAGGTTGAGAAGTCCGTGTTTTTCCGACAAATCATTATCTAGGATTTTGCTGAACGCAGAATGCTCTCGTAGTTTCCGCAGACATTTTCTCAGTGTGTCTTTGATCTGCACGTTCTCAGAGCTAGCTGCCTGCCACATGCATTCGAGATCGGTCTCAATCTCCCTGCAAAGAAAACAATATAGATTTATTACCCCATCAGGTACTCGCATCCGGGGAAATAAAAAAAAATCATTTCTCACTGACAAATTATCATTCATTGGTGTAACATACAATATTATGACATGATTTGATGCTTTTAAACCAGTGACCTTGTTGGTACTACATATGATGTCATCATTATTCAGCAAGCACACAAATAGATTATTATTTATTTAACGATGCACTCAACACATTTTATTGACGGTTATATGGCGTTACACAAAAATAGAAGTCACATGCTGGAAGTTTTTGTTCTACCTCTTCTCTGTCTGTAACGACTGCAGTGAGAGTTCCTTTTCCTGGAGAAGTAACCGCAGGTACTTGATCTCTCGCTCGTACTCTTGACACCGGCTGTTGAACGACTCGTCCTGGTACTTCATCCTGAAAACAAATCCAACAGAAACAGCTCATATCCAATGTGAAGTTTGTTTGATTTAACGACGGCACTTAAAGCACATTGATTAATATTAATCATTGATTATAGGATCATTTCGTAATTCTGTCACATAAGTCTTTAGTTAATGTTTGTTTAACGACACCATTAGAACACACCGATGAATTAATCATTGGCTACATTAGATAATTCTGACACAAAGTCTTCAGAGAAAACCCAATATATTTCTTTATTAGCAGCAAGAGATCTTTTATAGGCATTTCCCCACTAGCTTGTAACAAGACATTTAGCAATAATAAACTTTAAGGAAAGAAATGTTTTTTATTTAATGACAAACTCAGCATATTTTATTTACAGTTATATGGCATCAGGTTAAGGACCACACAGATATTGAGAGCGGAAACCCGCTGTCGCCACTTCAAGGGCTACACTTTGATTGGCAGCAAGTTATCTTTTATATGCACCATCCCATAGACAGGACAGTACAAACCATGGCCTTTGTTACACCAGTTGTGAAGCACTGGCTGGAAGGAGAAATAGCACTATGGGCCCATCGACGGGAATCAATCCTAGATCATTAGGCGAACGCTGTACCACTGATCTACATCCCACCCTAATAAACTTTAAATGACTATCACATGTTTCAGAGAATTAAAGTTTGCATAAACCATTTATAGCTTGTGTACGCCAAATATAAATTACTGGTAAGAGATTTAATTTTGTGTGGCAGATGATGTTTTAATATTGTGTAAATATGTAATTTGTTATTTTAATATTTCGCAGGTATTTGTCAGATATTGTTGTCTGCCAAATAGTATTTATTCTATTAGTTTTCTCAGTCGGGTACCCTTTATCTGATTGGCTAATAGCACTGCATGCTTTTCACGTGCACACACTACATGAACAGCAGACATGTTTGACGGGTTTTGACAGGCGACAGATCAGAATACATTATAGGTACAAATTAATTTCTTTCTTTTAGTTAAACATTATTAATAATATATATAAATATATTGCTCACATACTAGCGAATTAATGCAGATAAATGATTACATTGTTTTGATAATAATATAACTAATTGTGCAAGTTCTAGGAGTTCTACGACTAAGTATAACAAACTACTAAATGTTTTAAATTATTTCTAAAAAGGAATCATATAAATATATTATATCAATAACACTTAATTCTTCAGCGTAAAGATATGTTTGTATTTTAAACATCAACTTATTTTAATATTTCCACTATCATAATTGTACGAAGATATGCGTGTATGCTGTGCCAATGTTTTATTTTGTTGCAGGTTCGTAAGCAGCTGTAGTTTATGATGCTTAATAGTTTATAATTTATTCCCCAGGTTTTCACACACTGTCTTGTTGACCACCGGCATTGTTTACGCTCGTGTACCACATACAGGGTATGACATAGTTAGTAATCAAGCAGTTATTTCAATTAATTATTAATCTTAAACCTCATTATAACATAATTGTAATATTTAATATAGTAAAGTATTTTTTTATTCTGACAACATTCCACAGTAATTTATTTTAAGTCAATTAGGTTAATGTATTCACTAAATCTCAACCATTTGTTATTCTTGTAATTACCTCCCCTTGGAATTGATTATCCCGATATCTATCATATACATGTAGGTGTGGACCAAAAGGTTATTCAGGTTTAGTTTAATCAAACAGATTATTTGGAATATATTATATTTTAGTAGATGTTACTTATAATCGTGACATTAATGGGATACGAATTGAAATGTTAATATATATATTTTTTAATATTGATGACCTGTGATGGACATATTTTTATGATGTTGTGATTGACATGTATGATCGAACTATTTTTATGACGATGATTTTTATGACGCATACATGTAATTATTTATAATTAACGCCTGTTATATATTGTATATTTTATTCTCGCAGGGCGTTGTTTGCAATGTCATAATGAACTGTTTATGAAGTAAATCATTTCCAAACGTCGTGACGTGTTGTTTTCGTCCTTTGAACCCTGTTAAATCCTAAATTTAATGTATGAAAAAAGAAATGGGCTATGCAAAGCTAGGACTCTGAGCATCAGGCAGTTGATGCTACTGTTGTCACAATTTTCACAGGTCAGTCTCACGTCTGTGAGCATCAGACAGTTGATGCTACTGTTGTCACAATTTTCACAGGTACGTCTCACGTTTGTGAGCTTTAGGCAGTTGGTGCTACTGTTGTCACAATTTTCACAGGTACGTATCACGTCTGTGAGCATCAGGCAGTTGATGCTACTGTTATCACAATTTTCACAGGTACGTCTCACGTCTGTGAGCATCAGGCAGTCGATGCTATCGTTATCACAATTTTCATAGGTACGTCTCACGTCTGTGAGCATCAGGCAGTTGATGCTACTGTTGTCACAATTTTCACAGGTACGTATCACGTCTGTGAGCATCAGGCAGTTGATGCTACTGTTATCACAATTTTCATAGGTACGTCTCACGTCTGTGAGCATCAGGCAGTTGATGCTACTGCTATCACAATTTTCACAGGTACGTATCACGTCTGTGAGCATCAGGCAGTTGATGCTACTGTTATCACAATTTTCACAGGTACGTATCACGTCAATGTTTTGATGGGTTTTTTGTTTCCTTTCCTGTTATTGTTTTTACAGCAGCATCAAATATATTCTTTGCATATTAATTAATAAAGTCAGATTCCAAATTTAACATCCATAAGTTATTTTAATTTTGGGGAGGAATCCTTCATTTTATCATCCAAATAAATGAAATTATCACCTCCCACTCCACCTCCACACAAAAATTGTACAATTTGTACCTTGAAAATAAAAAACAAATGTGTGCACTCCATTTTTGTATTTCACTTACCTCTCTGTAACAGTGTTAAACTTTGCAGCAGCTTTCATTTTGTATAACTGGAAATAATAAATAAGTGAAGATGTATTTGTATATCAGTAACATTGCAATATATCTGTACAGTCCACATTAATAATTAATACTTTCTTTTCACTGGGAAGAATGTCACCTGTAAATAATTAAAATATGCAGTTTTGTAACATGTATTCGAACAATAGTCATTGCAAAGTTAGGTTCCTGCAGATGCAAAAATGCTTTAATTCAAGAAATAAAAATAGCTAAACAACTTGGCTGACAAGTACCATTTTAACACAGATTACGACAAACTAAAAAATTACTACAAGTACCATTTTTAACGTTTTAATCCTGATTGCGACAAATTAAAAACTTACTAGACAAGTATTACTTTAATGTTTAACACAGACTAAGACAAATAAAAACCTACAACACAAGTACCATTGTAATGTTTAACACAGATTAAGACAAATAAAAACCTACAACACAAGTACCATTGTAATGTTTAACACAGATTAAGACAATTAAAAACCTACAACACAAGTACCACTGTAATGTTTAACACAGATTAAGACAATTAAAAACCTACAACACAAGTACCACTGTAATGTTTAACACAGATTAAGACAATTAAAAACCTACAACACAAGTACCACTGTAATGTTTAACACAGATTAAGACAATTAAAAACCTACAACACAAGTACCACTGTAATGTTTAACACAGATTAAGACAATTAAAAACCTACAACACAAGTACCATTGTAATGTTTAACACAGATTAAGACAATTAAAAACCTTAAGTTTCTCTTCCAGTCGGCCAATGGCTACCGAGCTAGCAAAAGCTGTGTTCATTGCCTTCTTACTCTCTTGCTGTTGTTCTTTTGCCTTTAATATAAACAAATATATAATTAGTGAGACCAGTGTAAAAAAGTTATAGGTTGCATTGTATCAAATAGCATCTCATGGGGTCAAAGTTAGAAAGAAAGAAAGAAAGAAATGTTTTATTTAACAATGCACTCAACACATTTTATTTACAGTTATATGGCGTCAAACATAATATTATGGTTAAGGACCACACACATATTGAGAGAGGAAACCCACTGTCGCCACTTCATGGGCTACTCTTTTCGATTGGCAGCAAGGGATGTTTTATATGCACCATCCCACAGACAGTGCAGTACATACTACAGCCTTTGATATGCCAGTCGTGGTGCACTGCAAGCGAGTGCTGTGCCATTGGGCTATGTCTCAAAGCTGAAAGTTAGAAATGGGCCCAACTAAAATGTTGTCTCATCTGGCAAGTAAATTTCTGTCATTTAATATGAACTATTATCAGTGTATATCACTTATTATTGCGTTTGAAACAATATTAGGACGACACATTTTTGTATGGAGCTAGGGTAGTTAAAGATGTTCTTATATCATTCCCCATGCTTTCCGATTTACTTTATGGATGACGGATGATAGTAATTATATCCATGGTATATGTGTTGATTAAAATGGTGTGGCACAGATAGCCACAAGAGACAAGCACCTGTCACAGTTGGAGAGACAAGGACTGGGATGTGGAGGTGGACAGTGAAAGAAGTTGAAAGAACAGGAGTTGCCAGATCGGGAAGAAATGAGATGGAATTCAAAGGAGAGAAAGGAAAGGGAGCACTGGGATAAAAAAAGGAAAAAAAAGAAAGAAAAAAGCTGCATGCATGAATTGGTTGTAGGCACCCGAAAGCAGGGTCTTTAGTCGTATAGGTTACTACTGTCATCTATGGGATTTGAATTGGTTGTAGACACCCGAAAGCAGGGTCTTTAGTCGTATAGGTTACTACTGTCATCTATGGGATTTGAATTGGTTGTAGACACCCGAAAGCAGGGTCTTTAGTCGTATAGGTTACTACTGTCATCTATGGGATTTGAATTGGTTGTAGGCACCCGAAAGCAGGGTCACACTGCAGATAAAAATCTAATGAACTGCCAAATAAAATATCTAATTTCTTCACAAATATCCAATGAGATGAAAATGTACATAAAATAATATCACAAATCTTCCAAAAATCCAAACATGTTGGCAACTACACTTTTTCATTATGTCAACAAAACTTATTATAAAAGTAAATATGCAGTGCTTATATGTCAGTTTAGACCCCTCCTACATTATTTTCTGCTCCGTGTTACTACATATTTGCGCAGCATTATAAATTTAATATTGGGGACATGTTACCCACACCTGTTAATTCCCATTGTGACACATTATGGAGTGACAGACCAATATAAAAGGCGGTGGAGGAAAAAAACAAAGAGGTGATATTGGGAGGTGGGGGAGTAGCACTGGGGGGAGTGATTCACCAATTTTTACCATTTTCACATAGGTGTCTCGCTCAGCAGCAGTCATCTCGGCCTGTAAGAGAGAGAAAGAAAAAAGACGACAATTATTTAAACTAGAACAGCATTTTATTATTACAGAACGTCTATGACAAAACACTAAACATAAACACTCGGGATTTCACTTAAGAATATGGATCGTGTAACCCGGTGCTAATGTTTAAATCAGAACAAATATTAAAATGCAGTCTTAAGCCAGAATTCATACTGTGGTTTTTCATTTTACTGCATGCACAAAACCAGTTTACTTTACATTTTTGTGAAATCTGAAAACATATTGAATAAATACAACGGACATTTACTGCTATTTTATGACTACTGTTTCTTCCACAAGTAGATATTTAATCTATTCCTTGAGTATACACAGAGGTCCACGTCTACATTGCTGTAAACTATGCTTAAACTGAGAAATCCTATCACATTTTAAACTGTACCCTAAAAAGGGAGAACAATGCAGCCCAGTATCAGAGCCTTCACCTGAGGCACAATGTTATGTCAAATATCAGTTACCCTCAACAGGCTTGGACGTTTTCCCCCTTCACAACCACTACCCCACGACCAGTTCCTCAAAGGTAATGGTATGTATTGTCCTGTCTATTGAAAAAAAATGTCTTGCTGCTGCTTTTTTTTGTGGTAGCAAATGTGTTAATGTAACCATGTGTCAGAAACAAACTAACAACAGATTAAAAATGTGCCGAGACCTGATTAAACAAATATTTTCCATGTACCCTGAACACCAACAACAGTGATGTCATTAGTAGTGTGCAGCCAGGGCTTTTTGCCGTCCATTTAAATAATCAGGTACAGGACTACAAAGAATAAATATTTTCTAATCTAGTCTAATCTAATCTAATCTGCCCAGTGCCAAAGAATTCACTAGGTGCGTGGTCTTTCTAGGATCAATCCCAATTGGCAAGTCCAGTGGGCTATTTCTCGTTCCAGCCAGTGCTCCACAACTGGCACAACAAAGGCTGTGGTATGCACTGGTCTGTCGGTGGGATGCTGCATATAAAAGATTTCCTTGCTGCCAATCGGAAAGAGGTGTGTGCTACAACAGCTTGCTCTGAATGTGCATGCTAAAACCTATGACCTGACCTAATCGGAAAGAGTAGCCCATTGCGTGGCTGGTGTGGGTTTTCTCTCTCATTATTTTTATGGTCCGTAATCATACACCTGATGCCATATGACTGTAATTAACATATGTTGAGTGAAAAAAGAAAGAATTGTTATATTTAACAACACACTCAACACATTTTATTTACGATTATATGGCGTCAGACATAATATTATGGTTAAGGACCACACAGATTCATGGGCTACTCTTTTCGATTAGCAGCAAGGGATCTTTTATATGCACCATCCCATAGACAGGGTAGTACACACCATGATCTTTGATATACCAGTTGTGGTGCACTGGCTGGAACGAGAAACGGCCTAATGGGCCCACCGACGGGGATCGATCCCACACCTACCGCGCATCGACCGAGCGCTGTACCACTGGCTACTTCCCGCCCCTATGTTGAGTGAGTCATCACATAAAACATTCTGTCTTCCCTTCAGTATCAACATAATTATGACTCATGGCATTCACGGTAGACATTAATTATTACAGGCAATAATTTCATCACCACCTGTTATCTGTATTCTCAGTGAACACAGAACACTAACAAGCAGACAGCACGTACCACTTTAATAATGTTCGCCAGCTGGTCCTGAGTCGAGAGCTCTTTGAATTCCGACTGCTCCATAGCTTTCTGGAACACAAGCAGTTTGTACTGGGTTCGCCTGTACACAGAAAATAGCAGCATAAAGTTAGTAAAGTAAAGTTTGTTTTATTTAACGACGCCACTAGAGCACATTGATTTTTTATCTTATCATCGGCTATTGGACGTCAAACATATGGTCATTCTGACACTGTTTTTTTTTAGACAAAACCTGCTGTCGCCACATAGGCTACCCTTTTTACGACAGGCAGCAAGGGATCTTTTATTTGCACTTCCCACAGGCAGGATAGCACAAACCATGGCCTTTGTTGAACCAGTTATGGATCACTGGTCGGTGCAAGTGGTTTACACCTACCCATTGAGCCTTGCGGAGCACTCACTCAGGGTTTGGAGTCGGTATCTGGATTAAAAATCCCATGCCTCGACTGGGATCCGAACCCAGTACCTACCAGCCTGTAGACCGATGGCCTAACTACTACACCACCGAGGCCGGTACATAAAGTCAGATTCAAAGTAACAAACAGCTATTAGTCCAAACACATATACCAAGTGTTAATCATACAGATCTGTGAATATGTCATTGGACAAAACAAGCTGAGAAAACTGTTGACGATGAACCTGTAGAATAATATGTGGTAGCATTTCTTTTCACTTTATTCTCCTACTTACATGTATATCAAGGTTCAAGCATACTGTTCCGGACACACATCTCAGCTATCGAAGCTGTCAGTCCTGGACAGGAGGTTAGTAAAACAAGAAGTTAGTGTAGTGAACTGACACCAACCTATTGACTCTTAAAACTCACTCTGTGTGGGAGCCGGTACAAGGATGTGAACCCACTACCTACCAGTCTTAAGTGTGATTGCTTAACCACTGGGACTACCGGTAGTATGTTGTAGTAGTAACAGACTAGCACTTATACTGTATTTTAAAAGACAACCTTGTGTAATGATCTAACTTCCACACATAGATTCAGGGTTTGCAATGATGTAAATCATGCATTCTGACTCGTAATTTGCCTCCCAATAACTTGCACTTTTTTAAACTTGTATGTTGGTATGTCACAACCAACTCACAGTATTTTTAACTTTCTAGTAGTAAATATTTCCAATATTTCAAACATATATTATGTAATTTTATTCACATTCAAAATACGATTTGTTTTTCTGCCTTCAGCCTCATGACTGAAACTTTACTTCAGAAATATTTATTTTAACTTGTGATCTTCCTTCATTATTTTCAAACTCAGAATTGTTTACTCTTGATTACATCTTTTCATGTGGATCGACTGAGAAACAGATATAACTTTTAATGACAGTAAACTATATTTAAATTAATACACGACAGCCTCGTGTAGCAACTGAACATTGTTAAGTATTGATGGGTAGGTTACACTGTTTACCAGTAGATGTTCAAAGCTGGTTGACTGGGAGACAGGTGTGGACCAACACAGTATTTCAGCTCACCTGACAGCCTTGTGTAGTAAGTCTATTTCTACATGCAGTCTCTTGTTTCCCACCTCCGCATCAGTCAGCTTCACACACAGAGACCTTCTCTCGTCTTCAGCAGCCTGCAGGTATATAATACTTCTAGGATATTAAACGAGTTTTCATTTCGTATCATGTTTATGTCCCGAGTGAAATATTTTTCAATTGTCACGAACTTTAGCGAGTGACAATGACAATTATTTCACGAGGAACATAAACACAATTCGAAATGGTAGAGTTTAATATCCTATTTATTACTCATAATCAATGTTAATTTATATCACTCAACTCGTTTGGCCGACGTTCCTGTAACTTACAGTGTAAGGTTGTAGTACACCAGTCGATGACGTCATCATGTGACGTCAAGAGTGTTACGTCCCACTTGGCATTTTAGTGGGACGTATCACTTTGATATGTACCAAGATATTTTTAACCATATGGGTAATAAAACAGTTTAGACAACTCTAGAGTGTAGCTGGAGCTGCATTTGCAAACAGCTGAGAATCATTCTCGTTACACCACCAGGTGAAGTAGCATGACGGTTTTACAATGGGAACAAGTTCTCAATGAAAACGTTCTTGCTCAATCAAAACTTTCAGTAGTTTGTTCCCTGCACGAGAATGGTTTCGAATAATCGATTAAATGTTTGATTTTTTTTTTTTTCAAGCAACACATACCTGTACCACATTTAATAAGGAATGTCTGATGATGTCTCCAAGTAAAATATGGCTACTCAGCTGACAAGAGAAATATTTATTACTTTCTTCAAAGTGGATTTTAAAAAAGCTTAAAAAATAAATTTGTTTTACATAAATGTTCTTTAAAATAAAGAAATTGGGGTTTTTAAAGATAGTTTGAAGACACTTTTTGCATATAAAAATCTAATGTCCTGTTCTGTTAAATAAATATTTAAAATGATAACATTAAATACATATGTAAATGTAATGTAAAAACAAAACCCACCAATCCAGTGCTTATACCTTTAGTTTGGCTTCATAAATCTCTCTTTCCTTGAGAAGTATTTCTTTTTCTTCTGCAACAGTCCTAAGAATTAAAGAAGCAATTACATCACACTTAACTACAGATGTCAAATATTGATCAAGCTGTGATATGGAAGTGTTTAAGCTAACCCAAACTACCAGACCTGAGTCCTTGTTACCGAAGTGATCTTTGTGCTTAAGTGAATAACGAAGTAAAGGCACTAAAGGGGAACTTACGGGCCCAGTGGTAAAGTGAATAACGAAGTAAAGGCACTAAAGGAGAACTTCCGGGCCCAGTGGTAAAGTGAATAACGAAGTAAAGGCACTAAAGGGGAACTTCCGGGCCCAGTGGTAAAGTGAATAACGAAGTAAAGGCACTAAAGGGGAACTTTCGGGCCCAGTGGTAAAGTGAATAACGAAGTAAAGGCACTAAAGGGGAACTTCCGGGCCCAGTGGTAAAGTGAATAACGAAGTAAAGGCACTAAAGGGGAACTTACAGGCCCAGTGGTAAAGTGAATAACGAAGTAAAGGCACTAAAGGGGAACTTACGGGCCCAGTGGTAAAGTGAATAACGAAGTAAAGGCACTAAAGGGGAACTTACGGGCCCAGTGGTAAAGTGAATAACGAAGTAAAGGCACTAAAGGGGAACTTACGGGCCCAGTGGTAAAGTGAATAACGAAGTAAAGGCACTAAAGGGGAACTTACAGGCCCAGTGGTAAAGTGAATAACAAAGTAAAGGCACTAAAGGGGAACTTACAGGCCCAGTGGTAAAGTGAATAACAAAGTAAAGGCACTAAAGGGGAACTTACAGGCCCAGTGGTAAAGTGCATAACGAAGTAAAGGCACTAAAGGGGAACTTACAGGCCCAGTGGTAAAGTGCATAACGAAGTAAAGGCACTAAAGGGGAACTTACGGGCCCAGTGGTAAAGTGAATAACGAAGTAAAGGCACTAAAGGGGAACTTACGGGCCCAGTGGTAAAGTGAATAACGAAGTAAAGGCACTAAAGGGGAACTTACAGGCCCAGTGGTAAAGTGAATAACGAAGTAAAGGCACTAAAGGGGAACTTCCGGGCCCAGTGGTAAAGTGAATAACGAAGTAAAGGCACTAAAGGGGAACTTCCGGGCCCAGTGGTAAAGTGAATAACAAAGTAAAGGCACTAAAGGGGAACTTACGGGCCCAGTGGTAAAGTGAATAACAAAGTAAAGGCACTAAAGGGGAACTTACAGGCCCAGTGGTAAAGTGAATAACGAAGTAAAGGCACTAAAGGGGAACTTACAGGCCCAGTGGTAAAGTGAATAACGAAGTAAAGGCACTAAAGGGGAACTTACAGGCCCAGTGGTAAAGTGAATAACGAAGTAAAGGCACTAAAGGGGAACTTACAGGCCCAGTGGTAAAGTGAATAACGAAGTAAAGGCACTAAAGGGGAACTTCCGGGCCCAGTGGTAAAGTGAATAACAAAGTAAAGGCACTAAAGGGGAACTTCCGGGCCCAGTGGTAAAGTGAATAACGAAGTAAAGGCACTAAAGGGGAACTTACAGGCCCAGTGGTAAAGTGAATAACAAAGTAAAGGCACTAAAGGGGAACTTACAGGCCCAGTGGTAAAGTGAATAACGAAGTAAAGGCACTAAAGGGGAACTTACAGGCCCAGTGGTAAAGTGAATAACGAAGTAAAGGCACTAAAGGGGAACTTACAGGCCCAGTGGTAAAGTGAATAACGAAGTAAAGGCACTAAAGGGGAACTTACGGGCCCAGTGGTAAAGTGAATAACAAAGTAAAGGCACTAAAGGGGAACTTACAGGCCCAGTGGTAAAGTGAATAACGAAGTAAAGGCACTAAAGGGGAACTTACAGGCCCAGTGGTAAAGTGAATAACGAAGTAAAGGCACTAAAGGGGAACTTACAGGCCCAGTGGTAAAGTGAATAACAAAGTAAAGGCACTAAAGGGGAACTTACGGGCCCAGTGGTAAAGTGAATAACAAAGTAAAGGCACTAAAGGGGAACTTACGGGCCCAGTGGTAAAGCAATGCGTAGTTGGTCCAGGTTGAATCCCCGTCGGTGGGATCATTGGGCTATTTCTCATCTTAGCCAGTGCACCACGACTGGTATATAAAAGGCTGTGGTATGTGCTATCATGTCTGTGGGATGGCACATATAAAAGATCCCTTGCTACCACTGGAAAAAAGTAGCATGTTTCTTCTCTATGTCAGAAATACCAAATGTTTAACATCCAATAGCTGATGATTAATAAATCAATTTGCTCTAGTGGTGTCTTTAAACCAAACAAACTAACTTCTTCTTTTTTTAAATCCCCTGCTTTTTCAACACATATTTCCTATTTTCTCTTGACTAAAGACTGACAGGTCTGTTTACCGTTTGACATCGGCCACCACGTTAATGTGCTCCTGTACTCACCGTTTGACATCGGCCACTGTGTTAATGTGCTCCTGTACTCACCGTTTGACATCGGCCACCGCGTTAATGTGCTCCTGTACTCACCGTTTGACATCGGCCACCGCGTTTATGTGCTCCTGTACTCACCGTTTGACATCGGCCACCGTGTTAATGTGCTCCTGTACTCATCGTTTAACATCGGCCACTGCATTAATGTGGTCCTGTACTCACCGTCTGACATCGGCCACTGTGTTAATGTGCTCCTGTACTCATCGTTTAACATCGGCCACTGCATTAATGTGGTCCTGTACTCACCGTCTGACATCGGCCACTGTGTTAATGTGCTCCTGTACTCACCGTCTGACATCGGCCACTGTGTTAATGTGCTCCTGTACTCATCGTTTAACATTGGCCACTGCGTTAATGTGGTCCTGTACTCACCGTTTGACATCGGTCACCACGTTAATGTGCTCCTGTACTCACCGTTTAACATCGGCCACTGTGTTAATGTGCTCCTGTACTCATCGTTTAACATCGGCCACTGCGTTAATGTGGTCCTGTACTCACCGTTTGATATTGGCCACTGCGTTAATGTGCTCCTGTACTCACCGTTTAACATCGGCCACTGTGTTAATGTGCTCCTGTACTCACCGTTTAACATCGGCTACCGCGTTAATGTGCTCCTGTACTGGGATGTTAGCCTGGCTGTTTAGCATCATGGAGTCAAGTTTGTGTTTCAGTTCCCTCATCTTTAATTTCGTCTCCTCTAGCTCACGCTCAACTTCCGTCTTCTCGTAGTCTGCAGCCGATAACTTCTTTGTGAGTCTTGACACTGCAAAGTAAATAGATGATACTAAACAAGCTATCAGTTATTATTTAGCGTATGTCCCGAGTGATATAATTTTCACTTGTCACAAGCTTTAGTGAGTAGCAAAAGAAATTATTTCACAACAAGTGAGTTTGGCTGGGAGCGGATTTGAGCTGGGGGTATTCAGATGAAATCCCCTTCAACCCACTGAGGCTAAACAATTTTTTTACACAGCAATATTAGGCTATTTATATAGGTGTCGAGGGAAAATGTAAATTAATTGAATCTATTACACTTGTGACGGCTAAGGTTTACCGAGGCCTTTACTAATAAAACAAATTTCTCTTGGGGTAGAATGCCTCACAACAGTAATTGATTCTTTTTCTTGCACAGGTCATAAATGACAACAAAACATTTGTAAACTTGTTTTTTGTTAACCCATTCATAGACACCTCCGTAAAAGTATAGTCCACATTATGCAACGACATAAAAATGTAACATATTGACCATGAATATGAAGTTGAAAATATTAATGTTGCAAGCTTATTTCTGCTGTATGTTAAGCTGCTGCAAAATCATTGAGAAAAAAAAAAGTTTGTTTTGTTTAACACATTGTTCTAGTAATCATTGGTTATTGGATGTCAAACATTTGGTAATTTTGACATATAATCTTCGAGAGGAAACCAGCTACATTTTCCCATTAGTAGCATGGGATCTTTTATATTCACCATCCCACAGACAGGATAGCACATATCACGACCTTTGATATACCAGTCGTGGTGCACTGGCTGGAACGAGAAATAGCCCAACAGGCCAACCAATGGGGATTGATCCTAGACCGACAGCGCAATCAGGCGAACGCTATACCACTGTGCTACGTCCCCCCACCCCCCACCCCCCGGAGGTGGTGCTAGTTCTAACCTTCCTGTGTGTGAGCCTCGTACATATCTCGAGCTTTGTTCTGCTGTACGTTGAGCTGCTCAATCAACAGCTGGTTCTCCTCCAGCACCAGTCTCGCCTGGTCCTGTATCTGCTGCCTGAAAACACAAACAGTTACCTCGCAAAAACAAATTCAGTATCATTTGTGGAGGTGTAAATGATGAAGAAGAAAAAAATGGTCGGTGGTGGGGCCAACTGAGTTTTTAATCAATGGACAGTGAAACACAGTGATAGTTTTCATCAATGGACAGTGAAACACAGTGATAGTTTTCATCAATGGACAGTGAAACAGTGATAGTTTTCATCAATGGACAGTGAAACACAGTGGTAGTTTTCATCAATGGACAGTGAAACACAGTGATAGTTTTCATCAATGGACAGTGAAACACAGTGATAGTTTTCATCAATGGACAGTGAAACACAGTGATAGTTTTCATCAATGGACAGCGAAACACAGTGATAGTTTTCATCAATGGACAGCGAAACACAGTGATAGTTTTCATCAATGGACAGCGAAACACAGTGATAGTTTTCATCAATTGACAGCGAAACACAGTGATAGTTTTCATCAATGGACAGCGAAACACAGTGATAGTTTTCATCAATGGACATCGAAACACAGTGATAGTTTTCATCAATGGACAGTGAAACACAGTGATAGTTTTCATCAATGGACAGTGAAACACAGTGATAGTTTTCGTACAACACTAAAAGCCGGAATTTTGGCTTCTTCTTTTTTCTTTTTTTTCATTCATGGGTGTTACAGGTTAAAAATTATAATATTATTACAGTTTGAAGGAAGCAATCAGGTGAAAGAAGGAATGATGGGATCTATAACACTTCTTTATAATACAAGATGGTTTGCAGACTAATGATGGGCTTTATTTCAATTTATTTATGTTTGGAATGTAATAAAATTAAAATCAACAAATTTATGTCCTGAAATAAGTACATTGTATTTTTTATAACTTGCTAAAGCTCATGAAATAAATAAATAGTCAGGCAGACAGACAGACCAAACAGACAGACAGACAGACCAAACAGACAGACAGACAGACCAAACAGACAGACAGGCAGATAAATAAATAAATAAATAGTCAGGCAGACAGACAGACCAAACAGACAGACAGACAGGCAGATAAATAAATAAATAAATAAATAGTCAGGCAGACAGACAGACCAAACAGACAGACAGACAGGCAGATAAATAAATAAATAAATAGTCAGGCAGACAGACAGACCAAACAGACAGACAGACAGGCAGATAAATAAATAAATAAATAGTCAGGCAGACAGACAGACCAAACAGACAGACAAACAGGCAGATAAATAAATAGTCAGGCAGACAGACAGACCAAACAGACAGACAGACAGGCAGATAAATAAATAAATAAATAAATAAAAAAAACAATTTAAAAATGATAAAAATCAATAAATAACACTGATGTGTCTGTAATGAACCCAAAGCCTGTGTTGTTATAGTTTCGCTGATAACGACAGTTCACTCGGAACACACTACGTACTCACCATTCTGTAGTGCCGAAACCAGCACCACTGGCAGCCATCTGCAGCTGGCCGTTCTCTCGCACAATCTCCTCCACCCGCAGTTTCAGATCATGTAGCTCTTCCTGTCAGGGGGCAAGTAAAACAATGAGCTCAGTTTCTTTCATCAGGTTGTTAAAAACATTTTTTTTAAATCCAAAATATATTACTAATCACATAATAGTATGTATAGAGTTGGTATACGGTGATTCTACTGGCAGTAACTAGTAGGAATTTCCCTATTAGCTCAGTTGGTAGAATGCTGGACTCCATGGTCCATGGTTCGAATCCAATCAGTGGAAGTCGATTAATGTGTTACATTTGGAGCCGACATATGGACTGTGATGTGTCACATGTATCAAATATAGAGGAGATAATAAACTGCTTCTACTTTGGATTTTAAATCTGTATTTTTTTTAATAAAGACTGTAGAAATGAGGGGCTTCAATTCAGTTACTGAATTCTACATAATGCTATTTGGGTTTTGATAAAAATCAGCCCCTCCATAAATAACTTTAAGGGGAGTGGGTTAAGCTCAGTGGTAGAGCAATGAGTTACAGGATCAATCACCCTCCATGTCACATCACTGGTATATCAAAGGCTGTGGTATGCACTGTCCTGTCTATGTGAAAATGCAGACAAAAAATCCCTTGCTGCTTTATTGATAGCAGTAGCTTATGCGATGGAAGCGGGATTCCTTTCTCTCAACCAAGTGTCAAAATAATTCCACACACAAAACTGCTGTGGTTTAAAATGTGCTGAGGTGTCATTAAATAAACATTTCTTTCCTTTCCATTGCACAACTGGGATTTGATCCAGGGACCTTGTAGGGTGAAAATGTTGATCAGCACTGTAACATACTCCATTTCAATTTACTGATGACAAATATAATAGGTTATAATTAGATCTTGTGCAATGACATCTTACAAGACTAACTGTCAGTGCTGTTTCACTATATTACAGGGATGTGAGAGGGGCTGGAACAAAAAAGCTTACTGCGGCCGGGGTCCAGGGGCCCCTGAAGGAAAATTGTTGTTTGCAACCCCTGGAACTGCCAAAAATTGCATTTAATGCTAACAAATCTAAACTGGTTATAACTTATAATATAAGTTGGAGCATACCCAGAGAGGAAAAACGCTGAGGCAAACCCAGACCTGTAAAATAAATATCAGTGTCATGGGAAAAATAAAATAAATCTGGGGAAATTCTAGGCGGTACGCCTCGTCTGCCTCATGCTGGCTACGTCATTGATAAGGCACACATCATAAACTTGAAATCGTGAAAACATGCAAATGAACATGCAAATGAACAGTATTGAACATCATGTTTCCGCATAGCTCTCACCTCCCTGATATTATTGGTTATCACATTTACCTGGTATTTCAGAATGATGTCATCTTTCTCTTGAAGGCGGTCATCATATTCAACAAACAGTGGAGCCAGGTATCGTTTGCTTATCTGTGGACAAAAAAATATGTGCAAAGTGTTTAATTTCACATTTGATTTAGTGATTCAAAATATAATAAATGCATTTTCAAAGCTAACATATACTACACCAGTTACAACTTTACTAGGGTGAGACAAAAGGAAAGGTATAATAGAATCAAAAATAAAACAAAAAATAAAACCATGAATATGTATAGCATACTTTTAGACTGATCTGAACACATTCCTGTGTTAATTCAACAAAACGTAAACAGTTCCTATCGAGAAATGATAGTGCTATGCTGCGGGTGAAATTTTATCACACGATATAATAAAGAAAAATAAATAATACTTGATAACACATGGGACACATTTTCTCACAGTTAAATCAATAAGAACAGATAATTCTACTCACCAACCAAGATGGGATAGGTCCTTTAGCTGGAAGACCTTCTATCTTACGACACTGAAAAATACAGTACCATTAACTAACTGTTATAGTCGTCAGTCACTATAAATCTGCAAAACGATTAGCTTTAAGACAAGGTCAAAAGCAACTGTGCAAAAGAAATAAATTATTTAAAAAACCAGTACTTTAAAAAAAAAAAAAAAAAAGATAAATAAAATTTGATATATTACTACTATTATAATTTGTTTACTGTCTGCAACACATTCTGCACATAATTAAGTTTATATCTGTTTCATACTGTTTGGAATTCTTTTGTCAATCATTAAAAAATTAATATTTGACTTTTAATTCATAAGGTATTTTTATAATTCATCATTTTGTTTTTAGTAGTTAAAAAAGGCAAAAATGGTGGAAGAAGAAAAAAAGGAGTGTGAGTTCTGGCTGTTTTTATTGAAACCATCTTTGAAAAAAGAGTCACAGATATTTATAGACAACATTTTAAAAATTGTAAGACACACATGGACGTTAAGTATTTGCCGCTCCCAAGACAATCCATTAGAATGTTGTCACTCTTGCACCATGAGGAGTATAGAGTTGAAAGTATTATTACAGATTCTTACAGAACCAATTTTAAATGTTCGATGGTGAGTGGTATCTGTTTGGCCTGGTGGTTGCTAAGCTCCATGTTTAGTCGGTGTACCATCATCTTCGTTACTTCATTTTCATAACACAACACACCACAAATACACTCTTCAAAAATAAAACAACTAACATCCATCTTTACCTGTTCAAGGGTGAGTGGTACCTGTTTGGCCTGGTGGTTGCTGTTTAGTCGGTGTACAATCATCTTCATTACTTTATTCTCATAACACAACACACGACAAATTAACATCTTCAAAAATACAAGAACTAAACTCCATCTTTACCTGTTCGACGCTGAGTGGTATCTTCTTGGCCTGGTGGTTGCTAAGTTCCATGTTTAGTCTATGCACGGACGTCTTCATCACTTCGTTCTCATCCCTCAGTTCCTTCATCTGTTTGCTGACCAACAGAGACTGGGCACTCTCCGTGTCTGGGTTTTAAAACAACAACAACAATTGAATGAAATTAAATGTTTCACCACAAATCTACTCTGTATCACTCATACTGCAAACCACATTAATACTGCAACAAACTATTTTTCCGCGTATACCCATCTCGAAGTATGATCTCACAACATGTAAATTTCATGTGTACATATTTCTCCCATCCCTAGCCATGCAAGACAGGCATATTCCATGATGTCAGTCCATGCGGAATAAATCGGTGTTGCATGACCACGTGACTTCTATTGTTTGAGCTGATATTAACGTTGGGTAACGTCATGTAAACGGCAAAATAACGCAAGAAATGCTTTTTATATTTCATAAAAACAAGGAAACCTTCTGTCATAATGAAATTATACCATCATTTTCGGTTTATACCTTTAATATAAACCATTTTTGGGTACGATCTTTTCAATGGTTATGATTATTTTATTGTAAGATAAAAAATAAAACATTTAGGTTTTTCACGTTTTCTCAAAATGCTTGTTTTTCATCTACTGGATGGGAGAAAAATAATCCTGCATTATGTATCCATGTGGGACAGTGCTATTCCACCCTCGGATACATAATATGATGCCTCATCCCTGACAACAAATTATGTACCCTCGGGTGGAATAGCCCTGTCCCACATGGACACATATGAAGAATTCTTTTAATCCACACAGATTACAGACAAATGGATATATAATTTTTTAAACAATATTTATTAACATTTATATTAACATTCTGGACTGACCAACAGCCAATGTCTATATTAAGGCCTCTCCCTACATTTCACTATTACAAATTTTACATGGAATGCAAACCTAAATCGTCAAACTCTGCACACCAATATATATCCAACATGGCATCGGATGTCCATCAGAGAGACAGAATCTCATCTGAAGGTTAAACAGGAAATGTGCACTGGGGCGGGACTTAGCCCAGTGGTAGAGTGCTCGCTTGATGTGCGGTCGGTTTGGGATCGATCCCCATAAGTGGACCCATTGAGCTATTTCTTATTCCAGCCAGTGCACCACGATTGATATATCGAAGGCTGTGGTATGTGCTATCCTGTCTGTGGGATAGTGCATATAAAAGATCCCTTGCTACTAATGAAAAATGTAACAGGTTTCTTCTCTAAGACTATGTCAAAATTACAACATGTCCTACATCCAATAGCTGATGATTAGTAAATCAATGTGCTCTAGTAGTGTTGTTAAACAAACCAAACTTTAAAAAAAAAACAAGAAATGTGCCAGTGACTCACCCCCCTCATTGACCGCCGCCGCCACCTTCCTGAGTGACATGACCTCCTCCTGGAGATGTTGGTTGTCCTCCTGAAGTTCCTCGACCTTCATCTGCAGACTGCGGGTCAGATCCTGGACACCTTCTCTAGCCAGCCTCGACGACACATGGCCCGATGCTACAACATAAACACACAACACTCCAGTATCAAGGGGATGTTCAACTGTCACAAAATGCAAAATCTTTATCCATGTTTTTAATAGTATCCTGAACACCTTCTTTAGCCTGCATTGAAGACATGTGGCCTGATGCTACAAAAACATAAACACACAAAACACTCCAGAATCTAGGGGACGTTCATAATGCAAAATCCTTATCCACATATTTAATAACATCCTGTACATCTTCTCTAGCCTGCCACGAAGACATGTGGCCTGATGCTACAAAAACATAAACACAAAACACTTCGGTATCAGTGGGACTTTCAACTGTCAGGTAATGCAAAATCCATGTCCACTTATTCAATCCTTTTGTATAAGAAAGGTGGCCTGATGCTAAAAAACCATAAACACAAAACACTTCGGAATCAGTGGGACTTTCAACTGTCAGGTAATGCAAAATCCATGTCCACTTATTCAATCCTTTTGTATAAGAAAGGTGGCCTGATGCTAAAAACCATAAACACAAAACACTTCGGTATCAGTGGGACTTTCAACTGTCAGGTAATGCAAAATCCATGTCCACTTATTCAATCCTTTTGTATAAGAAAGGTGGCCTGATGCTAAAAAACCATAAACACAAAACACTTCGGAATCAGTGGGACTTTCAACTGTCAGGTAATGCAAAATCCATGTCCACTTATTCAATCCTTTTGTATAAGAAAGGTGGCCTGATGCTAAAAAACCATAAACACAAAACACTTCGGTATCAGTGGGACTTTCAACTGTCAGGTAATGCAAAATCCATGTCCACTTATTCAATCCTTTTGTATAAGAAAGGTGGCCTGATGCTAAAAAACCATAAACACAAAACACTTCGGTATCAGTGGGACTTTCAACTGTCAGGTAATGCAAAATCCATGTCCACTTATTCAATCCTTTTGTATAAGAAAGGTGGCCTGATGCTACAAAAACATAAACACAAAACACTTCGGTATCAGTGGGACTTTCAACTGTCAGGTAATGCAAAATCCATGTCCACTTATTCAATCCTTTTGTATAAGAAAGGTGGCCTGATGCTAAAAAACCATAAACACAAAACACTTCGGAATCAGTGGGACTTTCAACTGTCAGGTAATGCAAAATCCATGTCCACTTATTCAATCCTTTTGTATAAGAAAGGTGGCCTGATGCTAAAAACCATAAACACAAAACACTTCGGTATCAGTGGGACTTTCAACTGTCAGGTAATGCAAAATCCATGTCCACTTATTCAATCCTTTTGTATAAGAAAGGTGGCCTGATGCTAAAAAACCATAAACACAAAACACTTCGGAATCAGTGGGACTTTCAACTGTCAGGTAATGCAAAATCCATGTCCACTTATTCAATCCTTTTGTATAAGAAAGGTGGCCTGATGCTAAAAAACCATAAACACAAAACACTTCGGTATCAGTGGGACTTTCAACTGTCAGGTAATGCAAAATCCATGTCCACTTATTCAATCCTTTTGTATAAGAAAGGTGGCCTGATGCTACAAAAACATAAACACAAAACACTTCGGTATCAGTGGGACTTTCAACTGTCAGGTAATGCAAAATCCATGTCCACTTATTCAATCCTTTTGTATAAGAAAGGTGGCCTGATGCTAAAAACCATAAACACAAAACACTTTGGTATCAGTGGGACTTTCAACTGTCAGGTAATGCAAAATCCATGTCCACTTATTAAATCCTTTTGTATAAGAAAGGTGGCCTGATGCTAAAAAACCATAAACACAAAACACTTCGGAATCAGTGGGACTTTCAACTGTCAGGTAATGCAAAATCCATGTCCACTTATTCAATCCTTTTGTATAAGAAAGGTGGCCTGATGCTAAAAAACCATAAACACAAAACACTTCGGTATCAGTGGGACTTTCAACTGTCAGGTAATGCAAAATCCATGTCCACTTATTCAATCCTTTTGTATAAGAAAGGTGGCCTGATGCTAAAAAACCATAAACACAAAACACTTCGGTATCAGTGGGACTTTCAACTGTCAGGTAATGCAAAATCCATGTCCACTTATTCAATCCTTTTGTATAAGAAAGGTGGCCTGATGCTATAAAAACATAAACACAAAACACTTCGGTATCAGTGGGACTTTCAACTGTCAGGTAATGCAAAATCCATGTCCACTTATTCAATCCTTTTGTATAAGAAAGGTGGCCTGATGCTAAAAACCATAAACACAAAACACTTCGGTATCAGTGGGACTTTCAACTGTCAGGTAATGCAAAATCCATGTCCACTTATTCAATCCTTTTGTATAAGAAAGGTGGCCTGATGCTAAAAAACATAAACACAAAACACTTCGGTATCAGTGGGACTTTCAACTGTCAGGTAATGCAAAATCCATGTCCACTTATTCAATCCTTTTGTATAAGAAAGGTGGCCTGATGCTAAAAACCATAAACACAAAACACTTCGGTATCAGTGGGACTTTCAACTGTCAGGTAATGCAAAATCCATGTCCACTTATTCAATCCTTTTGTATAAGAAAGGTGGCTTGATGCTAAAAAAACATAAACACAAAACACTTCGGAATCAAGGGGACTTTCAACTGTCAGGTAATGCAAAATCCATGTCCACTTATTCAATCCTTTTGTAGAGGACAAGTGACTGGATGCCATATAAACAAACACAAAACACTCCAGTATCAAGGGGACGTTCAACTGTCACATAATGCATTTAATCCTTTTAAAGAGGACACGTGGCCGGATGCTACAAAAACATAAACACAAAAATCGTCGGTATCATCAACAATCACATAATGCAAATCCAGACTTTGATGTGAATAAAATGAAGGGGATTGATTAATTCCTCCCCTAACTAAGATAACGGGGAATCATTTAAGATACAACATATTCAGCCTTGATATTTCATCCATTTGTAGTAAGGGGCGGGACATAGTCCAGTGGTACAGCGCTCGCTTGATGCGCGGTCGGGTGTGGGATCGATCCCTGTCAGTGGGCTCATTGGGTTATTTCTCGTTCCAGCCAGTGCACCACGACTGGTATAGCAAAGGCTGTGGTATGTACTACCCTGTCTGTGGGGTGGTGCATATAAAAGACCCCTTGCTGCTAATCGAAAAGAGTAGCCCATGAAGTAGCGACAGCAGGTTTCCTCTCTCAATATATGTGTGGTCCTTAACCATATGTCTGACGCCATATAACCGTAAATACAATGTGTTGAGTGTGTCGTTAAATAAAACATTTCTTTCTTTCTTTCCATTTGTAGTACTTCCACAAAACATATTATTCACATGTTAAGGAAAGCTAAAAATGACTGCTTGAACTAGTCTTAGGGGACTGGTGGAGTGCAAGAGTGATAGATCCCATTAAACAGTAACGTTTGTAAATCTGGCATTTTATAACCCATGTACATTTTGTAATGCTAAGACAACCCCTCAAATCTCATGTACTGCTTGTCGACATGACCATTCCACTTTCTGTGTCACCGATGTAATTTGACCAACATTATTGGATTGTCTGTGTATATTTTCGTATTCAGGTTTGTACTGTAAGAATGAGGAGAATTTGCAGAGAAATCATTGGATGGGGATACAGAGATTGTCCAAGGTGGGGATGTAGTTGGTACAAAAATGCAATTCAGGATGGGTCATCACCATCAATGTGATGGGACTGCCAATATTATAAAATAGAAAGTTCCAACAGATGGTAAATTAGTTTTCTATCAACTGGTGCCACTGGTGCCACGATTTTGTTAACACTTATTATATTGTGGGGCCAATATTTTCACTTGTCCAAATAAGTGGTTTGTTTTATTCAAGTACAAGGATGATGTTTTTGATTGCTCAAAATGAAACTGCACTGAACATTTTCGCTTGTCCACTGGACAACATTGAGGTACATTTGCTTGTCCAAACAGATCTGCACTTGTCAGGACAAACGGACAAGTGCTTATTTCCATCACTGCTTTTATGAATTGTTTTTCTCCTGAGAGAGTTAACAAACTGATAACAAGCATGAAATAAATATTCTTTTGCAATATAATACTAAAGTCCGAACCAAAATGTTAACAACTACGAAAAATTGCTCTCCTACCTTTATTTTTCGTTAGATTTTACCCACATTTTGTCCAGACAGAAATCTTGAAAAAACCATTACAGTGACACAGATTCCACATACTAGATGATAACCATGTCACCTATATCGACTTTGCTGAGATTGTATAGGGCAAAAAGCATGTAATTTTATGCCGGCTGCCATTTTGACTTTTTATGGAATATTCTCCAAGAGGGGTGAAAGGATATGATTTAATCTAACAACGTCATAACATGTTATGATATAAAAGCAAACGTGATGACGTCACATTAATTTAATTTTTTTTTTTTTTTTTTTTTTTTAATGATCATTGACTTTATAATAATTATGTCACATACTTTGGAGGCTTTCACCCCTCTTGAAGAGTATTCCATAAAAAAACATAATGGCAGACGGCAGAAAACAGCATGTACTATGGTATCTCAGCGAAGTCGATACTGGCGACATCGTAACAGTCTCATATGTGGAATCTGTGTCACTGTAATGGGTTTTTCACAAGTTGTGTCTGGACAAAATTTGGGGGGAATGTAACAGTAATTAAAGGTAGGAGAGTAATTTATTGTAGTTGTTAACAATTTGGTTTGGATTTTAGTAATAAATATTTGGATTAAAAAAAAAGGTAATATGTTAAATGTCAAAGAAAATACCGTAAGTTAAGTCATGTTACTATAAATAAATACAACTGATTACCATGGCATTTGTACATAGTCTAAGTGATGCTACATGCTATATTATATATATATATATGAAATGTTGATTTAATAGAATTTGAAAAAAAAAAATTTGCTGAATTTATTTTTTTCAATATATTACCAATTCATATATAAAACAAACCTCCCTACATTGGTGAAAATGATGTCAAATGACATCATCATGAAAGAGTAAAATAATCATGTAGAATAAAACATAAATCCTTGAAATAATTGAAGTAATATAGAACTAATCTCCTTGGCCCATATTTTCGAAGCTATCTTTCTGCTACGATATCGTAAAACCATCAGGGGACTATGTATATCAGTGACGTCGTAGCTTATGACTGTTTTATATCGTAGGCCTAAGATAGCTTCAGAAATATGTAGCCAGGCGATGAAACATAGGTTCCAAGATGTTCATACATTAAGAAATCACTAAAACCATGCTCATATTTAACACAGGCTCCGATGGTCAAACCTTGCAGGTGCTGTGAACTGCTGGCACTATACTGTGGCTCGGTTTTAGTTACAAATTGCCGTGACGACGGGCTGTCCGCCACTTCGCCGTTGATCGTATCACCATGACCGAAACCAGAGTCCGCATCTTGTTCAGGCCGAGGTACCGGTCCCAACTGTCTACCATCAGGAGAAATGTGACCTTTCTCATCTATACAACAAATTAGTGCAACACAGAGAAGACATTTAGTCAAACATAAAGATTAGCAAAACAGCAAAAAAATTACACAATTAGAGAAACAGCATGCACCACAAAACCTTCTTTTAAAAAGGAGAAAACGTTTTTTTAAATCAGCAACTTAATTTAATTTGTGAATTGTGCTATGTGCTGACAGTGTGTGAAAAAGAAAATAAACAACAAATAAAAGCAGAAAAAAAGCAAAAAAGAGTATTTATGAAATATTGCCAATAAAATGTATGACTGAATGACATTTGTGACGGATCTGAACAAGCCTTAATGATCCTGAACAATATGGCTATCTCCTCTTTATGTAAAAGTCACATGTATGCATAGACCTAAAAAAAACTGGTGTCAAGCAGAAAGGATGCCCAGGACAGGCATGATTGAATCAACATGGATATAAGCATATAAGATCTTATAAAACTTGAGTGTAGACTCAAAACCCTAATGATGGCACACATTTAAAATGTACACGGTCTTGCCACGGCCTTCAGGTTTGAGACTATTACAGTGTTGAATCTGGACTATAAAAGTTTCATAACCACGTTTCCTGATCCTATTCCAACTTCAGTGTTTGGGTCTAAGGTTGGTGGGTGCTGGGTTTGAGTCTCAGTAGTGGCCATGACCCACAGTGATCAAGTCCACTATTCCAACCACAAACAGCTCTGAGGTGTGGGCCCACGATAGCAAGGTCCAGCCATAATTGGACAAAAGCATTATCATCTCACTACCAACCACAAACAGATCTGTGGTGTGGGCCCACGATAGCAAGCTCCAGCCATAACTGATCTTACTACCAACCACAAACAGATCTGTGGTGCGGGCCCACGATAGCAAGCTCTAGCCATAATTGATCTTACTACCAACCACAAACAGATCTGAGGTGTGGGCCCACGATAGCAAGCTCCAGCCATAATTGATCTTACTACCAACCACACACAGATCTGTGGTGCGGGCCCACGATAGCAAGCTCCAGCCATAATTGATCTTACTACCAACCACAAACAGATCTGTGGTGCGGGCCCATGATAGCAAGCTCCAGCCATAACTGATCTTACTACCAACCACAAACAGATCTGTGGTGCGGGCCCACGATAGCAAGCTCCAGCCATAATTGATCTTACTACCAACCACAAACAGATCTGAGGTGTGGGCCCACGATAGCAAGCTCCAGCCATAATTGATCTTACTACCAACCACACACAGATCTGTGGTGCGGGCCCACGATAGCAAGCTCCAGCCATAATTGATCTTACTACCAACCACAAACAGATCTGTGGTGCGGGCCCACGATAGCAAGCTCCACCATAATTGATCTTACTATCAACCACAAACAGATCTGAGGTGTGGGCCCACGATAGCAAGCTCCAGCCATAATTGATCTTACTACCAACCACACACAGATCTGTGGTGCGGGCCCACGATAGCAAGCTCCAGCCATAATTGATCTTACTACCAACCACAAACAGATCTGTGGTGCGGGCCCACGATAGCAAGCTCCAGCCATAACTGATCTTACTACCAACCACAAACAGATCTGTGGTGCGGGCCCACGATAGCAAGCTCCAGCCATAATTGATCTTACTACCAACCACAAACAGATCTGAGGTGTGGGCCCACGATAGCAAGCTCCAGCCATAATTGATCTTACTACCAACCACACACAGATCTGTGGTGCGGGCCCACGATAGCAAGCTCCAGCCATAATTGATCTTACTACCAACCACACACAGATCTGAGGTGCGGGCCCACGATAGCAAGCTCTAGCCATAATTGATCTTACTACCAACCACAAACAGATCTGTGGTGCGGGCCCACGATAGCAAGCTCCAGCCATAATTGATCTTACTACCAACCACAAACAGATCTGTGGTGCGGGCCCACGATAGCAAGCTCCAGCCATAACTGATCTTACTACCAACCACAAACAGATCTGTGGTGCGGGCCCACTATAGCAAGCTCCAGCCATAATTGATCTTACTACCAACCACAAACAGATCTGAGGTGTAGGCCCACGATAGCAAGCTCCAGCCATAATTGATCTTACTACCAACCACACACAGATCTGTGGTGCGGGCCCACGATAGCAAGCTCCAGCCATAATTGATCTTACTACCAACCACAAACACATCTGTGGTGCGGGCCCACGATAGCAAGCTCCACCATAATTGATCTTACTACCAACCACAAACAGATCTGAGGTGTGGGCCCACGATAGCAAGCTCCAGCCATAATTGATCTTACTACCAACCACACACAGATCTGTGGTGCGGGCCCACGATAGCAAGCTCCAGCCATAATTGATCTTACTACCAACCACAAACAGATCTGTGGTGCGGGCCCACGATAGCAAGCTCCACCATAATTGATCTTACTACCAAACACAAACAGATCTGTGGTGCGGGCCCACGATAGCAAGCTCCAGCCATAATTGATCATACTACCAAACACAAACAGATCTGAGGTGTGGGCCCACGATAGCAAGCTCCAGCCATAATTGATCATACTACCAAACACAAACAGATCTGTGGTGCGGGCCCACGATAGCAAGCTCCAGCCATAATTGATCTTACTACCAACCACAAACAGATCTGTGGTGCGGGCCCAAGATAGCAAGCTCCAGCCATAATTGATCTTACTACCAACCACACACAGATCTGAGGTGTGGGCCCACGATAGCAAGCTCCAGCCATAATTGATCTTACTACCAACCACACACAGATCTGTGGTGCGGGCCCAAGATAGCAAGCTCCAGCCATAATTGATCTTATCTTACTACCAACCACACACAGATCTGCGGTGCGGGCCCACGATAGCAAGCTCCAGCCATAATTCATCTTACTACCAACCACACACAGATCTGAGGTGCGGGCCCACGATAGCAAGCTCTAGCCATAATTGATCTTACTACCAAACACAAACAGATCTGTGGTGCGGGCCCAGGATAGCAAGCTCCAGCCATGATTGATCTTACTACCAAACACAAACAGATCTGTGGTGCGGGCCCACGATAGCAAGCTCCAGCCATAATTGATCATACTACCAAACACAAACAGATCTGTGGTGTGGGCCCAAGATAGCAAGCTCCAGCCATAATTGATCTTACTACCAACCACAAACAGATCTGAGGTGTGGGCCCACGATAGCAAGATCCAGCCATAATTGATCTTACTACCAACCACACACACATCTGAGGTGTGGGCCCACGATAGCAAGCTCCAGCCATAATTGATCTTACTACCAACCACACACAGATCTGAGGTGTGGGCCCACGATAGCAAGCTCCAGCCATAATTGATCTTACTACCAACCACACACAGATCTGAGGTGTGGGCCCACGATAGCAAGCTCCAGCCATAATTGATCTTACTACCAACCACACACAGATCTGAGGTGTGGGCCCACGATAGCAAGCTCCAGCCATAATTGATCTTACTACCAACCACACACAGATCTGAGGTGCGGGCCCACGATAGCAAGCTCCAGCCATAATTGATCTTACTACCAACCACAAACAGATCTGTGGTGCGGGCCCACGATAGCAAGCTCCAGCCATAACTGATCTTACTACCAACCACAAACAGATCTGTGGTGCGGGCCCACGATAGCAAGCTCCAGCCATAATTGATCTTACTACCAAACACAAACAGATCTGTGGTGCGGGCCCACGATAGCAAGCTCCAGCCATAATTGATCATAGTACCAAACACAAACAGATCTGTGGTGCGGGCCCAAGATAGCAAGCTCCAGCCATAATTGATCTTACTACCAACCACAAACAGATCTGAGGTGTGGGCCCACGATAGCAAGCTCCAGCCATAATTGATCTTACTACCAAATACAAACAGATCTGAGGGGTGGGCCCACGATAGCAAGCTCCAGCCATAATTGATCTTACTACCAAACACAAACATATCTGAGGTGTGGGCCCATGATAGCAAGCTCCAGCCATAATTGATCTTACTACCAAACACAAACAGATCTGAGGTGTGGGCCCATGATAGCAAGCTCTAGCCATAATTGATCTTACTACCAAAGACAAACAGATCTGAGGTGTGGGCCCATGATAGCAAGCTCCAGCCATAATTGATCTTACTACCAACCACACACAGATCTGAGGTGTGGGCCCATGATAGCAAGGTCCAGCCATAATTGATCTTACTACCATCCACACACAGATCTGAGGTGTGGGCCCACGATAGCAAGCTCCAGCCATAATTGATCTTACTACCAAACACAAACAGATCTGTGGTGTGGGCCCACGATAGCAAGCTCCAGCCAAAATTGATCTTACTACCAACCACACACAGATCTGAGGTGTGGGCCCATAAATAGCAAGCTCCAGCCATGATTGATCTTACAACCAACCACAAACAGATCTGAGGTGTGGGCCCATGATAGCAAGCTCCAGAAATAATTGATCTTACTACCAACCACAAACAGATCTGAGGTGTGGGTCCATGATAGCAAGCTCCAGCCATAACTGGACAAAAGCATTATTATCTTACTTCCAGGGACAAGCCAGCCTCATCGGACCTACAGCTGGTAGATAATGAATTCAAATCTTGGTATCGGTTCCCACCTAAAAGGTGGATTTCAGTGGGGAGGTGTAGTGCCACAACGACTTCTCTCTCACTGATTACAAACAACTAACCCACTGTCCTAGACAGACAGCCTAGATAGCTGAGATGTGTGCCCAGAGCAGTGTGCTTGAACAGCACAAAAATTAAATTAAGATGAATTAATTCAAAGGACAAACATATGGTATATAGGTGTTTTGATCATAATCAAGCTAAATCATTTAAAATTTAAAAAATATGAAAAATGGGGTTCATGCTACAGGGTTGACTTATCTATTAATAGGGGACTAGATTAACATTCTGTGGGATCTGCTACAAGGTTGACTTATCTATTAATAGGGGACTAGATTAACATTCTGTGGGATCTGCTACAAGGTTGACTTATCTATTAATAGGGGACTAGATTAACATTCTGTGGGATCTGCTACAAGGTTGACTTATCTATTAATAGGGGACTAGATTAACATTTTGTGGGATCTGCTACAAGATAAAATGTGCTAGTTTAGAAGACAGACCCCATTCCATAAACCAACATGGTTGTATTCACAAAGTACAATGAATAATTACCCAAACAGAATATGTAATAAGGGGAGATAACCAATCTGCATGTGTTGGCTTTGTGGATGACAAAGATTAGCAGGTTTGCTATTGTGTCAGTTTAGGTCTCACTACACAGTTAACTTTTCAGGTGACAATTCAATTCATCTTGATCCATAATAGTTCCTAATTATGACATATGGTGCGGTTCACATACTCATATGTAGTAACTGAGGTAGTATTAAAATGATTTGTATTTTCAATGGGCTGCATTTTCTCCTCGTTATTTTGTAATATTGAGCTCTTGGGGGTTGGGAAGGGGATGGACATAAGTTTAAGGCACAACAGCCAGATGGGGATCATGTAACAAAATTTAAAAAAAACCCTGTAAATTGTAGTAAAAGTAACTGAAGAGCGAAATATATTTGTGATGTACACCATTATAACTCATTAGTGCCACCAAGAACCTGTCTATAAGCAACCTTTCTTTGAAGTTGGGAAATTTAACATGAATTTCAATGGCTAATTACACCTGTTTTTCAATGTAATCAGTGTTTAGTGTGTGTTGGTTCACTTCATAAGGTACACTGTACAAATACATTCTTTAATATAATCAGTTTTTAGTACGTTATGTCACTTCATACTGTAACATTGTAGGAATTGGCTGTTTACAATATTAATCAATAACAGATGAAGTTTTTAGTTTATCAAACTTACTCTAGGAGCCTTATACTTATTTCGCTAATCAAATCAAAGGTTAGAAGATGTGAAATACAAATTTTAAACACTCTCAAAGAAATTAGATATTAGATGTGAACAAACACACACACACACACACAGAGAGAGAGATGTGTGTTTAGACAAGACACTTTGAGGAAACATCCGACAATAACAAACCTGATAATTTATGTGAGTGTCGACCACTGCTTCGTTTACTTCCGATTCCCTTTTTGTAACTCCCTCTCTCAAACTGTGGACTGGTGTGCATCTTCCTGTCAACTTGCTGTTTTAGTAACTGTAATTATAGAAACCACACTATCAATAGAGTTAAAGGCGTGTGTGCATCTTCCTGTCAACTTGCTGTTTTAGTAACTGTAATTATAGAAACCACACTATCAATAGAGTTAAAGGCGTGTGTGCATCTTCCTGTCAACTTGCTGTTTTAGTAACTGTAATTATAGAAACCACACTATCAATAGAGTTAAAGGCGTGTGTGCATCTTCCTGTCAACTTGCTGTTTTAGTAACTGTAATTATAGAAACCACACTATCAATAGAGTTAAAGGCGTGTGTGCATCTTCCTGTCAACTTGCTGTTTTAGTAACTGTAATTATAGAAATCACACTATCAATAGAGTTAAAGGCGTGTGTGCATCTTCCTTTCAACTTGCTGTTTTAGTAACTGTAATTATAGAAACCACGCTATCAATAGAGTTAAAGGCGTGTGTGCATCTTCCTTTCAACTTGCTGTTTTAGTAACTGTAATTATAGAAATCATGCTATCAATAGAGTTAAAGGCGTGTGTGCATCTTCCTTTCAACTTGCTGTTTTAGTAACTGTAATTATAGAAACCACGCTATCAATAGAGTTAAAGGCATGTGTGCATCTTCCTTTCAACTTGCTGTTTTAATAACTGTAATTATAGAAACCACTCTATCAATAGAGTTAAAGGCATGTGTGCATCTTCCTTTCAACTTGCTGTTTTAATAACTGTAATTATAGAAACCACTCTATCAATAGAGTTAAAGGCATGTGCGCATCTTCCTTTCAACTTGCTGTTTTAATAACTGTAATTACAGAAACCACAGTATCAATAGAGTTAAAGGCATGTATGCATCTTCCTTTCAACTTGCTGTTTTAATAACTGTAATTATAGAAACCACACTATCAATAGAGTTAAAGCCGTGTGTGCATCTTCCTGTCAAATTGCTGTTTTAGTAACTGTAATTATAGAAACCACACTATCAATAGAGTTAAAGGTGTGTGTGCATCTTCCTGTCAACTAGCTGTTTAAATAACTGTAATTACAGAAATCTCAGATATATATTTCAAGTATTTAATCATTTGAAATAGACCGGCCTCGATGGCACAGTGGTTAAGCCATCAGACTACAGGCTGGTAGTTACAGGGTTTGCATTCCGGAACCGGGTCCAACCCAGAGCGAGTTCTTAAGGGCTTAATGGGTAGGTGTAAGGCCACTACACCCTCTTCTCTTTCACTAACCACTAACAACTAACCCACTGCCCTGACAGACGGCCCAGATAGCTGAGATGTGTGCCCAGGACAGTGTGCTTGAACCTTAATTTGATATAAGCATGAAAATAAGTTGAAATGAAATGAAAATGGAATTTGAAATAGATGATCAACCTCATGAAGTAGTCAGCAGTTTTAATCAAATAACACAAACCAGTTCTCCATAGGGTGGCAGGTCATGAACAGTTTTTTAAAACTATGTTAATCATGGAAACAAGACAAACCAGTTCTCCATAGGGTGGCAGGTCATGAACAGGTTTTTAAAACTATGTTAATCATGGAAACAAGACAAACCATTTCTTCGTAGGGTGGCAGGTCATGGACAGTTTTTTTAAACTATGTTAATCATGGAAACAAGACAAACCAGTTCTCCATAGGGTGGCAGGTCATGAACAGTTTTTTAAAACTATGTTAATCATGGAAACAAGACAAACCATTTCTTAGTAGGGTGGCAGGTCATGAACAGTTTTTTTAAACTATGTTAATCATGGAAACAAGACAAACCATTTCTTCATAGGGTGGCAGGTCATGAACAGTTTTTTAAAACAATGTTATGAATGGAAACAATACAAACCGTTTCTTCGTATGGTGGGAGGTCATGAACAGTTTTTTAAAACTACGTTAATCATGGAAAGAACACAAACCGTTTCTTCGTATGGTGGCAGGTCATGAACAATTTTTTTAAACTACGTTAATCATGGAAAGAACACAAACCGTTTCTTCGTATGGTGGTAGGTCATGAACAGTTTTTTAAAACTACGTTAATCATGGAAAGAACACAAACCGTTTCTTCGTATGGTGGGAGGTCATGAACAGTTTTTTAAAACAATGTTATGAATGGAAACAAGACAAACCGTTTCTTCATAGGGTGGCAGGTCATGAACAGTTTTTTAAAACAATGTTATGAATGGAAACAAGACAAACCATTTCTTCATAGGTGGCAGGCCATGAAAAGTTTTTTAAAACAATGTTATGAATGGAAACAAGACAAACCGTTTCTTCGTATGGTGGGAGGTCATGAACAGTTTTTTAAAACAATGTTATGAATGGAAACAACACAAACCGTTTCTTCATAGGGTGACAGGTCATGAACAGCCTGCATGGCCTTCCTGACATCGTGAGTGGTCCCCCCTAGGGAGGCCGGTAGGTTCTCCAGTTCATAGTCACCCTCCCTGTCAGGACTCTCCTTCTGATTCTGAAATAAACATGACGGATACATCAACTATAGTCCTTCCCGCAGCGAATGCCTTTTTCATACTATGGAAGTTACTACAAGCTATTTATTTCTGAGCCAGTTGTTTTTTAAATTGCACACAAAAATATTAAAATAATTTATTATTTTTAAAATACTTTTACTTTTCTTCTGATGTCAAACCAAACAGAAATTATTAACAAAAAAAACAACAACCATTTTTGTAGGATGATGGGACAGACTATAGATATAGACACTAATCCCAAGTCTATTAATACTGCAACAAGATAATAATTAAAAGACAAGAATTCTATAGAATTAAAAAAAAACATAATAAGCATTTGAAAAAAAAAACTTCCGTATGGATTGTGATGAACATTCATTGGTGCAACTATAAACCAAGTTTCACAGATCTAGGACTTATAGTTTGTGAGAAATGGAGCTAAACACAAAACTTTAACATACAAAAGTTGATGATGATGTTGCCACAGTCACAAAAGTACCACCTACATGTATATCTGTTCATTTGACTTTGTAAAAGCGAGACAAAAAAATTAACCACCTTAATTATAGTCACTCTCTCTAAAACGAAATGCTGTAACAAGTGAAGAATTCAAACAGCTGGCAGGCTTTAAAGAGTCGTGTATTTTTTATTTAATTTATTGATGGAGTACATGTATCAGGTCATTTAAACTGAAATGATTTGAGTGACAGGTATGGTACATTTAGTCCTAGCTATATACAGCAAATATACAAAGGATATTTTATGATTTGTATCTCGAGTGATGCTTTAATACGACACAGATGAGAGATGAAAGCCGCTACCACCATGCCATAGGCTACTCTTTTTAATTAGCAGCAATGGATCTTTCACATGCACTATCACACAGACAGAATAGTTGGGAGGCATAAAGCCAGTACACCGATTTCTCTCTCATTACCAGCCTCAGTGGTGTCGTGGTTAAGCCATCGGACATAAGGCAGGTAGGTACTGGGTTCGCAGCCCGGTACCAGCTTCAGTGGTGTCATGGTTAAGCCATCGGACTTAAGGCAGGTAGGTACTGGGTTCCCAGCCCGGTACTGGCCTCAGTGGTGTCGTGGTTAAGCCATCGGACATAAGGCAGGTAGGTACTGGGTTCGCAGCCCGGTACCAGCTTCAGTGGTGTCGTGGTTAAGCCATCGGACTTAAGGCAGGTAGGTACTGGGTTCCCAGCCCGGTACTGGCCTCAGTGGTGTCGTGGTTAAGCCATCGGACATAAGGCAGGTAGGTACTGGGTTCGCAGCCCGGTACCAGCTTCAGTGGTGTCGTGGTTAAGCCATCGGACTTAAGGCAGGTAGGTACTGGGTTCCCAGCCCGGTACTGGCCTCAGTGGTGTCGTGGTTAAGCCATCGGACATAAGGCAGGTAGGTACTGGGTTCGCAGCCCGGTACCAGCTTCAGTGGTGTCGTGGTTAAGCCATCGGACATAAGGCAGGTAGGTACTGGGTTCGCAGCCCGGTACCGGCTTCAGTGGTGTCGTGGTTAAGCCATCGGACATAGGGCTGGTAGGTACTGGGTTCGCAGCCCGGTACCGGCCTCAGTAGTGTCGTGGTTAAGCCATCGGACATAAGGCAGGTAGGTACTGGGTTCACAGCCCGGTACCAGCTTCAGTGGTGTCGTGGTTAAGCCATCGGACTTAAGGCAGTTAGGTACTGGGTTCGCAGCCCGGTACCAGCCTCAGTGGTGTCGTGGTTAAGCCATCGGACATAAGGCAGGTAGGTACTGGGTTCGCAGCCCGGTACCAGCCTCAGTGGTGTCGTGGTTAAGCCATCGGACATAAGGCTGGTAGGTACTGGGTTCGCAGCCCGGTACCAGCCTCAGTGGTGTCGTGGTTAAGCCATCGGACATAAGGCAGGTAGGTACTGGGTTCGCAGCCCGGTACCAGCCTCAGTGGTGTCGTGGTTAAGCCATCGGACTTAAGGCAGGTAGGTACTGGGTTCGCAGCCCGGTACCGGCCTCAGTGGTGTAGTGGTTAAGCCATCAGACATAAGGCTGGTAGGTACAGGGTTCACAGCACGGTACCAGCTTCAGTGGTGTAGTGGTTAAGCCATCGGACATAAGGCAGGTAGGTACTGGGTTCGCAGCCCGGTACCAGCTTCAGTAAGCCATCGGACATAAGGCTGGTAGGTACAGGGTTCACAGCACAGTACCAGCTTCAGTGGTGTTATGGTTAAGCCATCGGACATAAGGCTGGTAGGTACTGGGTTCCCAGCACGGTACCAGCTTCAGTGGTGTTATGGTTAAGCCATCCGACATAAGGCTGGTAGGTACAGGGTTCACAGCCCGGTACCAGCTTCAGTAGTGTAGTGGTTAAGCCATCGGACATAAGGCTGGTAGGTACAGGGTTCACAGCACGGTACCAGCTTCAGTGGTGTTATGGTTAAACCATCGGACATAAGGCTGGTAGGTACAGGGTTCACAGCCCGGTACCAGCTTCAGTGGTGTAGTGGTTAAGCCATCGGACATAAGGCTGGTAGGTACAGGGTTCACAGCACGGTACCAGCTTCAGTGGTGTTATGGTTAAGCCATCGGACATAAGGCTGGTAGGTACTGGGTTCACAGCCCGGTACCAGCTTCAGTGGTGTAGTGGTTAAGCCATCGGACATAAGGCTGGTAGGTACAGGGTTCGCAGCCCGGTACCGGTCTCGGTGGTGTTATGGTTAAGCCAACGGACATAAGGCTGGTAGGTACAGGGTTCGCAGCCCGGTACCGGTCTCGGTGGTGTTATGGTTAAGCCAACGGACATAAGGCTGGGAGGTACAGGGTTCGCAGCCCGGTACCGGCCTCGGTGGTGTTATGGTTAAGCCAACGGACATAAGGCTGGTAGGTACTGGGTTTGCAGCCCGGTACCAGCTTCAGTGGTGTCATGGTTAAGCCATCGGACATAAGGCTGGTAGGTACTGGGTTCGCAACCCGGTACCGGCCTCAGTGGTGTCGTGGTTAAGCCATCGGACATAAGGCAGGTAGGTACTGGGTTCGCAGCCTGGTACCGGCTCCCATCCAGAGCGAGTTTTAACAACTCAATGGGTAAGTGTAAGACCACTACACTCTCTTCTCTCTCACTAACCACTAACAACTAATCCACTGTCCTGGACAGACAGCCCAGACAGCTGAGGTGTGTGCCCAGGACATTATGCTTGAACCATATTTTATTTATCTTGCAATCACATATTATACTTTGCCAAGAATATAATGACTAGATAAATTTATACCCTTCGCAGGATAAAGCCGATATATATCTTAAGGCAAGTGACCTGTTATTCTCTGGTTTTAAAAAATAAACTAAAATAAATGAAATACAGATTAATTGTTATATTGTCTGTACAGCACAGTGTTCAGTGAATATTACCACATACTGTGGTCCATTAGTCACCTACTATGAAATAAAACAAAGACGTTTATTACAACTTAAATCTGTTTCACTAGTATTAACATACCTGTCTGTATCTGCCTTTGTGTGGTGTAGCATATATGTCGGTGATCATTTGCCTTTCCGTCTCATCTGAATAGAAATGAAGATTAAAGTTACAGTTCGGCTACAGGATGTCAAACATTTGGTAACTTAGACATATAGTCGCGAAAACCCGCTACATTTTTCCATTAGTAGCCAGGAATCTTTTAAATTCAGGGGCGGGACGTGGCCCAGTGGTAACGTGTTCGCTTGATCGGTCTGGGATCGATCCCCGTCGGTGGACCTATTGGGCTATTTCTCGTTCCAGCCAGTGCTCCACAACTGGTGTAACAAAGGCCATGGTATGTACTATCCTGTCTGTGGGATGGTGCATATAAAAGATCCCTTGCTGCTAATTGAAAAGAGTAGCCCATGATGTGACGACAGCAGGTTTCCTCTCTCAATATCTGTGTGGTCCTTAGCCTGACGCTATATAACCGTAAATAAAATGTGTTCAGTGTGTCGTTAAATAAAACACCTCCTTCCTTTTAAATGCACCATCCCACAGACAGGATAGTACATACCACAGCCTTTGATATACCAGTTGTGGTGCACTGGCTGGAACGAGAAATAGTCCAATGCGTGGTCTGTCTAGGACCGATCCTAGATCGACAAAGCATCAAGCGAGCACTTTAACACAGAAAAGAAGGTAAACAAATTCAGAAAGAATTCTTAAAAACACACATGTACCTAAACAGATGAACGAAAAAACAACATCAACTGTGAGCCCAATCCCCATGTTACTACTTTGTATGACAGCTTAATATATATATATATATATATATCAGTTTAGGAAATAGGTTTTCATTAAAGATAAGCATTCTGAGAGTGCTGCTAAAGCAATACATGTTCCCTACCAGGCCCAACACATTTTCTCCTAACTTCCATGGCCAAAAGTCTGTCAAAAATGGGTAAAACACCATGAAAGTCAAAGATGATCTTTAAACTGCATGTGTACATGAAAAGGCTATACTTAAAATTTCAACTCAGTATCTTGAGGCACTGAGAAATAAAGTCTAAAAAACTATATGGGAATAGACAGATGAACAGACAGACAGACAGACAGATGAACAGACAGACAGATGGACGGACGGACGAACTTGAACCTATAGTCCCCTCTGGTTAGACCGATAGGGAAGTAATATTAAGATATACTGAAATGCCCTTTTAAATCTCTTTTAGATTATTACAAGTAGGTTGACCTCTGTAGTATTTAAATAACCTATTGGTTTCATGTACTTGTTATTTTTATTACTAAATGATCAAATCTATACTTGTAGGCAGCCATTAACTTACATAACAGCAGAACGAGTTGGTGCTCTGGCTTAAAGGAGGTTGGGTAATTTTAGTGATCAGCCTATATAGGCTTTCTGCATGTCGGTGAATGGTGGCTTGCCAACTTGAAGCTGCTGTACAATACGTTACATACCTGCATTGTTTTGTACATTTAATTTTGGCGTTGTTGCAGGTTGTCGTTCTGAAATACTGCGGCCACGTCGCGGCAAACTTCCAAAATCAACACTCACATATCTGCAATATCCATAATCATGTAAACATTTATCAAATACAAATAATGATTGCGTGAAATTAAATTGTCTCGCCTACCAAAAATTGACTGGCTTCTACAGATGTGCATCTCAGTGTATGTTAATAACAAAGAAAATTATTATTATTTAAAACTTTTATAAAAGAAATAATTTATGATGTAAAATTCATAATTAAATCAGTTCTTCAAAAAAAAAAAGAAATGTGAATGTTATATTATCTACATATGACTCACCCAGCCTCCTCCATTTCCTGGTAGTCATACAGACTATACTCTGGAATAGTAAACATTACACTATCTACATACCCAGCCTCCTCCATTTGTTAGTAGTCACACAGATGGCTCTCTGGGTCAATGAACGTTACACTATCTACATACGACTCACCCAGCCTCCTCCATTTGTTGGTAGTCATACAGATGGCTCTCTGGGTCAATGAATGTTACACTACCTACATACAACTCACCCAGCCTCCTCCATTTGTTGGTAGTCATACAGACCACTCTCTGGGTCAATGAATGTTACACTACCTATATACGACTCACCCAGCCTCCTCCATTTGTTGGTAGTCATACAGACGGCTCTCTGTGTCAATGAATGTTACACTACCTATATACGACTCACCCAGCCTCCTCCATTTGTTAGTAGTCACACAGATGGCTCTCTGGGTCAATGAATGTTACACTATCTACATACTACTCACCCAGCCTCCTCCATTTGTTGGTAGTCATACAGATGGCTCTCTGGGTCAATGAATGTTAAACTATCTACATAGGACTCACCCAGCCTCCTCCATTTGTTGGTAGTCACACAGATGACTCTCTGGGTCAATGAATGTTACACTATCTACATACGACTCCTATGGGTCAATGAACATTACACTACCTACATACGACTCACCCAGCCTCCTCCATTTGTTGGTAGTCATACACTGCTCTCTGGGTCAATGAGTGTTACACTACCTATATACGACTCACCCAGCCTCCTCCATTTGTTGGTAGTCATACAGACTGCTCTCTGTGTTAATGAATGTTACCCCAACCTCCTCCATTTGTTGGTAGTCATACAGACCGCTCTCTGGGTCAATGAATGTTACACTACCTACATACGACTCACCCAGCCTCCTCCATTTGTTGGTAGTCATACAGACTGCTCTCTGGGTCACTCAGTGGATCATCATCGCTCAGAGGCATAGGTTCAGCAAACAGCCGGCCGAGAGTGGCCACGTTCGATAATGAACCGGCAAGGCCGACCCCGGTTCCTGGAGGGGTGGTTGGTGGCGGAGTTTTTGGCACAGCAGCAAATATAGCTGATGGAACAAGGGCTCCTCCAATGTGACTCTGGAATAAAGACACAAATTCCATGAAATTAGATGTCTTTTCTACCATAAATCGATTCAGTGTCACTCAGTTACATCCATAGATTTTTATCCAAAAAAAATATTAATCTTATATTTTAAAAAAAAATTACTATGTGGTATAAAAATTGATGATTAATCTAGTTCTTTAAAAATTAAAGTAATATCTACATGTTTAGGTACAACTCACCTTTGAACTTTGTCACGGTGAAAATAAACGGGTTTTAAATATAAGTCTTATACGGTTTCGTTGGTCTAGGACTTACAGGGGACAATATATCAAAATCTTAGGTAACCCGAAGTCAGTCAATATTTACCTAGGTAACCAATTGTTCAATTACTGGAATTATTTCAAAATCTTAGGTAACCCGAAGTCAAGTCAATATTTACCTAGGTAACCAATTGTTCAATTACTGGAATTATTTCAAAATCTTAGGTAACCCGAAGTCAAGTCAATATTTACCTAGGTAACCAATTGTTCAATTACTGGAATTATTTCAAAATCTTAGGTAACCCGAAGTCAAGTCAATATTTACCTAGGTAACCAATTGTTCAATTACTGGAATTATTTCAAAATCTTAGGTAACCCGAAGTCAGTCAATATTTACCTAGGTAACCAATTGTTCAATTACTGGAATTATTTCAAAATCTTAGGTAACCCGAAGTCAAGTCAATATTTACCTAGGTAACCAATTGTTCAATTACTGGAATTATTTCAAAATCTTAGGTAACCCGAAGTCAAGTCAATATTTACCTAGGTAACCAATTGTTCAATTACTGGAATTATTTCAAAATCTTAGGTAACCCGAAATCAAGTCAATATTTACCAAGTAACCAAATGTTCAATTACTGCAGTTTTTTCAAAATCTTAGGTAATCCGAAGTCAAGTCAGTATTTACCTAGGTAATCAATTGTTCAGTTATTGGAATTGTATTTATATAACCGATGATTAAAACTTGACTACTATCAAATGTTCTAGAACAATATAGAATACAAACATTTTTGGAATACATTAATAAGGAAACCTACTGGCAGTCCGTGTGAATTAAGAAGATGTGTAATGGACAAGCGAAGAGAACAACCGTTTGCGTGAAATATTGTGAATTGACTATAGTGAGAAATGTACCTACATGTGAAAACTGTAAACCTGTAAACATGAAATGGAGAAGTTAATGCAATCCTAGAAAGTTACAGTTAAAGTTTGTTTTGTTTAACAACACCACTAGAGAGTAAACGAGAAAAAAACTAATCAGTTGAATGGTTTAACAACACCACTAGAGCACACTGATTCATTAATCATCGGCTATTTGATGTCAAACATTTCGTTAGTCGTAGTCATCAGAGGAAACCCGCTACATTTTTAATAATGCAACAAGGGATCTTTTAGATGCACATACCACGGTCTTTTATCAGTTGTAGAGTACTGGTTGGAACGAGAAAAAACCTAATCAGTTGAATGGATCCACTGAGGTGGTTTGATCCTGCGATGAAAGCACCTCAAACGAGCACTCAACCGAATCAGAAAAGTAATACTGAATATCTAAATATTACAATTGTTATCAGACAAATTTTTATTAAAGGAACAGGTCTAAATGAAGAGCTCATTTCCAAAACAAGATACAGTGAAACCTCTCTAAACCAGACCCTCTGTAACCCGGAATTCCTCCATAACTGGACCCTCTGTAACCCGGAATTCCTCCATAACTGGACCCTCTGTAACCCGGAATTCCTCCATAACTGGACCTTCTGTAACCCGGAATTCCTCCAAAACCAGACCCTCTGTAACCCGGAATTCCTCCATAACTGGACCTTCTCTAACCCGGAATTCCTCCATAACTGGACCCTCTGTAACCCGGAATTCCTCCATAACTGGACCTTCTATAACCCGGAATTCCTCCAAAACCAGACCCTCTGTAACCCGGAATTCCTCCATAAATGGACCCTCTGTAACCCGGAATTCCTCCATAAATGGACCCTCTGTAACCCGGAATTCCTCCAAAACTGGACCTTCTGTAACCCAGAATTCCTCCATAACTGGACCCTCTGTAACCCGGAATTCCTCCAAAACTGGACCTTCTGTAACCCGGAATTCCTCCATAACTGGACCCTCTGTAACCCGGAATTCCTCCAAATCTGGACCCTCTGTAACCCGGAATTCCTCCAAAACTGGACCCTCTGTAACCCAGAATTCCCCCCAAAACTGAACCCTCTGTAACCTGGAATTCCTTCAAAACCGGACATTTTTCACGGTCCTTTTTTAAAAAATCAGTACAGAAAATAACCTCTCTAAAGCAGATACCTCTTAAAACCGAACATTTTACTTGGTCCCGAGGGTGTCTGGTATATCCAGTTAATGTCAATTTGAGAAAAACAACATGACGTACAAATCATACAGCATACAAAGTACTATCTTAACATTCTGTTCAATGGGCATAGATTGTATTCTGGTGTAACCTCTATTATTGCGCATTATCAAATTTTATTAACAACAGTATAATATAGTAATTGGTAAAAAAAATCACATTTTTGAAACATTTATTGAACTTAAAATTAGTATTATTATTATTATTATTGATGCTAACAGCATATCATCACAAGCTACAATGTACTTGGTTGCATGGGTTGGTGGGATCAGGGAAGGAGCATGTTCTTCACAATATTCAGTTATAAAAATATATTTATACAAAAACATTTTGATCAATGTAATTTTTGAAGTTAACAAAAAAAACCCAACATAATTTGAATCAATTCATGAATCATTCATGCATTCTCCTAAGATATTTAAAACCAATTAACCAAGCAACATATTTGGCACACAGACAGATTAGAAAAATTATCAAAACATTAACAAAAAATATCAAAAACTACAACATCAATCTAATTTAATTATTATATATATATATATAGTATATTGTGTATTTGAAGTCATACTGATAGGAAAAGGGACAGAATGTAGCATTTATTTCAGAAACTAGAGAACATTTTAAACTACAGCTACATGTACTCGGTGTATAACACACAACCCTGGCAATTAACCATTCACCAATGTTGTGGAGATGGCCGACACTGTGTTTTACAATTTATTGCAGCATTTATTTTGTATGTCACGTTTCCTAGTTAATGTTTCAGGGTTGGGGTTTTTTGTAATACCAGTGCTGACAAATTAAAGTCATCTCGTTCACGTTAACCACAAAACTGTTGTGGAAGCTGCTGTACAGAATATTTTTTTACAGAATATTTTTTTGCCATGGCCATTTTTTTCAATTGCCTGGGTTGAATATACAGAGGTTATTACATGAGATTGTGTGTCGTACCGATTTTACAAAACAAGTGTCAGGATTCTTGTATTGCCCGAGCGAGAGCGAGGGTAATACATGAATCCTGACACGAGTATCGTAAAATCAGTATGATTCACACACGCGAGTGTAATAATTTCTTTATTATACACATTATCCAGAATAGGTTTTTTTTACGAATAACAAAGATCATGAATGTCAAAACATTTCAAACGTAACTAGAAGGAGACAACAAAATTACATCATTTTGGTAAGCAATTATAGAGCTACGGCTGGAGATGCCGCATTACGTTATGACGTCACTTCACAAAATGACGTCATTCATTGTGCACGTGAAATCATTATGACACATATGTGTCATACTGGTTATATTCCCCTGGATATCTTGAACCATGTGGATAATAAATATGTATATTATGGTAATTTTTACAACTGACCGAGAGAGGAAACTCAGTGCTGTCGTGAGACATCTTATTCTCCAAATGGTGAAAAGAACATCATCTCAGAATATTTCAAACTACGACTATTTGACTATAGAATGTAAAATGAGAGAATGGACTTGATTTCAAACTACAACTATTTGACTGTAGAATGTAACGTGAGAGAACGGACTTGATTTCAAACTACGACTATTTGACTATAGAATGTAACGTGAGAGAACGGACTTGATTTCAAACTACGACTATTTGACTACAGAATGTAACGTGAGAAAACGGACTTGATTTCAAACTACGACTATTTGACTACAGAATGTAATGCGAGAGAATGGACTTGCTCTGCTAGTGACTGCTACTTCTACTGAAAAACAGCAAGTGATCTTTTACATACTTTCCTATAGACAGGACAGTGCATAACTATACAGCCTTTGATGTACCAATATCAGGGTGCTGGTTGAATGAGAAAAAAGTCTGAAAATCCATTAAGGGAGATCTATCCTACATCCCACCTCAGGCAAGTGCTCCAATACTAGGCTATTGAAACTGAAGTCTGAACCACCTTGTTAACAACTACAATAATAATTTACTTTCTTACCATTAGATTTTCTCCACTTTTTCTCCAAACATAAATCGTGAAAAAAATATTACATTGACATGGATTCCACATGTTAGACTGAAACCATAACATCAATATCGACTTTGTTCAGATCTCCTAGGACAAAACACATGCAAGTTTTCACCGTCTGACATTTTGATTTTTTATGGAATACTCTGCAAGAGAGGTGGAAGCCTCCTAAGTGTGTGATAATTAATCCGATGTCACGATTTAGTGTGTTTTACCGCAGCACATGTCATGACATTGTTAGATGACATCATATCAATCTACCCCTCTTGAATAATATTCCATAAAAACACAAAATGGCAGCCAACAAAAGAATTGCATGTGTTTTTTCCTAGGAAATCTCAGCGAAGTCAATTTAGGTGACATGGTTATAATCAGGCATGTGAAATCTGTGTAATGGTAATGGGTTTTTTTACAATGTGGTTCAGACTTTAATTATTCAGGCCTCTGAAAACTGCCAGACCAACTGTTTAATTTGTGCGTTGCTCACGTAAGTATATTTCGCATAACCCATTTTAAGTTCTCACATTGTATTTAGCACATCATTTATATCACCATGACAGGTCACACAAAAACAAAATGGGTTACCGAAAAAACATATATTTTGCATAAGCCATAAATGGTTTACGCAAATGAATATGCATGTTATACTTAGTAAAACTAACTGTATAAACAAATTTAACTATTTCATGCTTCATCAGTCGGTTTTAAATAACAAATAAATGAGAGTAGTTTGAGTCAGTCTCATGTAATCTGTTTGTACCTACAAACCACACAACATTGAATTGTTTTAATTAAACCACCACAGATTCGAAAGGGTACCGACTAAATCTGCCGTATATACGCAGTGTGTCGAGGGTACCGACTAAATCTGCCGGTATATACGCAGAGTGCCGAGGGTACCGACTAAATCTGCCGTATATACGCAGAGTGTCGAGGGTACCGACTAAATCTGCCGGTATATACGCAGAGTGTCGAGGGTACCGACTAAATCTGCCGGTATACGCAGAGTGCCGAGGATACCGACTAAATCTGCCGGTATATACGCAGAGTGCCGAGGGTACCGACTAAATCTGCCGGTATATACGCAAAGTGTCGAGGGTACCGACTAAATCTGCCGGTATACGCAGAGTGCCGAGGATACCGACTAAATCTGCCGGTATATACGCAGAGTGTCGAGGGTACCGACTAAATCTGCCGGTATACGCAGAGTGCCGCTTTCAGGGCGTTAGATCTCGCTAATTTGGGCACAACCGGATTTCTGTATTACTGCAGTGATATTATTATTGCTTTTGAAGAGTTGTGGATGTTCAGAAATGAATTTATGTTATTTTAATACAGCAAAAGCTTCATATTTCAGTGGTTATGAGGTGAAATGTTTTGAGGTCAGCATGTTTGTACTAATTTGGGTGTGATTATTTTGGGCATAAGCACACTGTTTATCGCCTGGATAAAACAGTTTGGACAGGTCCACTGTATTAAAGTCAAACTAAATTAGCCAAATTATTAATAATTCCTGGGCATAAGCACACTGTTTATCGCCTCGATTATTGTAGTTTGGACAGGTCCACTGTATTAAATTTTGGTAAATTAGTGGTAAATTATTGATAATTCCTATCCATAAGCACACTGTTTATCGCCTGGATAATAACAGTTTGTGTGCGGATTTCATTTCAAACTGTTTTAGGTGGGATGTGACGTGGTAAAGGTTTTGATAATTAATCAGTTTGGACAGGTCCACTGTATTAAAGTCAAACTAAATTAGCGGATTTCATTTCTTAATGTTTTGGTGGGATGTGACGTGGTAAAGGTTTTGATAATTAATCCATGGTCGAGAGAGTGCTAGCAATAGTTTTTGTGTGCAGATTTCATTTCTCTGTTTTGGTGGGATGTGACGTGGTAAAGGTTTTGATAATTAATCCATGGTCGAGAGAGTGCTAGCAATAGTTTTTGTGTGCAGATTTCATTTCTCTGTTTTGGTGGGATGTGACGTGGTAAAGGTTTTGATAATTAATCCATGGTCGAGAGAGTGCTAGCAATAGTTTTTGTGTGCGGATTTCATTTCTCTGTTTTGGTGGGATGTGACGTGGTAAAGGTTTTGATAATTAATCCATGGTAGAGAGAGTGCTAGCAATAGTTTTTGTGTGCGGATTTCATTTCTCTGTTTTGGTGGGATGTGACGTGGTAAAGGTTTTGATAATTAATCCATGGTCGAGAGAGTGCTAGCAATAGTTTTTGTGTGCAGATTTCATTTCTCTGTTTTGGTGGGATGTGACGTGGTAAAGGTTTTGATAATTAATCCATGGTCGAGAGAGTGCTAGCAATAGTTTTTGTGTGCAGATTTCATTTCTCTGTTTTGGTGGGATGTGACGTGGTAAAGGTTTTGATAATTAATCCATGGTCGAGAGAGTGCTAGCAATAGTTTTTGTGTGCAGATTTCATTTCTCTGTTTTGGTGGGATGTGACGTGGTAAAGGTTTTGATAATTAATCCATGGTAGAGAGAGTGCTAGCAATAGTTTTTGTGTGCGGATTTCATTTCTCTGTTTTGGTGGGATGTGACGTGGTAAAGGTTTTGATAATTAATCCATGGTAGAGAGAGTGCTAGCAATAGTTTTTGTGTGCGGATTTCATTTCTCTGTTTTGGTGGGATGTGACGTGGTAAAGGTTTTGATAATTAATCCATGGTAGAGAGAGTGCTAGCAATAGTTTTTGTGTGCGGATTTCATTTCTCTGTTTTGGTGGGATGTGACGTGGTAAAGGTTTTGATAATTAATCCATGGTAGAGAGAGTGCTAGCAATAGTTTTACTAATGAAAAAATATATTAAATATCCAGGTGTTATACATTAGTTTGTTTTGTTTAACAACACCACTAGAGCACTATTGAATGTCAAAGGTTTGGTAATTCCGAATTTTTTTCATTAGTACCAAGGTATCTTTTATATGCACCATCCAACAGACAGGATCATACATACCATGGCCTTTGATATACTAGTCGTGGTGTACTGACTAGAATGCTAACTAGCTAATATTTAATTTGAATGATGTCAGTATGCCAATGATGTCACTTTGCATCTCCTTACAATAACTATAAATTGAATACATGACGTTTCCGTTTTAAGAACGCTGTAAAATTACAATGCAAAATGCTATTGAATTTTTTTTTTTTTTAACTTTACTAATGCATCTAAATGTGTTTGAAGAAAATCTTGTGATTAAAAAATTGTACCTTCTACAAAATATGGATTTCAAGTGAAATTATGATAAGATATGTTATATTTATTGTGTGCGAAGCCAAAACAAGGATGCTAAAAGTGACTATCGTCGACCTTAGATTAATAATAATAATAAATATGTACAATAGGGTGAAATGTGTGAATAAGTAATTATACTGCAGTATACTGTGACAAAAACGCACACACACACACAAAAACAGGGAAAATTATCAACAAATTTTCAATTTCCATAATTAACTTCCATGTCAAAATTCCATGACTTTCCAGGCCTTTAAAATTATATCTGTAAATTGTAAGACTTCCCAGGATTTCCATGACCCATACGAACCCTGGATACTGCATACATGTATAGAGAGGTAACATTCATACACAGCCCTTGTAATAAGTCCCAAATGATATGACCCATACGAACCCTGGATACTGCATACATGTATAGAGAGGTAACATTCATACACAGCCCTTGTAATAAGTCCCAAATGATATGACCCATACGAACCCTGGATACTGCATACATGTATAGAGAGGTAACATTCATACACAGCCCTTGTAATAAGTCCCAAATGATATGACCCATACAAAGCCTGGATACTGCATACATGTATAGAGAGGTCACCTCCTTACACAGCCCTTGTAATAAGTCCCAAATGATATGACCCATACGAACCCTGGATACTGCATACATGTATAGAGAGGTCACCTCTATACACAGCCCTTGTAATAAGTCCCAAATGATATGACCCATACGAACCCTGGATACTGCATACATGTATAGAGAGGTAACATTCATACACAGCCCTTGTAATAAGTCCCAAATGATATGACCCATACGAACCCTGGATACTGCATACATGTATAGAGAGGTAACATTCATACACAGCCCTTGTAATAAGTCCCAAATGATATGACCCATACGAACCCTGGATACTGCATACATGTATAGAGAGGTAACATTCATACACAGCCCTTGTAATAAGTCCCAAATGATATGACCCATACGAACCCTGGATACTGCATACATGTATAGAGAGGTCACCTCCTTACACAGCCCTTGTAATAAGTCCCAAATGATATGACCCATACAAAGCCTGGATACTGCATACATGTATAGAGAGGTCACCTCTATACACAGTCCTTGTAATAAGTCCCAAATGATATGACCCATACGAACCCTGGATACTGCATACATGTATAGAGAGGTAACCTCTATACACAGCCCTTGTAATAAGTCCCAAATGATATGACCCATACGAACCCTGGATACTGCATACATGTATAGAGAGGTCACCTCCTTACACAGCCCTTGTAATAAGTCCCAAATGATATGACCCATACGAACCCTGGATACTGCATACATGTATAGAGAGGTAACCTCTATACACAGTCCTTGTAATAAGTCCCAAATGATATGACCCATACGAACCCTGGATACTGCATACATGTATAGAGAGGTAACCTCTATACACAGCCCTTGTAATAAGTCCCAAATGATATGACCCATACGAACCCTGGATACTACATACATGTATAGAGAGGTAACCTCCATACACAGCCCTTGTAATAAGTCCCAAATGATATGACCCATACAAAGCCTGGATACTGCATACATGTATAGAGAGGTAACATTCATACACAGCCCTTGTAATAAGTCCCAAATGATATGACCCATACAAAGCCTGGATACTGCATACATGTATAGAGAGGTAACCTCCTTACACAGCCCTTGTAATAAGTCCCAAACGATATGACCCATACAAAGCCTGGATACTGCATACATGTATAGAGGTAACCTCCTTACACAGCCCTTGTAATAAGTCCCAAATGATATGACCCATACAAAGCCTGGATACTGCATACATGTATAGAGAGGTAACCTCCTTACACAGCCCTTGTAATAAGTCCCAAATGATATGACCCATACAAAGCCTGGATACTGCATACATGTATAGAGGTAACCTCCTTACACAGCCCTTGTAATAAGTCCCAAATGATATGACCCATACAAAGCCTGGATACTGCATACATGTATAGAGAGGTAACCTCCTTACACAGCCCTTGTAATAAGTCCCAAATGATATGACCCATACAAAGCCTGGATACTGCATACATGTATAGAGAGGTAACCTCCATACACAGCCTTTGTAATAAGTCCCAAATGATATGACCCATACAAAGCCTGGATACTGCATACATGTATAGAGAGGTAACCTCCATACACAGCCCTTGTAATAAGTCCCAAATGATATGACCCATACAAAGCCTGGATACTGCATACATGTATAGAGAGGTAACCTCCATACACAGCCCTTGTAATAAGTCCCAAATGATATGACCCATACAAAGCCTGGATACTGCATACATGTATAGAGAGGTAACCTCCATACACAGCCCTTGTAATAAGTCCCAAATGATATGACCCATACAAAGCCTGGATACTGCATACATGTATAGAGAGGTAACCTCCATACACAGCCTTTGTAATAAGTCCCAAATGATATTACCCATACAAAGCCTGGATACTGCATACATGTACAGAGAGGTAACCTCCATACACAGCCCTTGTAATAAGTCCCAAATGATATGACCCATACAAAGCCTGGATACTGCATATATGTACAGAGAGGTAACCTCCTTACACAGCCCTTGTAATAAGTCCCAAATGATATGACCCATACAAAGCCTGGATACTGCATATATGTACAGAGAGGTAACCTCCTTACACAGCCCTTGTAATAAGTCCCAAATGATATGACCCATACAAAGCCTGGATACTGCATACATGTATAGAGAAGTAACCTCCTTACACAGCCCTTGTAATAAGTCCCAAATGATATGACCCATACAAAGCCTGGATACTGCATACATGTATAGAGAGGTAACCTCCTTACACAGCCCTTGTAATAAGTCCCAAATGATATGACCCATACAAAGCCTGGATACTGCATACATGTATAGAGAGGTAACCTCATTACACAGCCCTCGAAATAAGTCCCAAATGATATGTTTCCCTGTAACCCATATTTCGTTTGTGAAATGGAATGAAATGTTAGTAATTATGTTTATGCTAGATTTGTTATAGTGCTAAAAACTCATACTAACATCATTTTAATTGCATTAACATCTTTTGGAATTTCATCTTTGTGGAAATTAAACATCCAAATGCAGTGAAATTTAAAGTTTAAAGTTTGTTTTGTTTAACGACACCACTAGAGCACATTGATTAATTATGCTAAACATTTGGTTCCTATATGCAACAAGGGATCTTCTATAAGCACTTTCTCACAGACAGAAAAGCACACACCACGGCCATTGACCAGTTGAATGGATCCACCAATGTGGTTTGACCCTGCGACGCAAGCACCTCAAGCGAGTATTCAACCAACCGAGCTAAATCCTGTCCCCAGTGATATTTAATTCATGACCAAATTTGTTTTTGATAAAAACAATCCATTCTTTATAAATGCCTTGATATAATTTGTCCGTCATCTTTGTCATTGGAAAAGTCTTGTTTTGAGATAGTCTTGGACTGTCCACAAATGTATCGTTCAGTGCAAATAATTCTGTGGTGGTAATGTATGGTAATGCTCGATTCAACTGAACCCATCTGGATAGCCAGATTTTATACTGGGTGAAATTTCTAAATCATTCAGTGCAAATAGTTTTATGGTGTTAATGTAATGCTCGATTCAAATGAACCGATTGGCATAGCCAGGATTTTATACTGGGAGGCCAGCCACATTGGGTGAAATTTTAAAACTAGAGTAGTAACCGAATCGGTTACAAATGAGAAATGTCACATAATCGGTTATACTGACTATGGCTTATTTCGAGGGCTGTATACACACTGCTTGATCACTAACAGAATTTCCAAGTGCAAAACAAACAACCATGCTGTGATAATAAACACAAACTATGAGTAAGTTGTTAAACAAAGTGTAAATAATAGTTAAATTACCCGATCATCAACCTTCTCCTGAAATGAAATAAAAACATGCATATAATATACCTTATAATTAACGTGCAGGCAAATTATTTATTGATGTCATGTTGGTGATCAGATCAGATCAGACAGAGCAATTCATGCTAATAAAGATTTATGCGTACATGAATTTCTAGAAGCTTACAGGTTACTTGGACATGTGTGCACATGTATTTTGTGTGTGTGTGTGTGTGTGTGCGTGTACATGCATATTTGCGTATGTGTGCGTGTGTCTGTCTGTGTGTGTGTGTCTGTGTGTGTGCGTCTGTGTGTGTTTCTGTGTGTGTGGGTGTGCGTGCGTGCGTGCATGTCTGTGTCTGTGTGTGTATGGGTTTGTGTGTGTGTCTGTGCACGGGTGTGTCTGTGTGTGTGTATGTCTGTGTGTGTATGTGTATGTGTGTATCTGTGTGTGTATGTGTATGTGTCTGTGTGTGTATGTGTAAGGTAATATATCACATCTGATAAGGCTAACTCATTTATACTGTTCATGTAGTTATGAAAATAAAAATGGAATGGAATTAAATAGTGTCTTCTGTACTCTACACAAATGAACTCGTTATGGAAATCAGCGTAGTTGGTAAAATTGTCTTTAATTAGTTCATAACTATTAGCCAAAAAAGCTTATGTGAGGTCCCGAAAATGGCAAGCATGCAACTTTCTACTTTCTTTAAAAAAGAACTGAAATTCAGAGAAGGACAATTCCAAAGTAGATGGAATAATAAAAAGGAAAAGAAATGACAATAGGTATGTAGGAATAGGCCTAGGTATCGTTTACAAAACAAAGTCTTTTTTATGTCTATTTTAAAATAAAATCAAATAAAACTTCATTTAAATATTTGTATATGTATATATGTACAAAATATAGTAACAGTAATCATAGCCGACTATTTAATTTTTGTTGTTTCAATATGTTTGTTAGAAAGTCACAGACCATGTGACTAGAACATGATTTGATGCCCAGTACTCTGTCGCATACTGACCAATCAGAGCTATCAGGGTTAGATTATTTTTACTCTTCAAGACTTGTAACTGGCTACACGCACATGCTGGTCTACTTGACAACATGTTACGCATTTATGATGGTGTCTAAAATTAAGGGAGTTTTTTTTAAGATTATCTTTATTATGGCACCCCACGTTTGGAATAAATTCCTTTGTAATGACAGATTTTGTTGGGAGTTTGTAAAACAAATTTATTAACAACATTGAGGCTGTTCTAGATGAATAACGTAATGCTGACTTGACATAGGTGTCAGAGCCGTTTGTAGCTGGTAGTGGTAGATCAAAATTAATGACGTGTTATAAAATTTTGAGGGAGGAACACTGGTTGCATAATTGTTGAAATTAAAAATGCCACGTGAGTGCCAACGCCCCAAACGACATTATCAACTGAACTGATCGATTGTAGGCTAGCCCGAGTACTCTGTAAGAGCTAGACAGACATTTGGAAGGTTATACGCTCTCATTACAGTGTATAACCTTCCAAATGTCCGTCTAGCTCTCTTACAGTCAGAGTACTTGGGCTAATTGTAGGCCTACATTTTTTTTTTTTTAAATGAGTTATTTAAAAAATAAAATAATAATATGAGGGATCTAATTCAGTCGGTAGTGCACATCTGAGATGCTTGGGTCATAGTCCGTCCTAGTCTGTAGCAAACGCCTTTTTTCATACTATGGAATTTACAACTAGTTATTTATTTCTGAGCTGATTGATTTGTAAATTGCACACAAAAAAGAAAATAAGTCTTGTTTTGTTATTTTCAAAAACATATTTTTTATAGAATGATGAGACGGACTATAATTGAACCACCTCTGCAGAACCAGTGGGTTTTTCCCATCCCAACTATCCTAATCATGTTCGTTGTACATAATAATGAAATTCAAGTCAAGTTAATTCCAAATGACACATTCATCAAACCATCTTGACACTGAAAAGGTATCTATAATTGTGTAAATCAAATTATCTGAATATTATAATTAAAAAACAAATTATCTGAATCAGTGTATGTCATAATTATATTTCTATAGTATTGCTCCTGAAAGTTTTGAATAACTAGTATTCCTGAAAGGGAAAAGAAGTCATACTACACTAATGAACCAAGCATAAAATTAGAAGAAAACATAAATGGTTTAATGGTTAATTTTTACAACATTTGTACATTTACATGTACTAATTACTTCATAAATTAATAATGCTTGGTTTTCACTCGCCTTATAGGATTTTGATGAGTGCGATATTTCACTCACCTAAGTATGTTTAAGTGTGCGATTTCTCACTCGCCATGGTTTTTCAAAAGCCAAGGACTGTGACAGGTAGACCGAATAAGTTTGCATTTTTTGTGTGTATTCAGTAATATATATTGTTTGACCCAAAATAGGGGGACTCACTCCGACGTTTGGTACAACCAGTTTAAGCGGCGTTCTCATTATGCGATTAGTTGCACCAACTTGTCGCATACGTAAGACGTTAAGTCATAAGATTTTATGATGTCAAACAAAGCTTGTCAGTTTAAAAATATTTTGCGTGAAATGTAAGTGCATACAAATTTCCTGTGAAATAAAGAAAACATGAATGTAGACAATTTACTAATGGCATTATGTAACAAAACAATTATTGACCACATTTGGATAATAATAGATTTTATGGACCCATGACATCCGGACAGTTTGACATGTTTATAAGCAAATGAAAAAACCCGGAGTGACAAAACTAAATGGTTGTACTTTAATGTGATTTGATTGGCTGAGAGCTTATGATCTGTCATGAGAAATAGAACATGTTCCAATTGGTACGATTCCAACACGATTTATCGTATAAGACTAAAGTCATTTCGATTTAGGTGTTCTCACAGCACGAGTCGATCACATGCGACAAGTTGATATGACTAAGTGCATAATGAGAAGGCCCCTATATACGCTAATGTCATGGTGGCAAAGTCTTCCAAATTGTTCCTTGGAAGGTTTATTTTGTTGATAGTGTGGGAATTATTCACAACTGGGATTCAGATAGATCGGTAGGTTTAATATGTTTTGTTTGTCTGTACATTTGCTGCTCAATTTCGGTTGAGAAGTGTTTAAACAATGCAAATGTATTTGGAAATGGTCCTTATGGTCCGTTAAAGAGATAAAAATACTTTTGCCTTGGACCCAATTTATTGGCTCTACCTTGGATTAAATGCATCATATGCATATTTTCGTACTTATATCCAATTAAGGTTCAAGCACACTGTCTTGGGCACACACAGCTATCTGGGCTGTCTGTCAAAGACAGTGGGTTAGTTGTTAGTGATTAGTGAGACAAAAGTGGGTGTAGTCTTATGCATCGAGTCATTAAAATTCGCTCTGGGTTGAAGCTAGTTCACCAAGGTAAACATCTACGGTCCGTTTTTTAACATTTTGACATTTACGGCACAGCAATAAACATCACAATAATAAATATCGTGCCGGAGACGTTGATCTTGATGAACTAGGTTGAAGCCAGTACTGGGCTACGAACCCTGTACCTACCAGCCTTATGTCAATGGCTTAACCACGACAGAGGCTGTTGCACCATATTCATAATGACAATGTTATAATAAACTATAGTATAGTCTGTACAATGTGGGGGAGGGGTTAACAGTAGCAAGAGCAGTTTTATTTTTATTTCCACAAAGGTTTCAACCATTATATGTTGCACTAATAATCAATATAGTCGTCTGGGTAATTATGCGGGCGCTGACAATGACACGGAGTGCAGGGATGAGGAATGATCGGTGAAGGAAGTTGAAACACAAATGAAATGACGAGACCGGAGACATGTCTAAACGTGCCCGGTTAAACGCACTTTTTAAACGACTGTCATTTGTTAGATTTAGAATATCGAGCAATGGTTTTGTGCTCATTAAGTAGATATTTAACGTAGCTGGCATCATTACCATTCCTGCAGATCTGCTTTTCTTCCTCTTCCCTCTTTTCCCCAGCAAAGGCATTTTGAATAGTGTGCCTTTAGAAATTGTAAACACTTGCGTCGCGCATGCCCAACTGTCAAACGAAGGTTCCTGTTTTGAGGCCCTGTTTTGGTTGTGTTTTGTTTGATTTAGTTTTTCTTCGAGTTTTTTTTATTTTTTATTGCGGTGTTTTTTGTGGGGAGTTGTTGTTGGGGTTTTTTTTTTGGAAGTGCTTCTACGCCATGCCACATGCACGCACACACACACACGCACGCACGCACGCACGCACACGCACACACACATACCTACCTGCCCAAACTGGCCAAAGCTATAATTTTCGTTTTCACTTTTTTTCCATTTTGTTCTATATTTTCTGAGGGAGCATTGGGCGGCAGGTGTGCGTGTGTTAGTGTGTGCGTGTGTGCGTGCATGTATGTGTGTTGGTGTATGGTATATATATATATATATATATATATATATATATATATATATATATATATATATATATATATATATATTATAGAGGTTATTACCAGTGTTTTTCGGTATCGTCAATATCATATATTAGGAATAAAAATTGTATTATGCGAGCCTCTGGTGAGCATAATACATTATTTTTATTTCTAATATATGATATTGACGATACCGAAATACACGAGGGTAATAATCTCTTTATCATATAAGCTCAAGTTTAATACAACGTGTTTTTGTAAACTGTACACGCAACTTTAATTCCAGTCCGCCATTACTAGATATTCAAATGACGTAAGAATATGTGGCGCGGTGTATTTTTTAATGGAAATGACGTCAAACTCGAATGACGTCATTTTGGATGTCCTTACATCAAAATAAAGTTATGCCTAACGTTTTTTGTTTTCTGAACGCTGGACAGCTTTCAGTGTCAAATTGCCATTGAAATATTTTTATTTGATGACTATGAATGCATACGTCAATCATGGAGTGTCACCCAAGTACGTTTGCTTAAATGTCAATAAACCTAGTGCCGAGACCTCGACTAATTTACATCTAATTTGCAAAGTTATCAAATTCTTAAAGTATGTGATCTGAAAAATATCACATACTCTGATTGCACTAAAAATGTAAGATATTATATGATAAATATATATATATATATATATGATATATATAGTATAGTAATATGTGACATTGATATTATTTGTGCAAATAAATAAATATACTTTTATTTGTTGAAACAATAATGCAGGATAAACAGGATCGTAGTCATAACGGCCCCAGTACTAAACGGCCTTAATAATAATTGGTCAAAACGGCCCTAAAAAAGTCAAAACGGCCAAAGTGAAAAAGTCAAAACGGCCCTTGAAAAAAGTCAAGACGGCCTTAAATATAATACTTGTATTTCATCTACACAAGTGTCGAGAAAGATAACTGTGCAAAGACAGTTTTTATAGTACGGTGTATTTCATCTACACAAGTGTCGAGAAAGATAACTGTGCAAAGACAGTTTTTATAGTACGGTCTCACTACACGGATATTATCTGCGTCTTATTTATGTTTGAATAAACAAAGAGTATAAAATCTACATGTGTGGTTAGTGTACTAGTACATCTGTGTTAATATGTAGATTTTAAGTACAGGTAAGTTTTGGAGAAACATGAATAGTTATTATTATAACCATTTCAAACACATCGCCCGAGCCATTATACAAGAGATTGCACCAAGCAAAGGGCGTCCCACCCCAACCCTACCTCAAAGCCCAAACATGAGAGGGAACGCTAACAAATACATTTACGATGAAAACTATTTATTACAAACTATGGTTGTATTAAACCAGTATTTTATTGATATTTAAGGAAGAGCTCTCCTTCAAGATTAACTCACAGCGATTTTTTTTTTTTTTTTTTTTTTTTACCCAGGGCAGAGGAAAAGTTACTCCTGTTGATTTGACAATTAACAAAACCGCCCGAATACCTAACCGATTACCTAATAAAAACACGAATGGTATCATGAAATGTTTGTAAAGCAGATTTTATACAAACTCGATACACTCACTGTAGAAGTTAAAAGGCTAATTGCTGTTACCTGCCGACGGTATCAAAGATCGGTATATCGGTCTTTTCAAATACAAGGTTAATTGCCGAATTGGTGGTCTTAATTATATTAGTAAATTGGGGGACAGGCCCATTGTGGCCCCCGGGTGAGCAGCGCCACTAGGAACTCGTTCAGACGATACGCGCTGGAAAGCCTAGATGGTCCACTACCCCCCCCCCCCCCCTCCCTTTCTGTGATTTAATTATTAAAATAATGAATTACAGGGCGGGCCGTTTTGACTTTTTTCTTTGGCCGTTTTGACTTACATGTTCAAGGCCGTTTCATCATGGGGCCGTTTTGACCGCATACCGGATAAACCTACCCCCAAAATGGAACTGCGATTTTCAGGTTGATTAAATGTAAGTTGCCACACTTCTTAATGGTGTGTTAATACCCTGCTTATATCCGTTTTATTACTAAACGTTAACGACAATAGGAATTGGTTTGTTCCGTTGAAACTCATAACCACTAGACTATGACTATGTCACAAACTTCAATAATTGCGTCCCTTAGAACATTCTTCAAAAATGACCTTGACCCAGATGTGACCCATATTGTATATGGAGTCATTGCTCAGGTATTCAAACACTAACTAGATTATAAAGACACAGGTAAGTGGTGTCGTGTCTTGAATAAGTTACATATGTGTTTATTTCACGAAATCGCCAATATGTGATTGCGTTTAATCCGATCAAAGTTACCTGGCAAATGAACAGGTGTGATCGGGAGTACTTGGCTTTGAAGCACACCTGAAGCGTCACATAACATGGCGGCTAAAAATAACAGGAAGCCTGTCGACTCATAATAGAAAATGAAACAATCAAATAAAAATAGCATGTTTTATTTCGTGAAAATGCGTCGTATTTCGAATGTTTACTATTTTAAAACCTTAGTCTCTTAGAAACTAACGCATTGATATTAATAACCCAATATAAGTCCAATCGAACCATTTCTGGGTCTTTTAAAAAAAATTGTGATCATCAAAAGTTTGTTTTGTTGAACGATACCACTAGAGCACGTTGATTTATTAATCATCGGCTATATTGAATGTCAAACATTTGGTAATTTTGACGAAATCTGCTACATTTTTCCATTAGTAGCAAGGGATCTTTTATATATATGCACCATCACACAGGATATCACATACTTATACTATGAACATTGATATACCATGTCATGATTCACTGGTTAGGACAGGAAATAGCCTAATGGGTCTATGGATGGGGATCGATCCTAGACCAAACACACATAAAGTTTCTTTTGTTCAATGACACCACTAGAGCATCAATTTTAATCATCAGCTATTGGATGTCAAATATTTGGTATTTAGAGAGGAAACCCACAACTTTTTTTTTAATAGTAGCATGGGATCTTTTATATGCACAGACAGGACAGTACATACCACAACTTTTGATATACCAGTCGTGGTGCACTGGCTGGAACGAGGAACATGCATAAAGCGAGTTTTTCCACTGGGCTATATCCTGCCCTTATCTGATCATCATGACCTGTGGATAGCAATGCTGCTGTTGAATGCTATAAAACTATATTAAATTAATATGTGTTTCGTTTCATTGATATATGAGTTTTATGACAGGTATAAATTAAGTGAAAATAATAATTAAAAAATAATTGCCTATTTGTTTTTGGAAAAGCTAAAGAGAGTAAAAAAATTGAGGAGCAGGTCAATTCGCCCCAAAACCAGCTCACTCCAGTGGTTGGTCAACTTATCCTAAACTGTTTAGTCAACTTTTACCCACTAGTCTCAGTGATTGGTCAACTCACCCCAGTGGTATCGATTCCAGTCGGTGGGCCCATTGCGCTATTTCTCGTTCCAGCCAATGCTCCACAACTGGTGTAACAAAGGCCATGGTATGTACTATCCTGTCTGTAGGATGGTGCATATAAAAGATCCCTTGATGCTAATTGAAAAGAGTAGCCCATGAAGTGGCGACAGTGGGTTTCCTCTCTTAACATCTGTGTGGTCATTAACCATATGTTCGACGCAATATAACCGTAAATAAAATGTTTTGAGTGTCGTTAAATAAAACATTTCCTTCCTTCCTTCTTAAAGTAGTAATAAAGTTTTTAAAACAATGGAACCAGATAAAAATATTTTTATGATTTATACATTGTACTTTTAAACCCCAACATTTTTTAAATAATAAATTAAATATTTAGTTTTGTCGGTATGTTAATATTACTGTTGTCATAACAACTTGATTAATACTGTTATAACAATTTTAATTAAACTCCCCCCCCCCCCCCCAGCATGTTAATACCGTTATAACTTGTTGATTAGAAAATACTTTTTTTCACAGCATGTTACTATGGTTACTAGTTGGTGGGGCTCTGTTCACCCTAGTGACTGCTCAGGGTCAGTTGACACAGGACTGCCTGATCCAGGATAACCCCCAGGGATGCCGCCTCTCGCGACCACCGTGAGTATATTTTAGTCCCCTACCAGTCCAACCGGAGAGGACTGTAGGTTTTATCTCCTCCTATCTGTATGTCTGTCTGCCCCACCTATAGTTTTCTCTATTTATTTTGTGTATAGCTTTATCATATACTATTACAGATCAAGTTTGATTTTTGTGATGATTTACTCATTTTTGAGTTATGACCCTTGAATTTAAGAGATACGAAAATTAGGTTTTCAAACTTCTTCTTTTTTCAAACCCTGAAAATATTGAGATTTAAAGGAAACATGTCATGTGACCTATATTTGGCACCAACCATGTACAATTAATTATAAATTGAATCACCTAAAAAAAATTTTTTTAAATAATTAAATACTTAAAATATCTCCATAAATATCTTCTTAGCGGAAATTGCCGATCTTTAATGAGCAGGGCAATCACTAGGTCCGTGACGTCAGAGACGCGTCGCTTGATCTGAAGCCTTACACTTAAAAGCATTAGTCCGTACCACTCATAAAGAATCTAAGACTTGCACAGCTTACCAAAACAATAAGTGTTCGTTCGCAAAACGTTTTGCCGTATCAATATGAGCTGTTAGTAAATGAAGAAAGACACACATTTACTTACAACAGTGATACTGAAGAAAAAACGGATAGCGAGTCGGAGGGTGGAGAAACCGATGGTGCCAGACCAGACCGGTCGACCAATTTACAGCCCGGAGCCCGAAAGTAACCCAGAGACAAAACCAAAACTCGGATGCTAATGCCGAGGTGTATACTGTTCATATTTAGCATAAAGATACACCTCGATATGATGTATTTAAATATGTAAAAAATATAAATGTAGGACAAACATTATTTTTTTTTTTCTTCAGAAAATATCGCATTTTTCATGTTCGGGCTGTACATAATGAAATCTGTATGCACAGTGTAAACAAACGCTCTAATTTACAAGGCGCTTCACTTTCATTAACCTGACTTGTAAAACAACATAAATGACTTGAGAGAATAATCAACTTTTTAACTAAATATATTTCAATTTGCATCAATAGAACGAAATGGGGTTATAGTATTTTTCTCTCTTTAAAAAAAAGCAGCATATTATTAGGCCTATTGGTAGGGTGCGTTAGAGTAAAAACGACCACTCACGATACCCATGTGATAATTTTCTTTTCTTTGGTACTACGTAATTGGTCAGTTTTGTAATTTTAGATGCATTTACAGCATTATTTACAGTAATGAAGCAGGGTGGCTGATAATGTCCATTAACATTGTACTATAGTCGCGACAGGTTACGCCACAATACCCTGTGATCTTAAAAAACTGGCAAGTATTTTGTACGTATGTCTAGACGGTGGTAATCACTTACCTGGTCGATACCCTGCATCATACACCTGCCAATCAGGAATCACATGTGCAGGCCACAGAAAGAAAGGACCAATTAACTAAAATAACACTCCGATTCTCCAGTCAGCCCGTGGATGAAACAATAGTTATTTCGACACCGACAGTAGTGGTTTATTTTGTATTGAACTTCGTGCACTGCTGGACTGAAAAGATCGTAAGGCCCTTACTCCATATATAAACAGCTAACAACAATGGAAGAGTACAGCGGCTCTGACGTCACTTCCCTTTTTTTTCGAACGCTCACAAATAAATATGCATAAATCATACTTTGATACTGATTGGCGTAATTCCTCCATTTTAAGTTAACTACGCGTATTTTATTGTTATAAACTTATTTGTATATTATTTTTATATCATTTTGCTTTTAAAATGAGCTATAATATGGTCTCGTGACATGTTTCCTTTAATTTTGTATATTGCTTTATCATGTCTTGTTACAAACTAAGGTTAACTTTCTTGACAATTTACCTTTTTGTTTTACAGTTATGGCACCTGAACTTAAAATTACAAAAATTAAATTTACATGAAAATTTATCTTTAAATTGCACCAAAGCTGATCATAAAAAGTGATAAAAAGGGTGTACCCAAAATATGTATGCCCAAAATAAGCAAGCGAAAAATTAAGTACATGCTAACCTCAAAACATTGCATTTAGAATCAATGGAATGTTAAAATAACATAAAATGCATTTTATTTTTCACAATGCCTCCAGATATTGTGTATAGCTTTGTCATGTGTACCGTTATGGATCCAAGTTTGACATTCAGGGCAGTTTACCCATTTTCGACAAGAGAGTTATGGTCCTTAAACTCGGGAGATACTAAACATTTTTGGGCCTGGAAACATTTTGCAGTTCACATAGAATTGTATCCATTAATTTCCAAGATGTTAGTGTTCATAGTGTTTTTGTAGTATTCTTTGTAGTTGTATACGTATCTAATAATTATAGTTTTTGTATTGCATAGAATCTACATGATAATAGCCCCCAGAAAGATTCGACCTAACCAAGTCATACAGGTGATGGCGACAATTTTAAAGCTGGAATATCAACACATTAACGTGCGTGTGTCTATCGTCAAGGACAACCAGGAATTCGCAGAAACGGGTTTGCGCTTTGATCGCCCATCCACTCGACTAATGCAACTGCAGGTAAAGTTTTTAAATTGTGACTTTTGCAGCAAATAAATATGGCTGAAAAGTTATTTTGTTGCATGTAGACATATTTCAAATGTTAAATACTGGTAGATAATGTTAACCATATTAATTTTGCTGTCTGAGATATCTTGCCTGCAGTATTTAGGTTAAACAAACAAAAAACATTAGTTTTATTATTTATAACCTATGATATAATAATAAAAATACACTTCATGTTGCAGCTGTAAGCAGGCATGTGATTCTTCTGCTAATTGGCGTTTTTTTTTTTAATTTCCTTTCATTCATTTTTCTTGCATTCTGCACTCGATTACGTGCCTTCGGCACGCATGTATCATTTTCAGCTTTTTTAGAAATGTTTCAATCACATGCCTGTTTAAGGTATGGAGTGTAAAACGTTATTCATAGTAAAACATAAATGTGACTGTTTTAGATGCCTAAAAATGCTGCGGCTGGGCAGTACAATCTGCGAGTAGTGGGCCGACTAGAGGACAGGTCTGGTGGTAATATATTCTTCAACGAGACCGAGATAGAGTTCGACTCCAAGCAAGCCTCACTCTTCATTATGATGAGTAAACCCATGTACAGACAGGGGCAAATGGGTGAGTAAACTTGTGTTCAGATGGGCAAATGGGTGAGTAAACGTGTTCAGACAGGGGCAAATGGGTGAGTAAACCCATGTACAGACGGGCAAATGGGTGAGTAAACTTGTGTTCAGATGGGGAAATGGGTGAGTAAACCCATGTAGAGTAAACTTGTGTACAGACAGGGGCAAATGGGTGAGTAAACCCATATACAGACAAGGGCAAATGGGTGAGTAAACTTGTGTACAGGCGTAAATGGGTGAGTAAATTTGTGTATAGACAGGTGTAAATGGGTGAGTAAACTTGTGTACAGACAGGAGCTAATGGGTGAGTAAACTTGTGTACAGACAAGGGTAATGGTTGCATAAACTTGTATATAGATGGCCAAATGGGTGTGTAAACTGTAAATTTGTCAAATGGGCGAGTAACGTCTTGTGTATAGACAGGGTCAAATAGGTGAGTGAACATACAGACGAGAGCAAATTTTAGTTATTCTAAATATGAACTGAATTCCAAACAGATTTAATTAACTAGTTTATATTTTCACAACCAATCTCCATCTTGTGTGCTACACGTCTTCATGATAATGATATTGTGTGAACAACCCCTGTGTTTTCTTATTTCTATTTCAGTTCATTTTCGAGTTGTGCCTATTCTGCCGAATTTGATGCCCAAATATGGAAGTATGACGATATTTGTCGATGTGAGTATTTTTCATTTTGTTTATAAATAAGTCATACTTTAAAAATGGTGCCTTTTTTATCACCAGAAATTTTAACATTTGAATACAACTCCCCCACTGCCTCCTTTCTTTTTCTCCTTTGAATTCCGTCTCATTTCTTGCAGATCTGGCAGGTCCTATCTTTCAACTTCTTTCTCTGTCCACCTCCACATTCTGGTCCTTGTCTCTCCAACCTCAACAAGTGCTTGTCTCTTGTGGCTATCCATTCCACACACCTGTCATTTCACATCAGCTGTAGCTGTGGGGTTAGACAGACCACTTCAGAGTGTTTAGTTGTTATTCTAGCACTGTTAAGAGACACTTGTAACCATCTACTATACACCCATACTACCAGCAGTCATTAGTGTTGTGGGATAAAGCAGCTGACAAAACACGGCCAAAACTGATTGAAATCATGGCAGAAATTGGAAAGTTTTTTTTATATTTAGATAATGAGAATGATAGGCAGAGGGTTATAAATGAAAAGAATGTATGAAAGTATGAGCCAGCTTTGATGAGAATACACAATTAATTAAACAGTAAATTTGTCTAAATTCCTCTTAATTAAAGTATTCACTGAATACATGTCAAACAAATAAGAAAAATGTTCTTGGACAGTTAAAAAAAAAAGAGTTCTCAATAGATTGATATAGTAACTGTAATTGTAATGTGTTTACTTGTTTTCATTTCAGGATCCGACTGGTATTCCTGTTAGACGATGGCTTGGTGTGCAGACAAATGCTGGAGGTACAACTCTACGTTTGTTAATCAATATCAAATTGTACTTGTCAAAACAAAATGGCTGACATATTTGTTTACTTCTTGGATCTCATTAAACATTCATTTCATCAGTTGTGTTAGTCAGGGTGAAGGTACAACTATGTTTTTTAATCTGGATCCAATCATACTGGTTTAAACAAAATGGCTGACATATTTTCTAGTGCTTGGATATTTCAGCGTTCGAATTTCACCACGGCACCCATGGCAATTGCCTTCAGTGCCCTCCTTACTTGCCGTTATGCCTCTAAAATCTAACGGTGTCAACTGCAAGAAAAATGCTGCGCTGCCGTACCTGGTTTGCCACCATGCCCTTCGGAATATTGTTTTTCTGAAAACCCAGCATTGTATTATTTAGAAATGACACAAAATGTGACTTGAAAAATCACATCTAACGAAGTTGGACATGAAGTGACAGGTCCGTTATACTAGAATGTAAAACAAAGTGTGCTAAAATGCCCATAAATTTTGTATTTACAACAGTTTAAATTTATGACATTTATAAATATATTCTTTGTGACTTACATGTTAGTGATTTTAAGCATCATATTAACTGATTATCTTTTTGCCTTGACAAGATGATTGGAACGTTGTGGTCGCAAACAACCTTCGTTCTGTCAAGCCAGTCCTGAGAGTGGCAGTCCTCCTACAGGCAGTGCAGGAAGGATGAAGTAGTTTTGTGCCCTGCCCGCATATTTGACGCATTCATTTATTTTAACCCTCTAGTGCAAAAGTACTCAAAATAAATACCAAAAATTATCATATTCATTCAACTTACAGGTGTTAGTGTACATTGAACACTTCTATGTTGATTTTTGAATTTTCATAAATTTGTATATACTTTTAATAATGTAGCATATCTGCTACATTGGGCATATAAGGAAAATGTAGCATATATGCTATGGATGTAGGACAAAATGTCCATGGTCAAAATGTCGGGGAAAAAATGTCAACAGTCGAAATGTCAACTATCAAAGTTGTACCCAGGTCAAAATGTTAACTTTCAAATTATACATAATTTGTGAAAAAAAAAGTCCCCAGAAACCTTATTATTATATAACCTTTCATTTGACCAATCAAAACATTGTTTGCATACATCTGACAGCACTAAACATGTATATGATTTTCTCAACAACAGAACATGGATGATGTAACTTTGTTTTTAAATACCAGTAAATTGATTATTTTATCAAAATGGCTAATCGGCCATACAGCCAAAAATTAAACATTCTCTAATTATTCCACATTTTGTAATGAGCAAGGAACTTGATTTTCCCGAACCTAATAACCCCCTCTCTTTCTCTCTTTTTAAAAAAAAAAAAGTAAGTAATAAAAAATACAATTAACTTTTTTCATAAATTATTTTTACTGAGCCACATGCAATAAGAAAATTTTAAAATGTGTTTTATGTCTGTTTTGTTTTTCAGGTCTAGTTAGCGAGAGTTTTGAATTAACTGATCAGCCAAACTTTGGCAACTGGTCTATACGGGTGGAAGCATTTGTGAGTATTAGCGTACTCCTCGAAATAGGAAGCAAAATATGGCATGCTGTAAACAATTTTAAAACTGGACAAAAGAAATATTGCCTGTTAATAATAAAAAAATATATGGCCTTCTGGAAATCGATAGTGAGGGGTGATAGTGTGTGGCAAATAGGACCTTTGAGGTGTATTTTAGAGTGTGTGGCAAATAGGACCTTTGAGGTGTATTTTTGAGTATTTTGGAGCTAGGTTTCATACATATAGCTGTCTCTTCAAAAATGACCGGCAATGTTTGGTGGGATTTAGTTAGCTGAATTTCTAGGTCACTTGGGACACAGTATAGTCACTTTGTGTCAAAAGGTAACCAATGGATTGGCATGTAACTTTATGACGAAATTATAATACTGCTAAAATTCATATAAAACCATATAACATGAAATATATTTTTCACTTTGTTAATGTAACTTACAACTATAGCTTTAACAAGTTTAAGTATGTGTTGAGGAGGAAAATAAGACTGTTCAAAGGAGAGTGGTTTTTAGCTCACCGTAGTATATCAATTTGCATGGTGTCAGTATGGTAATATTTTACTTGGATCTAAGTGAGGAGAACAGTTAAAGGGACATGCCCTTGTTTTAAAACACTAATGCATATTTATGACTATTATAACCGGTTTTCGTAACTTAAATCATACTTTACTTAGATTTTATTGTTTAGATTATCAATTTCTGTACATTCGAAGAGTTTTTGGTCATCCTGGTGTTTTTAATATCACAAAATGCATTTCTCGCACGTGTGTCTGAGAAGTAACAGTTATGGAGTGGAGTTTTAGTCTATTTTTAGAGAGTATTTCACCATTTCAAAGTCACAGACTCGTGTTCACTCAGTTGTAACTTTATCTAAATGTGTTACAGGTTTGTAGATTAACTAAACTTAGTGTTAATATTCACGGGTTGAAACTAGGGTATGTCCCTTTAATCACTTCCCTCTTCTTCTTTTGTTCACAGGGGCACACCTATAGAAAGCAGTTTGTAGTGGAAGAATTCTGTAAGTATAGTTTGCTACATGTCCCTTCAGCTGGATTTATCCTGCAGTCGCATTATGATGACTAGATAAATTTCTTAAATTTCAGTAACTGACCGGAAATATAGATCATACGATAGAAGTGCGACTCTGACTCGTTTACTGAAGATCGTATTTCGGGAACTGACCAGAAATATAGATCATGCGATAGAAGTGCGACTCTGACTCGTTTACTGAAGATCGTATTTCGGTAACTGACCAGAAATATAGATCATGCGATAGAAGTGCGACTCTGACTCGTTTACTGAAGATCGTATTTCCAGCAGCATACTCATTATATTGTTAGTTGGAGCAGGATTTAGCTCAGTCGGTTGAGTGCTCGCTTGAGGTGTTTGCATCGCAGGATCAAACCAACTCGGTAGATTCATTCATCTGATTGTGTTTTTCTCGTTCCAACCAGTGCACCACAACTGGTCAACGGCTATGGTATGTGTTTTCCTGTCTGTGGAAAAGTGCATATAAAAGATCCCTTGCTGCATTAGAAAACATGAAGCAGGTTTCCTCTGATGACTACCAGTCTTAATTACCAAATGTTTGACATCCAGTAGCCGGTGATTAATTAATCAATGTGTTCCAGTGGTGTCTTTGAACAAAACAAAGTTTATTAAACTTTATGTTTTAATACAGTATATACAAATAACATTTTGTGTTCAAATGAAGATAAAAACCATGTATTAGGCCGGACGTAGCCCAGTGGTAAAGCACTCGCCTGATGTGTTTTTCGTCTAGGATCGATTCCTGTCGGTGGGCCCAGTAAAGTTCGGTCTGTCATTAACTTTAGTACATAGTTTTCTTTACCAAGATTTCTCGCTCCAGCCAATGCACCACGACTGGTACATCAAAGGCCATGGTATGTGCTATCCTGTCTATGGGATGGTGCATATAAAAGATCCCTTGCTGCTAATCGAAAAGAGTAGCCCATGAAGTGGCGACAGTGGGTTTTCTCTCTCAATATTTGTATGGTCCTTAATGATATGTCCGACGCCATATAACCGTAAATAAAATGTGTTGAGTGCATCGTTAAATAAAAAATTATTTTCTTTTCTTTCTTTACCAAGATCTACATTGTCATACATTTCAGTGTTTTGTTCTACATTTTAGGGGAGCCCCGATTTGATGTCAATGTCTCAGTGCCACCGTATATCATGGAGAACAAGAATGCAATACATGGCGTTATTTTAGCTAAGTAAGTTGTACATATTCAGCTCAAGTTAATCATGTGTAACTTTCCAAAACATTATCTCTGTGCAATTATAATAATTTCTGGTAAAACATTAAAGACTTGTGAAACATTTTTTTTTGCTTTTGTATGCAAATAACCAATATATATGTTTGTAAAGCTATTCGATTATGCAATATAATTTGTATTGGTTTGATGCTAAAAGGTTCTGTGCATCATAATAATATGCAAATAACCAGTTTATGCTATAAACTGATATGCAATTAAGTGGATTCGACTGTATTTACTCATTTACGGTAAATGGTGGTGTTCAGACGTGTTCACAAGTTTTATTTCTGTCTTCGTGAAGAGAGGTGAGCGATCATTCTGATGCAAGGTCGCCTACAAAGGTTTTAAAACATGGCAGATTGTTAACCTTGCAATAAAAATCTCCTAATTTTTAACTACAAATAAAGGTATTTCGCATTCCTATTGCGCATGCGCGCGAAGAGTAACGTCCCGTGATAAAATAGACTGAAACTAGTCTATTTACAAATTGGTGGGCGTGACAGACGGGTTGTTATGGGCGACTTGAGTAGCTTCGTAGGAGACTTTTAAACTTTGGCAACTAACATGTACATATTTCGAATTAGATGGTATAATGGCCGTAGAAAATGGTCCGCTGAAATTTACAGCGGAATGGTTCAAATTAAAAAGCAGTGCAACAACTTGGACAAAGTCTCTGCGACTCGTACCCGAGGGTTTTGATAACGCCAGATTAAAAGACTATCTCGTAAAAAGTATAAACAAAACATTTGACAGATTCCATAGGTTATGGCATCGACAGGTTATGGCATCGATCGATACATATATATTTGAGAGAGAGAGAGAGAGAGAGAGAGAGAGAGAGAGAGAGAGAGAGAGAGAGAGAGAGAGAGAGAGAGAGAGAGAGAGAGAGAGAGAGAGAGAGAGAACACACACACACACACACATATATATATATACAGTCAAACCTGTCTTAAGCGGCCACACAAGGGAGTAGATAAACGTGGCTGATTAAGACAGGTGGCCGCTGAGTACAGGTTGCCACATATATAGTCTTTAAGACATTTGTTGTTGTTTCTTGTTTTACCGTCTGTACTGCTAATTAACGGATTTGTGCTTCATAGTTGACTATAAATCAACTTTTGACATGTCTCCTTCAGAAATAATGCAAATAGACTATATTAAATTAACCGTTCTCCACATGTTTGTTTTCTTTTTCCATTTAATTATTTAATTCCGACTTCATGCGATGTATTGTTATAGTAAGTGAATCTACAAATGTCAAGCGTAGCCTGCCCAGAGGCAATTAGATGCATGTCAGATTCATACTTCCTTAATTGATACACAGTGGAGATGTCGGGACTGAATGGGTACTAGTATTCCTGAAGGTGTGAAGATCGGTTATTTGCTGCACCTTATCGCTGTTGTTAAAATATCCCTTTTATATAAGAGTAAAACATTACTGTGGCCGCTTAATGCAGGTATTTTAGCGATTAGGGATCCGATTTAGGTGGCCGCTGGCCGCGTTAGACAGGTGACCGCTTATTACAGGTGCATTTACATTATAAATCGTTTGGGAGGAAAAAAATGGCCGCTTAAGGCAGGTGACCGCTGAGTACAGGTGGTGTTTTGTTGCATTTTTCTTAGTGTCTATCTAATTGGGAAAAGTTAAAAAAAAAAGGAGAGATTTTATGCTGTTACATGTATATCCATAAAGTGGGAATTTAAAAAAAGGGGGATTTGAGGGGGGGGGGGGGGTTGAAGGTAGGTGCCGTTCTATTTACCCATACATACGTTTTTATACAGTGTCAACATGAACGCATTGAGTATTATACAAAATATATTTATTTTCTTTACTGTTAATGTGTTTTCCACCATATCTAAGTATATAAAATACTAGACGGACCTGTGTAGGAACGTCCTGTACACAGCCATCATCACTATATATATTTATATATCATTATTATTATTATTATTTAAGGAGTGTCTGTTATTTCTTTTACGTTCATCGGGGTATGAACAAAATAAATCATCCGTAAATTATGTGAATCGGCGAAGCCGTTCTCACATAAGTTTGCGGATGATTTTTTTGTTCATACCTAGATGAACGTAAAAGTAATAACAGACAATACTTATAATTAAATTTGAAACACACTGAGTAATAATAACATTAAAAGTTCATATATATATATATATATATATATATATATATATATATATATATATATTCTGTTGAGTATTGTCCGAAATATACATATATTTTCTGTATATACAAAATATATATTTATTTTATTTTATTTACTGTTTACTACTATATCTAAGTAGAGAATACAAACCGCCCTGTATAGGAACGTTCTGTACAGAGCTGTCCTGACTACATATATTTTTTATATATTTACACACGCACACGTTATATATTTTATTGAGTATAATCGGAAATATACATATATTTTCTTTATATACAAAATATATATTTATTTTCTTTACTGTTAATGTGTTTTCCACCATATCTAAGTATACTAGACCGCCCTGTGTAGGAACGTCCTGTACAGAACCGGTAAGGTTTTGGTCCCTTATGCGTTCACTGGCTTCCCTCCTACAAAATGTCCCGAACAAACCCTCGTACTTAGAGTAACATTAAAATCGTTTTTTACGTGAAACGATTACCCACAAACATTTCCGATATCCATTGGCTGGATATCGATGGAAGGATAACGAATTTCCCGGACATATGCGATTGGAACAGTTAATAATTGAACAATGGTCGTGGCCTCCCATTGCTTTTGCCCCCCAATTTGCAGATAGGTCTATTTTGGCGAGATCTCGCGAAATCTCGTGGTTTGCGTCCTCGAGTAACTCCGCAACGGGCACATGTGCAGTGGAATGAGAAAGAGGTCTATTGGCAAAATATTTTTTTGGTCTGGTTTTAACTTTACAGTATTATAAAATTAACCTTAAAAGAGCATTGGTATTTTTTATTGTATTACAAAGTACTACAGAATAGGAATTCTATGCATTATAATCACATTTTTAAAATACCGTAAATGTTTTAATAGAGGCCTGCTTTAATTAAGAGGCCAGGACCTGTGCTTATAAAACTTTTTAGAGTCAAGACTCAATCTCTAATGATGTCAAACACATGCAATTTGTATGGCGTTGTCCTGATATTACTGTCTCACGTCTCAGACTCTAGATCTAGAGTCAAGACTCAATCTCTAATGATGTCAAACACATGCAATTTGTATGGCGTTGTCCTGATATTACTGTCTCACGTCTCAGACTCTAGATCTAGAGTCAAGACTCAATCTCTAATGATGTCAAACACATGCAATTTGTATGGCGTTGTCCTGATATTACTGTCTCACGTCTCAGACTCTAGATCTAGAGTCAAGACTCGATCTCTAATGATGATGTCAAACACATGCAATTTGTATGGCGTTGTCCTGATATTACTGTCTCACGTCTCAGACTCTAGATCTAGAGTCAAGACTCAATCTCTAATGATGTCAAACACATGCAATTTGTATGGCGTTGTCCTGATATTACTGTCTCACGTCTCAGACTCTAGATCTAGAGTCAAGACTCAATCTCTAATGATGTCAAACATGCAATTTGTATGGCGTTGTCCTGATATTACTGTCTCACGTCTCAGACTCTAGATCTAGAGTCAAGACTCAATCTCTAATGATGTCAAACACATGCAATTTGTATGGCGTTGTCCTGATATTACTGTCTCACGTCTCAGACTCTAGATCTTGAGTCTAGACTCTAAAAGCTTTATAAGCACCAGGTCAGGACTGCATTGAATTCAGGCATGTTTATGCCATTGTTGCTTTATGATGTTATTTAACACATTATACTCATCCATGTCATGAACGTGCTATCCTGTCTATGGGATGGTGCATATAAAAGATCCCTTGCTGCCAATCGAAAAGAGTAGCCCATGAAGTGGCGACGGGTTTCCTCCTTCAATATCTGTGTGGTCCTTAACCGTATGTCTGACGCCATATAACCGTAAATAAAATGTGTTGAGTGCGTCGTTAAATAAAACATTTCCTTCCTTCCTTCCATGTCATGAACAATAGAATAGAAGGAGTTTTCACTTTTCAGTGAGGTAAGAGGTTTCCACAGGTACAATAATGTTCGTATGCCTACATTAATAGATAATCTTACAGCAATAGTTGCTTGCCTTGAATAAAAGCATGCCTTGAATAGTAGTCGGGTCGTAGAGCATCGTAACAAAAAATAGGAAGGTTATATGGCGTCGGGCATATGGTTAAGGACCACACAGATATTGAGGGAGGAAACCCGCTGTTGCCACTTCATGTGCTACTCTTTTCGATTAGCAGCAAGGGATCTTTTATATGCACCATCCCATAGACAGGTTAGCACATACCACAGCCTTTGATGTACCAGTCGTGGTGCACTGGCTGGAGCGAGAAATAGCCCAATGGGCCCACCGACGGGCCAAAAAAAAAAAAAAAATGCCTAGGCTTATAGTGTTGGATTTACGGTGTGTGTATTTAACCTGTGAAAAAGCCTGTAACAGTACCATGAACATAAATGATGTAAATTCTTACTTCAGCCAAACGAGCGGTCGACCATGCGTGGGCAATGCGTCCATTACGATGTTCTTCAAACCAAAAGACACGCAAGGCAACAATTATGGTAGAGGTAGAGAATACCCATATCTCTACAGATTCATTGACTATGTAAGTGGATTTAACTTTGTCTTCCTGTTTTAGGGGGATGGGGGGTATTTAGCTCAGTTGGTTGAGCGCTCACTTGAGGTCCCTTACATCACAGGATCAAACCACCTTGGTGGATCCATTCAACTGAACTTGGGAGATATGAAAATGTAATGGGCCCCGATAGATGACATGTATTGCTTTAGTACCAGATGGATTGTTTATTTATTTATTAAAAAAATTGAGTTTATTCAGGCCTCATATTTTATCAAATCCCATCAGAATCCATTTGAGTCTTCCAATTTTGTATCATGAGAATTCAGGTTTTTAAAAGATTGTTTTAATGTGATTCATTAACTTGAGAATTTCATGATAAGTAATTAGAGCCTCCACGAGTCCAAAATATTGGACTCAAGTCCTTGAAGGTCAAACTCGACCCAGACCCGAGTACCCGCACTTACATTAGATAATAATGAGACTAAGGAATAAAATAAACTAGCATTATGCATCTTAATATCAGCATTGAACATGGATGCCAAATCATGTCATTGTATTCCATTCAACACATTCGACTTTTGTGCTACATCCATGTCTCATAGCCCGATAATGTAACGGGCGACAAGCACATAATATTATGGCAAAATGACGTCAAAATAGAATGAAATGAGAGTGCTCTTCTTTGCACGCGTACTCGAGTCCCGTTCAGGACTCTGGTCTTACTGGACTTGGCCTGTGCCGAGTACTCATGTAGACCCTATAAGTAATATCCTATATGTAGTCTGATTCTTATACAGTTATAGATATTTTTTTTTATAAACAATTTTATTTTAAAAATTTAAATTAGCTACAGCTTTTCTTGCTGTTGCAAAGACAGACAGGTAGCTTTGCTGCAGGCAAAATCATTTCAAATATACTAACTCAAAATCATTTCAAATATACTAACTCAACTGAAAATTCACCATGCAGATTTGTTGTAAAAAACATATTAGAAAAAAAATAATAATACATTTAACTGATTTTGTATAACTGGATGTGTTCTGGCAGGTAATAAATAACCCCAAAATTGTATACAATTGAGTTTGTTGTGTGTTTTATAGCAACCTCTTACATATAATAGCAATAAGAACTGAAAATTGGGTACTGCGTTTTCAGTGGAGTTTTGTATATTTGGTGAATTTTAATTATTTTAATTATTAATCCCCTACCAGTACAACCAGAGGAGACTATAAGTTTCATCACCATCCTTCTGTCTCTCTGTCTGTCTCTCTGTCTGTCTCTCTATCACACATATAGTTTTCCGGACATTGTTTTAACAATGCTTCAAGATATTCAGCTGAATTTTTGTATATAGCTTTAACTAAACAGGTATAACTGCTATTCGCAGACCTAAACATAGTGATGGTTTGTGAAGTTGTATCCAGGTCCATATAAGAGCAAATATCTGGAGTGGGGGATGGCACAATCTCTAGTGTGTTGGAGAGGAGGGTGGGGGCACAAGCCAGAGTTTTGTTCTTATTTATAGAATAGGATCTTTTTTTTGTCCTGAGGTTTTCAAAGCTATCTTAGAACAGCAAAATTGTAAAACCATCATAAGCTGTGGCATCATTATGGCGTGTGCTGTAGTGATGTTATAGCCTACAGTGATTTTATGATTTCATGGGGTTAAGATAGCTTCAAAAATCCTTAGCCTGGAGAGTTAATTTATGAAGTGAAGCTTCGGATATTTATATTTTTGTTAATTCGTCTTTTGTTTTAGCATGTTGGTCGGATTGACTTCACATTCACGATGGATGAGATTCGCGAACTGGCCGTTCGGGCGATCGGAGGTCGTTCAATGGTGGACAGTGAGCTCGAGTTCCTGGTGAACGTGTCGGACTGGTATTCCGGTTTGAACCGAACCGGCTGGGCGAGTACCATCATCTTCAGCTCGCGCGTCAAGCTGCAGTGGATTGGAGGAGGAGTGCGCACCTTTAAACCAAAGTCAAATCTTAAAGTAGCGGTATGTGTTATAAATATTTTACTCTGATCATTTGAAGTTTGTTTGGTTGGGGGGGGGAGAGGTTTTTTTTTTTGTTCTACCGTAGGGGACTATAGTTTTTGTGTCCGTTCTTCTGTCTGTCCATCCAACTTGTTTTTTGACATTGCCTCAAGATATTGAGTTGAAATTACCTTTATCATGTACTGTTAAAGATCAAATTTGACTTTCCCCATTTCGATGGAGTTATGGCCCTTGTATTTGTATTCCAGCCTTCTTTTTTTTTCCTTTTTTTTTTTTTGGTAATACCTCAAGGTATTGAGCTAAAATTGTTCACAGAATTATGGCCCTTGAACTTGAAACAAAAATTGGGCCCTGTAGGGTAGATGTATTGCTTGTAAATGTGTATGGTGAAGACACATGTACTCCCAGAATGCTTGTTTTATTTCAAAACGCCCCACCATTAACTGTTATTACAGATAGCTGTGATGAAATACGATGGAACACCAGTGGACGAGACTGACAAACTGGTCCGAATCTACTCGTCCATCTCAACTAGTGGCCCCGCAGTTCCACGCAATGACATGCCAACCGACCGCTCGCCCGCCCATGGCATTGTCGAGCATGAAGTGTACGCCAATGAAGAGGCACAGAGTATTCGGCTGACAGTAAGTAGAGCACAGGGCTGACAGTGAATAGAGCACAGGGTTGACAGTAAGTAGAGCACAGGGCTGACAGTAAGTAGAGCAGAGGGCTGACAGTGAATAGAGCACAGGGTTGATAGTAAGTAGAGCACAGGGCCAACTGTAAGTAAAGCACAGGGCCGATGGTAAGTAAAGCACAGGGCCGACAGTGAGTAGAGGACAGGGCTGGCAGTGAGTAGAGCACAGGGCCGGCAGTGAGTAGAGCACAGGGCCGACAGTGAGTAGAGCACAGGGCCGACAGTGAGTAGAGCACAGGGCCGACTGAGTAGAGCACAGGGCCGGCAGTGAGTAGAGCACAGGGCCGACAGTGAGTAGAGCACAGGGCCGACAGTAAGTAGAGCACAGAGCCGACAGTAAGTAGAACACAGGGCCAACAGTAAGTAGAACACAGGGCTGACAGTAGAAATATCGGTAATCAATATTTTGAAAAGAATATGTTCCTTGATTACAAAACCTATATTTCAAAACATTAAACAGTGATTGTTAATCAATTTTCAATTGACTAAAAATATCGCTAATCAAGATTTTGAAAATAAAATGTTCTGTGATTACAAAACATATTTTAAAACATTAAGCAATACTTTGTTAATAAATTTTCAGTTGACTAGAAATATCGCTAATCAAGATTTTGAAGACAAAATGTTCTGTGATTACAAACCCTATACTTTGTGTTTCTATTTTGCCAGGCGGAGTATGACAATGACCCTATGACTCGTATTGAACTGCGGGCCACACTTTTCTACTCTCCTTCACGGAGCTACATCACCGTGTCAACATCCACTCCACATCCTAAAGTAAGCATCGAGGAACGATTTTAACACAGTCTCAGCTGAAATTTCACCCAAGTCATCAACATGGTTTATGTACATTAGCATTTTTGTGTCATCTTTAGGGGTTACTTGAGGGCTTCTAGAACACGGAAGGCCGATGCCCTTGGCTAGTGTTTTTACAACTGGGCAAGGAAATACCTTTTTCACCCAAGCTCAACAGCTAGTAAAAAGAAACAAAACAAATATATGACATTTCATGTGAAGATTATTGAAAGATGTCTTTTGTTATTTAGGTGAACAAATGTATATTTCATGTGAAGTTTATTGAAAGATGTAATTTGTTATTTAGGTGAACAAATGTATATTTCATGTGAAGTTTATTCAAAGATGTAATTTGTTATTTAGGTGAACAAATGTATATTTCATGTGAAGTTTATTGAAAGATGTAATTTGTTATTTAGGTGAACAAATGTATATTTCATGTGAAGTTTATTGAAAGATGTAATTTGTTATTTAGGTGAACAAATGCATATTTCATGTGAAGTTTATTGAAAGATGTAATTTGTTATTTAGGTGAATGAACACATACTTCATGTAAAGATTATTGATATATGTCTTTGGTTATTTAAGTAAACAAATATGGTTCATGTGAAGATTATTGGAATATGTATTTTGTCATTTACTATAGGTGAATGAATATATGATATTTTATGTGAAGATTATTGAAATGTGTATTTTGTTATTTAGGTGAATGAATACATGATTTTTCATGTGAAGACCAGCAGCTTTATTCCACGTATTTACTATCAGGTATGGAAATTACTGTTAATAACAGTCATTACAAAAATAGACTTTTATGCTCTCCAGTATTTCAGTCTGTGGTGCCTTTTCTTTATTTGATAATAAGATTGGTAGAAGTTCTGTCTGAAATCAAATGGAGGGGAAATAAATACTTTTTTCGCCCAAACCCAACAGCTAGTAGAAAAAAACAAAACAGAAAACCACACACACACACACACACACACACACACACACCCTAAAGACAAAGTCTCCAAAACCACACGCAGAAATGTCACCATGAAATAAAATAGAATTTAGCTACGTCAGTAGAGCACTTGCTTACCTGAAGTACTTGGATCATAGAGTTGAATCTCCTCGGCAGAACCATTAGGTTTATTCCATGACTGGTATATGAAAGGCCATGGTATGTGCTGTACTGTCTGTAAGGAAAATGCATATAAAAATCCCATACTGCTGATGGGAAAAAATATATTTGCTCGGGCTTCCTCTGAAGACCCACTTTACTGTGACTGGTTGAGATTGTGTAAGAATGACAAACGGAAGACACTGTTTGATAACAAAGAATTTGATTACTGTAAATCATAAAATATTAGCAAACTTAAAATATAGCAAATTCCAAATAACTGACATATTAGCAACATAAAACTTTAGCGAGGTCGGCACACCAGAAACTGAAAACAAGAAGCTTAAGTTGTAGGATCTGGTGAAATAATACTTTTGATATATTTTGATGTTACGTAGCTTACAGACTATTTAAATTTGGTAGAAAATTGCAGTAATATGCATGCTAACTAACAATTGTTCTTTGCTATCTGTTTGGTTCTGTTAAAGAAAACAATCACATGAACGGTTTTAGTCTTGTATGTCTCTCTAACTTCAGGGGTGGGATGTAGCCCAGTGGTAAAGGTTTTAGTCTTGTACGTCTCTCTAACTTCAGGGGTGGGATGTAGCCCAGTGGTAAAGGTTTTAGTCTTGTACGTCTCTCTGACTTCAGGGGTGGGATGTAGCCCAGTGGTAAAGGTTTTAGTCTTGTACGTCTCTCTGACTTCAGGGGTGGGATGTAGCCCAGTGGTAAAGGTTTTAGTCTTGTACGTCTCTCTAACTTCAGGGGTGGGATGTAGCCCAGTGGTAAAGGTTTTAGTCTTGTACGTCTCTCTAACTTCAGGGGTGGGATGTAGCCCAGTGGTAAAGGTTTTAGTCTTGTACGTCTCTCTAACTTCAGGGGTGGGATGTAGCCCAGTGGTAAAGGTTTTAGTCTTGTACGTCTCTCTAACTTCAGGGGTGGGATGTAGCCCAGTGGTAAAGGTTTTAGTCTTGTACGTCTCTCTAACTTCAGGGGTGGGATGTAGCCCAGTGGTAAAGGTTTTAGTCTTGTACGTCTCTCTAACTTCAGGGGTGGGATGTAGCCCAGTGGTAAAGGTTTTAGTCTTGTACGTCTCTCTAACTTCAGGGGTGGGATGTAGCCCAGTGGTAAAGGTTTTAGTCTTGTACGTCTCTCTAACTTCAGGGGTGGGATGTAGCCCAGTGGTAAAGGTTTTAGTCTTGTACGTCTCTCTAACTTCAGGGGTGGGATGTAGCCCAGTGGTAAAGGTTTTAGTCTTGTACGTCTCTCTAACTTCAGGGGTGGGATGTAGCCCAGTGGTAAAGGTTTTAGTCTTGTACGTCTCTCTAACTTCAGGGGTGGGATGTAGCCCAGTGGTAAAGGTTTTAGTCTTGTACGTCTCTCTAACTTCAGGGGTGGGATGTAGCCCAGTGGTAAAGGTTTTAGTCTTGTACGTCTCTCTAACTTCAGGGGTGGGATGTAGCCCAGTGGTAAAGGTTTTAGTCTTGTACGTCTCTCTAACTTCAGGGGTGGGATGTAGCCCAGTGGTAAAGGTTTTAGTCTTGTACGTCTCTCTAACTTCAGGGGTGGGATGTAGCCCAGTGGTAAAGGTTTTAGTCTTGTACGTCTCTCTAACTTCAGGGGTGGGATGTAGCCCAGTGGTAAAGGTTTTAGTCTTGTACGTCTCTCTAACTTCAGGGGTGGGATGTAGCCCAGTGGTAAAGGTTTTAGTCTTGTACGTCTCTCTAACTTCAGGGGTGGGATGTAGCCCAGTGGTAAAGGTTTTAGTCTTGTACGTCTCTCTAGGGGTGGGATGTAGCCCAGTGGTAAAGGTTTTAGTCTTGTACGTCTCTCTAACTTCAGGGGTGGGATGTAGCCCAGTGGTAAAGGTTTTAGTCTTGTACGTCTCTCTAACTTCAGGGGTGGGATGTAGCCCAGTGGTAAAGGTTTTAGTCTTGTACGTCTCTCTAACTTCAGGGGTGGGATGTAGCCCAGTGGTAAAGGTTTTAGTCTTGTACGTCTCTCTAACTTCAGGGGTGGGGTGTAGCCCAGTGGTAAAGGTTTTAGTCTTGTACGTCTCTCTAACTTCAGGGGTGGGATGTAGCCCAGTGGTAAAGGTTTTAGTCTTGTACGTCTCTCTAACTTCAGGGGTGGGATGTAGCCCAGTGGTAAAGGTTTTAGTCTTGTACGTCTCTCTAACTTCAGGGGTGGGATGTAGCCCAGTGGTAAAGGTTTTAGTCTTGTACGTCTCTCTAACTTCAGGGGTGGGATGTAGCCCAGTGGTAAAGGTTTTAGTCTTGTACGTCTCTCTAACTTCAGGGGTGGGATGTAGCCCAGTGGTAAAGGTTTTAGTCTTGTACGTCTCTCTAACTTCAGGGGTGGGATGTAGCCCAGTGGTAAAGGTTTTAGTCTTGTACGTCTCTCTAACTTCAGGGGTGGGATGTAGCCCAGTGGTAAAGGTTTTAGTCTTGTACGTCTCTCTAACTTCAGGGGTGGGATGTAGCCCAGTGGTAAAGGTTTTAGTCTTGTACGTCTCTCTAACTTCAGGGGTGGGATGTAGCCCAGTGGTAAAGGTTTTAGTCTTGTACGTCTCTCTAACTTCAGGGGTGGGATGTAGCCCAGTGGTAAAGGTTTTAGTCTTGTACGTCTCTCTAACTTCAGGGGTGGGATGTAGCCCAGTGGTAAAGGTTTTAGTCTTGTACGTCTCTCTAACTTCATGGGTGGGATGTAGCCCAGTGGTAAAGGTTTTAGTCTTGTACGTCTCTCTAACTTCAGGGGTGGGATGTAGCCCAGTGGTAAAGCGCTCGCTTGATGCATGGTCGGTTTGGGATCGATCCCCATCGGTGGGCCCATTGGGCTATTTCTCGTTCCAGCCAGTACACCACGACTGGTATATGAAAGGCCGTGGTATGTGCTATCCTGTCTGTGGGATGGTACATATAAAAGATCCCATGCTGCTAATCGGAAAGAGTAGCCTATGAAGTGGTGACAGCGGGTTTCCTCTCTCAATATCTGTGTGGTCCTTAACCATATGTCCGACGCCATATAACCATAATTAAATGTGTTGAGTGCATCATTAAATAAATCATTGCCTTCTTTTTTTTTAACTTCAGCATCATGAAATATTAGCGTTTTGTATGGCCTCACTAAATTTGCTAATATTTTATGCTCGCTTATATTTCCTGATTTACTGTATGATCCTAGGATAAAATGCACACAAGTTTTTTCTGTCTGCCATTTTGCTTTTTTGATGGAATATTCTTTAAAAGAGATTGTGATATAATCTAACAACATCATGACATGTGTTGCGATGTATAAACATATATATCAGTGCACTCCTTTTGAAGAATATTCCATAAAAAAGCCACTCCTTTTGAAGAATATTCCGTTAAAAAGCCACTCCTTTTGAAGAATATTCCATTAAAAAAAAGCTCTCCTTTTGAAGAATATTCCATTAAAAAGCCACTCCTTTTGAAGAATATTCCATTAAAAAGCCACTCCTTTTGAAGAATATTCCATAAAAAAGCAAAATGGCAGACAGTGAAAAGTTGCATGTTTTTTCAGGGCTAACTCTGGGTGAGCAAAACATTTTGCGGAATTATTTTGTTTTTAATGCAAAATCACAGTAATTTTCCAACAAAATACCAATTAATACATGAAATATTTTACCTAAATTCAAATAAAATTAGCTAATTGTTTCTACAATTCACAATTGCCAGAGCTAGGTATAGGTGACACGCTTACAATCTAGTATGTGGAAATCTTTTTTATTGAATTGTTTTATTGATGATTTGTGTCTGGAGAAAATCTTAACTAATTAAAGATGGGAGAGTAATTTATTGAAGTTGTTAACAATGTGGTTGAGACATTTAGTTGGAAACATGGTTCTTTGCCTTTAAATACAAATTCCTTCTGTAATTTATAATTATAAAATGTAGGGGGAGACCTTAATATAGACATCCCCACCATTAATAAATATTGGGGGGGGGGGTAAACTAAATAAACACATTCCTTCTGTAGAAACAATTATTAATACCGATTTTCTGAATGTCTTTGAGGTTGATTTTCTGAATGTCTTTGAGTTTGATTTTCTGAATGAGTTTGAGTTTGATTTTCTGAATGAGTTTGAGTTTGATTTTCTGAATGTCTTTGAGTTTGATTTTCTGAATGAGTTTGAGGTTGATTTTCTGAATGTCTTTGAGTTTGATTTTCTGAATGTCTTTGAGTTAGATTTTTTGATTTTCTGAATGTCTTTGAGGTTGATTTTCTGAATGTCTTTGAGGTTGATTTTCTGAATGTCTTTGAGTTTGATTTTCTGAATGAGTTTGAGTTTGATTTTCTGAATGTATTTGAGGTCTAAATGTCTTTGAGGTTGCTTTTCTGAATGTCTGAGGTTGATTTTCTGAATGTGTTTGAGTTTGATTTTCTGAATGAGTTTGAGGTTGATTTTCTGAATGTCTTTGAGGTTGATTTTCTGAATGTCTTTGAGGTTGATTTTCTGAATGTCTTTGAGTTTGATTTTTTGATTTTCTGAATGTCTTTGAGTTTGATTTTCTGAATGTCTGAGTTTGATTTTCTGAATGTGTTTCAGTTTGATTTTCTGAATGTTTTTGAGGTTGATTTTCTGAATGTCTTTGAGTTTGATGCATTTATAAATGTATTTCAGGTGGTGTCTGGTGGAAATATTATAATTGGTGACGAGCTGGAGATGACCTCACGACAAAAGACATTTGCCGTGGCATTGTCGAGGGAGATGATTCCCACGGCACGAATGGTGGTGTATTATGTTCGCCAGCCGGAGGAAATAGTTGTGGACGTCCTTAATTTCTTTGTGAATGGAACCCGGCAGAATCAGGTTAATCCATAATCTTATTTTTCTTAAAGTTAATTGTCTTAAAGTTGGGATTTTTCTATTGTCCAGTATTTATGAACAATTATCGAAATGCACATTTAACCTGTATTCGTTGCATGCTGGTTTGTAATGATACTTGTGATTTTGTTCACTTTAAATTGTTGTTTTAATCATTAAGTTTAAGATTATGCAGGGGTGGGAATTCTCTTCAGATCAGCTGTTTTCCTCTCATGTAACATTGTGTTTCCTCTTATTTTAATCATCCTTTCCTCCAAAATGTGTCAGATGGTACGTATTTTAACCTAGGATTTCAAGAATTTCCGGGACCCCTCTAGATTTTCTCTTTTTTACAGTTCACCAATTCCCACCCCTGATTATGGTGCATCAACATTGACATCTTACAGCACAAGAATCTGTATCTGGAAATAAATTGTGGGATAAGCCATCTATATATATATATATATATATATATATATATATATATATATATATATATGTTAGGGGATTTTTTGCAGGAAGGTTTCGTGTATGATATTTCAGTAGTGTTGTTTTGTTTTTCCTCCAGGTGAAACTGGAAATAAATCGTGGTAAAGACTTCAGCCGTGACTCTATTGAGTTTAATGCATGGGCTGATCCAGGATCGTACGTAGCTTTTGCGGGGATGCCTCATGATCTTTACATCCGAGGACTCAATGACGGAATCACAGAAAACAATGTGAGATGTTTACCCTCTTTATTCACTTCGCTGTCACATAGATTATCATCCCAATTTATGTACTTACATGTGTGTGTAAGACAGAAACAGGTTTTGTAAATTTAACAGTTAGAGATCATATCTAGCTCGGACAGTACAGCTCTCACCTGAGGTTCTTCGGTTGTGGGATCGAACTTTCTCAATGGACCCATTCTCTGATGTTGTTTTTTTTTCTGTCCCGAGTGTGAATAACTTTATTTATGTGCCTATATCCAAACTATGTTTAGGCATGTCCATCTCACGCCCAGTGTGGCTGGGCCAGTGGCTGGGCATGGGTCTCTGATCCAACCAATGCCTCACAATTGGTGTGTCAATGACCATGGTATGTGCTGTCCTGCCTGTGGGATAGTGCATATATATATATCCCTTGCTGCTAATGGAAAAATGCAGCGGGTTTTTTCTAAGACTATGTCAGAATTACCCAATGTTTGACATCCAAGTAATAAATCAATGTTCTCTAGTGGTGTTGTTAAAGAAAACAAACTGTAACTTTCGACATTATAGGTCAAATTTAGTATTTTTAGCTACAATCACTTTTTGCATCATCTAGTTCATAGATAATACTAAGTAAGTTCCTTTAACATAATCATATTGATGTACCTACCTTTGTCACCCAATAGCCGATCTCTATTTTGTGCTGGGGTGTCATTAAATCATTCATTATTTATTTATTTCTTTCATTCATTCATTCATTCCCAATAGCCGATCTCTATTTTGTGCTGGGGTGTCATTAAATCATTCATTCATTCATTCATTCATTCATTCTTTCAAGTTCCTTTTAAAAAATGTTTACATTACAAAACTTAGTGTGTTTGGTTGTACTCCATATATACAACCAGGTGATTGTATTGTTTTAATTACAGCTAATTGATGAACTTGACACCTACGACAAACCGGCCAATGGCAGCTATCGTCACTTGTGGCGAATTAGTGACACTGAGTATGAATACAAGTTCTTCCACGCGTCCGACTATGGCATTGATACCAATACAACATTCAAGGTAGGAACATTTGTGGATTTTCATATTCAGAGTTAATACTGAAATGTGAGGGACAAATTTTATAAATATGGTTTTAAAATGAAAGTGGCTTAAATATATTGTTCATGGTTTAACTATGTCTTTAATGTTTTGAAGTAAAATAGATGTAACGGAGATTTTTAATTTATAATGTTTACAGAAACACTTTCTTAATAACGGGTCATTAATTGTCTTTGTGTACATTTAAACAAAATCAATAACATGTATAACATGTATAACATGTATAGTGTAAACCTAATATTTGTCTTTGTATTTACTCTACCAAAACTAAAAAATCACGTCAGCTGTCATTTAAGGGGAACCTTTAGCTTGTCATCTAATATTTTTTATTTTTATTTGTCTACAAATAAAGAGGTAAAATTGGTAAAAATATCTTAATTTTATTTTAGACATCGGGTTTAGTGATTTTGACTGATGCTAATGTGGACAGAATAAGAAGTAAGTGTTGAGATTCGGTTTTACGCATCCATTTTCCCATTCTACATACAAGGTGTTGTTCTTTTGTAATGTTTGATCTCTGGTGTTAATTAACGATTGTCTTTTATTAGTCCCCTACCAGTACAACTGGAGGGGACTATAGGTTTTATCTCTGTCTGTCTGTCTGTCTGTCCATCTGTCCCACCTACAATGTTCCAGATGTTGTTGTTTTTTAATATAGTTTATCATATACTGTTACAGATCAAGTTTGGCTTTCATGACGATTTACCTATTTTTGAGTCCCTTGAACTTGGGAGATACAAAAATTACTTTTCCTTACTTTTTGGCGCAGTTCCTTAAGAAATTATGCTGACATGTTGTGTGTAACTTTATTATGTATTTCTACAGATCAATTTGATGTTCGTGGCAATTTACCGATTTTTCCACATAGTTATGGCCCTTAACTTTAAGAGATATGAAAACTTGTTTTCCAGACTGTTTTATATACAGTCAAACCCGCTTATTTGCATACCCTCGGTGCTGCTCGATTTTGTGCAATTAACCGGGTTAGTCGATTAACCGATAGAGTACCGACTTTCACTTTGTAACAGCCATCCAACTACAAAGTGGCATGGGAGACAGTCTAGCATAATGCGGTACTTCATACCGGAACTATTACAGTTAACACATGTCACATGCAGTTGGATATATATAAATGTAAAAAAATATATCTATCGATATATATATATATAATTAGCATGACGTTTTTGTTTTAATCTGCCAGACCAGAAATAGTTTTTTTTAAAACCAACAACGCCCGTCACTGGGCGTCGTTTTCTAAAAACACAAACTGGCGTCGTTTTCTAAAAACACAAACTTTGTGCATTGAAAAAAAAAACACTGACCATCCACTGGTGTAAACAAAGTGTATTAGCCATGTAGTTAATGAGATAAACTTGAAACAACATAACCATCAAAAAGTTCACGTTTCATCGGTGCACGTGTTTACAAAATGACGTCAGTTTCCGGAATTACCGGGCTGTTGATTGACCGAATAGAATTACGTGAACTTGTATGAATTTGCTGGTATGGTGTTCTTTCCATCCCAAAAGATATGGCAAGCTTTGGTATTATTTGTGATCCCCAAATAATGACTTTGCTATTGTTAAGCAATTAAAGTTAAGCTCGGCTAGTGAGTCGTTATCAGTTCCAGCAGTCTGCATTACATGCATGACCGGTCTAACACAATTGACTGACCTTCATGGTGCGGTTCGACTGATTGGTGTCTAACAATATAGCAGAAACTTAGGGACGATCCATAAATAACGGTCTTTGTTATGTTTGTTTTTTTGACGACCTCCCCCACCAGTCTTTTTTTTTCCGCTACATTTTCTGGGAAGCAAGTGATAAATCGTTTCTTTTGCGTTTAACAGATACAGCGTACACTGCATCTAATGAATAAGTGAACAACAACCCTTTCTCGGTCACATTTATTAAAAACATAACCGCCTAGGACGATTGATCTGTAATCTTTTAATTATTAACAAGGCTTCTCAACATAACGTAATAATTGATACAGAACAATGATTGCCCTGAACACGTCAATCGAATAGGGCCTCAATAGTTGAGTGCGCATGCGTACAAGCGCACAGGCAGTAGTTCTAAAAATAATATTCGGAGAGTTACCTGTTATTGAGATGGCCTCTGATTAACAGCAATATATTGCAAACAAAACATTAGGTCTTAGGTTTATTCAACTTAATTATGTCATTCTTAAATCTTGTAGTCGGGTATTGTGATTCACCAGTAGTAACGTTCACACCATCTCATTTGCATGTCACACGTCGACTCTGTAAACAGCGATTACAGTCGGCTTACCACACAGTGAGCTCAAACAAAACAGATTAATCGGTGATTTATTTGAGTTTTTTTGCCAAAGTTTGATAGACATTCTCAGTCATTTGTGACATTAATTTAGCACACAATTTTTTTTTTTTTTAAATCGTTATTTATATGTGCAAATAACCGATATATAGCCTGTAGTCTGTGCAATTAACCGGATGTTTTGTAGTGTTATAAGGGCAAATGGTTCCGTGTTGGGTGAAAATAGTCGATTAACCGAATTATGCTATAAACCGATGTGCAAATAAGTGGAGATGACTGTATATATTTTTTTTAATATATGCCTGGAGACACTGAAATTAAATTTTGTATATAGCTTTATCATGTACTGCTATAGATGAAGTTTAAGTTATATAGAGATTTACCCACATTTTTTCACAGAGTTATTGCCCTTGAAATTTAGAAGATATGAAAAATAATTTGGTCTCGAAGGGGACATGTATTACTTTAGCAGTACATTCAGAATGCTTGTTTTTAAAAAAAAGCACTTTTCATTGATATCCTTTTGTCTGACACCCAATAACCTATTGGACTTAAGTTACAGGAAATGCGTATCCTGACAGCATTGGTGCATGACAAAGTAGGTGCAGTCTCGCCAGAAACGGGTGTGTTCATGGTATGAAAAATGAAAAGAGGAAATCATAAATGAAATACTGTTTGTTGAGAATTTATGTCTGTCTCTTTCTCAACTTTCCAACCAGTGTCCCACGACTGGTATATATATACAAATGTATATATATATATATATATATCAAAAGCTGTGGTATGTGCTGTCCTGTCTGTGGGTATGTGCATAAAATATTTGTTGCTGCTAATGGAAAAATGTTGCGGGTTTTCTTCTGAAGACTACAATGTAAAATTGCCAAATGCTTGACATCCAATAAATGAATGTGCTCTTGAGGTGTCGTTAAATGAAACAAAGTTTTAATTTAAAATGTATACTTTATACAAACATTACTATGGTGGTAGTCGAGTGGTTAACAATACCATACGGTCGTATGTTTCTTTCCATCATGTATGTTGAGATGTTAAACAACTAAATATTTCTCCTTTCAGATGCTGATGTGGCCGTGTGTAATCCTTACAATGACCCACTTAGCGCCCGCGAACCGCAGTTCCCGTGCTACTCAGGCGAGGGGGCGTGCTTTACCATTGACCAGTGGTGCAATGGCCAGTTTGATTGTCCTGACGGGGCAGATGAACTAGGGTGTAAGTTAATCACTCACTTGATATTCGCAGACATTAGTATTTTAAATACATTTGCTAACAGTCCTCTTAAAAACTGCCGGATTGATCGTTTCATTCGCAAGTTTCTCAGGCAAGTCTAGTTAGTGCATTAAATTCAGGACGAAGCCTAGTGGTAAAGTGCTCACCTGATGTGTGGTCAGTCTAGGATCGATCCCCGTCGATGGGTTCATTGGACTTATTATTTCCTGTCTTGTATTCTAGACCAGATGTATTGAAATATCTATGTTAGACATCAAAATCATAACGTAAGATACCCAACAAACTGTTGTTTCAAGTGTTATAAGGTTTTTGTTAAAGAAGACATTGTTTTCCTTTTAATATCTGAACACCAAATGGTTGTTGTGTTTGTCCATCCAACTGTACCGGATACTTTTTTTTTTAGTATTGGGCTGGATGTAAATCAGTGGTTAATTTGATGTGTGGTTGGTCAGGCATCGATCCCCATCAGTGGGTCCATTAAGCTATTTCTCATTCTAGCCAGTGCGCCTCAACGGTATATCAAAGGCCATGGTATGTGCTATCCTGTCTGGGATGGTGCATATAAAAGATCCCTTGCTACTAATGAAAATATATAGCGGGTTTCCTCTTTATTAGACTACTTAAAAATAAAATAGTCTGATAATAAATCTAGTGGTGTCATTAAAAAAAGCAAAGTTTAACAGTCATTTTTCTAGTTGTGTGTGTTTTATGTTAACAGGTGAAGTTAGTGACAGTCAGGTGCGACACAGGTCGGCCATGGATCGAGTCAGTCGGGTGATGAGATTCTATGACAACAGCTCCTGGGCCTGGCAGGAGATCTTTGTCAAGTGAGTTGTTTGTTGTTTGTAATAACTCCAAGAGATCTTTGTCAAGTGAGTTGTCTGTAGTAACTCACAACTCCAAGAGATCTTTGTCAAGTGAGTTATCTGTTGTCTGTTATTACTCACAACTTCAAGAGATCTTTGTCAAGTGAATTATCTGTAGTAACTCACAACTTCAAGAGATCTTAGTCAAGTGAGTTATCTGTTGTCTGTAATAACTTCAAGAGATCTTTGTCAAGTGAGTTATCTGTTATCTGTAGTAACTCACATCTCCAAGAGATCTTTTTCAAGTGAGTTATCTGTTGTCTGTAATAACATTTTTTCATATGTATAGAATATTATTGGACGGTAAAATCAAATTTAGGCTAGTACAAATGTTCATTACGGTGACCAAACACACTGAATATACAGACTGATATTGTTAACAAGAAAATGTATTTAATGCGTAATATTGGTCATTCAAAGACTGTCAGGATGTAGCTCAGTGGTAGAGCACTTGCCTGATGTGCGATAGGCCGTAGGATCGATAATCCTTGATGGACACTTTCCTTTTCTACTTCTCCTGACCTCATACAATGGCATATTCCCCCATGATAGTAGACTGGGCCGAACATCCCAACAGCCAATGGGATGGCTAAAATCTTCCATTGAGTCCAAGTTTTCTCCAGCTTTGTTTTTTTTTTTACTCTCCGTCTCCACCAGTGCCCCATGACTAATACATCAAAGGCCATGCTATAAACTGTCTGACTATGGAAAAAATGTATTCAAAAGATTGTTTGCTGCTTTATTGATAGGAGTAGCCTATATGGTGGCATTGAGTTTCCTCTTATCAACAAAATGTTAAAGTAACCATATGGTAGACACCAAATAGTGTTAGTTTAAAATGTGCTGGGGTGTTGTTAAACAAATATTCCTTTTTTTTCTCTTTCTCTTTCTCTTTCTCTTTCTCGACAAAATAACGAAATGCAAGACATCAAATAGTGTTAGTTTAAAATGTGTTCAGATATTGTTTCCTTTTCATAGATTTATGCACTATGCACAATTTAAATATGTGAGTATCATTAAACAGACATACTATTCATAGATTTAAATATGCTGATAGTATCATTAAACAGACATACTATTCATAGATTTAAATATGCTGATATTAGCATTAAACAGACATACTATTCATAGATTTAAATATGCTGATAGTAGCATTAAACTAACATTCCTTTCCTTTGTTTCTGTGCGTTGTAGACCTGATGGCCGCGTGGATTTCCGGGTGGATGTTCCGAAGTATCCCATCTCGTGGGTCATCAATGGCTTGTCCGTAAGCAGGGAGGTCGGCCTGGGCATTATGCAGAAACCGATCAGAGTAAGTGACCGCAACTCAGCAAATCAGCTTAGTGTACTTTTACCTTTAGTGTACTGTAAATCATGAAATTCAGTTACCAATGCAAAAAACATTAATTACAGGTCTGGGACCTAATTCACTAAACTCTCGCAACTTTGCGATCTCGCAGTGCAGTGCTAAAAGACTTGCAGAGCCTAAGAGATATGTGAATTAGGCTCCTGGGCTCCACTTTATGAAGCGATCTTAACACTAAGATCACCTTAAGTGCATAACAACCTTGTGCATTTACGCTGATCTTGATACTGTAAATCGTGAAATTCAGTTAACAATACAAACAAACTGACTGGTGTATTGTCATAATAATCATTTGACACAAGCAGGCATCAAAATAGGCATAGTGCCATAAATTACAGACCTGGACCCAATTTTACAAAACATCGTAAGCCTTGCTTTGCACGTAAACGTAAATCTATGACTAAGCCATCATTCTTATTACTACTAACAGTACACTAATATAGTTTGAAGTACACATATTTCATTTTCTTTTGTCTTTAAAATGCTCCATCTTCAGAAATAATGTACTTTTCTGCGTGAAACAGATGCTAAACATGTAAACTATGACCGGTATGACTGCAAGTAGCAGACATAAACTTACGATGTTTTGTGAAATGAGCCCCTGGACTCTGTTTTACAAAACGATCTTAGTGCCAAGATCACTTTAAGTGCATAAGTACTGCATTTGTTAAGTTTACAATTCTAATAATGATTATAATCGCTTCACAAATATGCTGATACTTTATTTATTCATATCACTGTTCTTGTTACACTGATACACACCTGTGTTTAATTTGTAATTTATATTAAGAAACTTCACAATTGATCAAACTTTAGGTTGTGTTTGGGTTTGTTTTTTTTAAAGAATAGTTTTCAAAAACAAATTTCAGTGTAACCTGAAGGACTGTTCTCAACTTTTTGTCAGTGCTATTGAAAGAGAAAGGTGATGTCAGATTGGGAATTAAAAGAATCGAAGAAGAGAAAGGAGATACGGCAGTGGGATTAAAAGAAAAGTTGATTAAGTTTTTTAATCGTGATTTGTATTTGTTTGCAGTACGATGCTGCTCGTTACATGTACATTCAAGTTGAGACTCCAGAAGTGATTATTCGTGGCGAGCAACTTGGCGTCCGCATCACAGTGTTTAACTACTGGTACGAAGATGACTATATAGAGGTGAGGTTTGGCAGACAAATTTTAAACACTGTGTTACATATCTAATGCTAAAAGAAAAATGTCTTATATTTTTGGCTTCTGTCAGTAGGAACATATTAAATATTTGTATTTGTGGGATTGTTATGGTTAAGGATAGTTTGCTTTTAAAAACAATTTGAAAATACCCTCTGTCTGTCTTTCTCTCTTTTTATTGTTCTCTCTCTCTCTCTGTCTCTCTTACACTCTGTCTCTCTATCTTAAACACTCTCTCTCTGTTATGCACACACTCACTCTCTCTCTCTCTGAACTAGTCTCAGGGGAGTGATGGGGAACATCAGTGATAGCTCCCCATAATGGTACGGTCTACATTATCTCGATGTTGAAAGGAGTGAACTAAATGGCTTTAGATATTGGTGGCTTGTGATAAATATTGCAGTTGTCAGTGAAGATTATGTCATGTAACCATTTCTCTACCTTCAAATAGCCTGGCCTGATAAGATAACAGAGCTCAAGATAATAGCAGTTGACTGTTCTTTGTAAATTTACTTCATGTTGTGATCATGGGGTATAAATGTTTTAAATTATAATTTCTATTTGATAAAGCTGCACGGTGTGTTAATGGTAATGTTCTCATTGTCATCTATGGAATGTTTAACAGGTCCTTGTCACCATGCATGGAAGTGACGAATATGAGTTTGTCATTGTTGAAGACATGGGAATTGTGAACTCCTACAGACCTGTCACACACAAGGGAGATCACCAGACGCTTGTTTTCGTGAGTAAAATGATTCCATCTGTTGATTACTAAATACACAGATCCTTTGAAAGTGTTACCACTTATTCCACATTCAAAGAAAATTTAATACTAGGATGATAACAACATATTTATTTACCAGCATTTTAAAGCACTTATTTTTTTTACGTGGGGGGAGGGGGGCTAGTATTTTAATTCATTTGTGTTTTGGTTTCAATGTTGTAGAAATATTTATGATTTGTATTATGTTAGAGAGTTGTGATAAAGTTATTAAGTGATTATCATGTGTGCACCAGATGATATGTTTAAATGATATCACAAAAGCAATGTAATACAATCTTTTAAAAACACAGGATATATACAGATTGTTGCAGTTCCGTGAATTTGTTTTTTCACACACTTTAAAACACTTTGTAATTACCGTACATCTTTGCCTATAAGTGGAATAGTTTTCATGTAACCCATCATAATTAGTGTTTGTAAGTGGAATATTTTTCATATATCCCATCATAATTAGTGTTTTGTCTATAAGTGGAATATTTTTCATGTATCCCATCATAATTAGTGTTTGTAAGTGAAATATTTTTCATATATCCCAGCATAATTAGTATTTGTAAGTGGAATATTTTTCATATATCCCATCATAATTAGTGTTTGTAAGTGGAATATATTTTATATATCCCATCATAATTAGTGTTTGTCTGTAAGTGGAATATTTTTTATATATATATATATACCAGGGATCAAAATAGGCTGAAATTCTTCCCGGAAATTTGGTCCTGAAAGCTACAAATTCTACTGGACCAAATCAAAACCTATCAGACCAAATATGATGATAAATTATAAACGCACAATATAATTGCTATTCTGACAGGATAGCAGGCAAATATATCTCCTGTTCTGTGTTGATGTTGACAGGCAAAACATGGTCGGGACTGCCGTATTTTGACCTTCGTATATCCCATCATAATTAGTGTTTAGCACATTATAACAGTACAAGGACAAGATGTAGTTCCATGATAAGACACTCAGGTGTCATATAAAAGTGCATATAAAAGATCCCTTGCTGCTTTATCAGTAGGAGTAGCCTATGTGACAGTGTGGCAGCAGCAGGTTTTCATATTTCTTTATCGACCAAATATACAAATTAATAATATTCTAGACACCAAACAGCCATAGTTTAAAATGGCCTGACAGAGATGTTGTTCAACAAATATTAAGCCTTTTGTTATCGATTAGGCTTTTTTTTATGTTAAACAGGGCTTCTAGAATTTTTATAAAAATCCACTAGCCATGGGATCAGTGATTAAAAAAATTCAGCCATGATTAAAAATTCACTAGTCCTACTTTTAATTAAATACAATTTTACTAATAGGAGTAATTGGATATGTCATCTAAAGAAGGAGATAGAGCTTAAAAACACTTAGACTTGAGGGGAGGAAGGGGCAGGATATTCACATTTACTAAACAGACTTAAATGCAACGTTTGACCAAAAAATAAATTCGCTAGCCATCGGGCATGGCAATGGTAGTTATCTACTAGCCCAACATTGAATATCACTAGCCATGGGAGTGGGACTACCATAATTTAGAAGCCCTGTCTTAAATCATGAATTGTTTCAGCTGACCTATTTCAATCTGTTTCAGTTGGAGCCCGGCCAGGCTAAAGACATCTACATGCCGATAGTTTCCACCCTGGTTAAGGGAAAGTTTGACATCCGGATCAGTGCGTCCTGCTTCATGGAGAGAGATGAGGTGGTCAAGACGGTCTATCTCGATGTGAGTTCATCTTAATGCTGTTGTATAGGCCGGGGATGTACCTGTGTGGTAAAGCACTCGCTGGATGCGTGGTCGCTCTAAGGTCGATCCTCATCGGTGGACCCATTGGGCTATTTCTCGTTCCCGGCGGTGCTCCACATCTGGTGTAACAAAGGCTGTGGTGTAGACTGTATATAAAAGATTTCTTGCTGCTAATCACAAAGAGTAGTTCACTGCATGGTGGCAGTGGGTTAGAGGATCGAAGTCCCTCGGTGGACTCATTCTCTGATTTGGGGGGGTGGAGGGTTATCCCAGTCAGTGCCCGGCAACTGGTATGTCAAAGAACATGGTCTTGTCTGGAAAATTGATATAAAAGATCCAATGCTGCTAATAGAAATTTGTTTTGTATGTTTGTGTGAGAATTATTAATATTTGACATCCAATAGCTGATGATTGAAATGACTGGCCTCTGTTGGTGTTGGTAACCAAACACTATGGAGCCACTAGAAACACATTGGATATGTCAAAACTGATAATTTAAGCAAAAAATGTGTAAATAAGTTTTAAGTTGACAATAATATTACTATTATAGCCCAAAATAAAATGTTCCAAGTTTATGTCAGTAAGATGTAATTGTTGTTGCAGCCTGATGGCGTTCAGAACTATTACCACACTCCGTACCTGATCGATCTGATCACCAACCCGTCCATCATCGTTCCCGATTTCGACGTGGCCGTTCCCGAGCAGTTTGTCATTCCCGAGCAGCGGAAACACCAGTATGTGCCGGGGTCTGCGGCCGCTCACCTCAGTGTGTTCGGTGAGTCTCATATCAAACACTTTATTCAGTGTTGTGTCACAATCCGCTATCCAAGCAGGGTCTCCATCAGGATTTTTTTTTTTTTAAAGCTGAATGAATTAATGTTTAATTACTCTGTTTTTCTTTTCTTTTTTTTCTGTCTAGCACCCCAGTGCTGAACAATTTCTATATACGCATGACGTCATAACTCATGTTTTAAAATGATTGACGTCATAACTCATGTTTTTCAGAATTCTGTTTGCCATTTCATGTAGTATCATTGTTTTAAAATTAATTAAACAAATTAATATTTTCAACTTTATATTTAAGCTGAATGAATTAATGTTGTTGTTGTTTTTTTTGTTGTTTTTTGCAGTGTCATTTTAATCTCTTGTTTATAAGATAACTAGATTTGAATCCTCTACCTGTCCAACCAGTCTACCTGTCTGCATCTTTCGTGCCCATTGAACTGAATTAGCCAGCTTTTGCACGGTGCTAGATAAATCTGTCTAGCACCCCAGTGCTGGATGATTTCTACATACGTGTGACATCATTACTCATGTTTAACAACGATTGACGTCACAACTAATTTTTTCAGAATTCTGTTTGCCATTTCACATTGTATCATTGTCTTAAAAATAATTAAACAAATTAATATTTTCAACTTTATATTTATTGTTAAGTTGTTACATTTTTATGTTGTTGCATAATGTGGACTATATTTTTCCACATATGATTAAAGGAGTTTGTAGGTGAAATATTTACGAATCGTTCTTTAATAAACAAACCCTAGATTACAAAATTAATGTTCTGTTACTGTAATTAAATGGGCAAGAAAAAGAATCATTCACCGTTTTGAGGTAAAGATAAGGCAATTCCTACTCTCGGGACAAAAGGTTTTTGTAAGGGCCTCGCTAAACCTTGGCCCTCACAAAAAACATTTTGTCCCTCCGGTTGGAATTGCCTTGTCTTTACCTCACAGTGGTGATAGATTCTATTAGTCTGTCCCACATATAGTTTTCCATACTTTATTTCAAGATATTGAGTTGAAATTTTGTGTATGGCATTATCATTTTGAGTTACAGGGTAACTTTAACTTTCTTGGGATTTACCCATTTTTTGACAGAGTTATGGCCCTTTGATTAGAGTTATGGCCCTAGAACTTTGGAGGTATGAAATGTTTTTGGATCCAGTAGGGACATATATTGCATCAGCAGTACTCTCAGAATGCTTGTTGTAAATATTTTTGTTTGTTGTAAACAGGTGATGTTGTGTGTCCTGGATTCTTCGAGGAGTATTTGAACGCAGAGAATATCTTGCTGCGACCGTACGGAACTGGTGAAAACATTGCGTTTAACTTTGCGTACAACTTGTTGACTCTGCGTTTCATGAAAGCCTCTCAGCAGCTGACAGAGGCAACCCTGCAGCAGTCTCTCTACTACATGAACATAGGTGGGTTATTCACACAACTACAGCAAGCTGTATTTTAGTATTTAAATTGATTTTTATATATTATGTTTTATATATTATACATAGTATTAACATTGGGGTTTTTTTTGTTACAGAACACATTGATTTATTAATCATTGGATGTCAATCATTTGGTAATCTTGACAATAGACTTGGAGAGGAAACACACTACATTTTTCTGTTAGTAGCACCATCCCACAGACAGGATAGCTCATACCACAGCCTTTGATACACCAGTTGTGGTGCACTGGCTTGAATGAGAAATAGCCCAATGAGCCCACCAACTGGGATCGATCCTAGACCAACACGTGCATCAAATAAGTACCCGTTCATACATATAAGAAGAAGTGTTTTATTTAACGACGCACTCAACACATTTTATTTACGGTTATATGGCGTCGGACATATGGTTAAGGACCACACAGATATTTTTAGAGGAAACCCACTGTCGCCACATAGGCTACTCTTTTATGACAGGCAGCAAGGGATCTTTTATTTAACCTTCCCACAGGCAGGATAGCTCAAACCATGGCCTTTGTTGAACCAGTTATGGATCACTGGTCGGTGCAAGTGGTTTACACCTATCCATTGAGCCTTGCGGAGCACTCACTCAGGGTTTGGAGTCGGTATCTGGATTAAAAATTCCATGCCTCGACTGGGATCCGAACCCAGTACCTACCAGCCTGTAGACCGATGGCCTGCCACGACGCCACCGAGGCCGGTCCGTTCATACATATAACCTAACTGTTATGAGGGTTGATATTTTCAGTGGAGTAATTTAGTGTTTATTATTTATTATTTACTTTTTGCCATTGAACTTTATTTATCGTCTAGTATATTAAAAGGTTGTTTGCACAATTATCATGTTTTGGGGCAGTTTGGTTATTTGAGTGTTATGATTAAATTAGGTTGTTATATTTTCAGTTCTTCAGCGACAACTTGGCTACATGAATGAAGATGGCTCCTTCCGAATGTTTCGTGACGATCCAACGCCCAGTTTGTGGTAATGTCTGCTATAGCAGTTACTTTTCACCTCATGCAATGTCCAGGGTTGGAATTTTTTACATTTTAATGGTTAGCATTAAAGTTTGTTTGTTTAAAGACACCACTAGAGCACATAGGTTTATTAATCATCGGCTATTGGATGTCAGACATATGCTAATTCTAATATATAGTCTTAGAGACTAACTTGTTTTCTTTTTTTTAATCCTACTACTACCTGTCCTTTCTCTCCTTTGAATTCCATCTCATTTCTTCTTGATCTGGCAGTTCCTCCTATCTTTCAACTTCTTTTGCTGTCCACCTCCACATCCCAGTCATTGTCCCTACATCCACGACATGTGCTCAGAACAACAAACTTAGTGTGTTGTATATTTATTTTAGGCTGACTGCATTTGTGGCGAAAACGTTACACCGAGGACGATTTGGGGAGTGGGAGAGAGACTTGTTCATCCCTGTAGAGCTGGTAACCAAGATGGTTGTTTGGATCTGTTCCCAGCAGAACAAAGACACCGGCGCCTTTGAGGTCGGGAATGGCACCAGTTACGACAGGAAGATGGTAAATGACACGTGAATCAGTCACTTTAAGTTTTGGAATACATAGCAATATATTGTTCTAGATGTATTTATTTCAAGACTAAATTTACTACTTACTGTTTCAAAATCTAAATTTAACATTCATAATCCAAGATGGCCACACTGCCCACTGATTGACTAAAATATTTTCGACTTCTTCCCCAGTTCTCCTAGATAGGTTTCAACCAAATTTGGTACAAATAATCCTCTCGTGGTCCTGACCAAGTGTTGTTATTTTTTAGGGCGATTCAGAATCCAAGATGGCCACCCTGGCTTCTGATTGACTAAGACATTTTCGACTTTGTTTCCAGTTCTAGATAGATTTTAACCAAATTTGGTCCCAAGTGATCTTCTCATGGTCCTGACAAAGTGTTGTTATTTTTCAGGGCGATTCAATATTCACCCTGGCCTCTAACTGAAACATTTTCGACTTCCTAAAGTTCCACCAGGCAGATTTCAGTCAAGCATGGTCCAAATAACCCTCTCATATTTTCAGGGTCAATTCAAAATACAATATGGCTGTCATGTTTTACCATGCAGATTTTAACAAACTTGGTATAAACTATTCACTCATGGCCCAGGGCTTCTAGAATTTTATAAAAATGTACTAGCCATGGGATCAGTGATTTTAAAAATGTACTAGCCATGGGATCAGTGATTTTAAAAATGTACTAGCCATGGGATCAGTGATTTTAAAAATGTACTAGCCATGGGATCAGTGATTTTAAAAAATCTACTAGCCATGGGATCAGTGATTTTAAAAATCTACTAGCCATGGGATCAGTGATTTTAAAAATGTACTAGCCATGATTAAAAATTCACTTTTATTAATAGTAATAATCATATATGTCACCTAAAGAGGAAGATTGAGCTTAAAAGTCCTTAGATTGGGGCTGAAAGAGGGGGCAGGATATTCATATTTACAAAATATGTAAATGCAGCATTTGACAAGAGGTTTTTGTCCACTAGCCGTCAGGCTAGTTATAGTAATTATTTACTAGCCCAACACTGAATATCACTAACCATGGAAGTGGGGCTACCATAATCTAGAAGCCCTGCATGGCCCTAACCAAGTGTTGTTATTTTTCGAGACACTTCAAAATCTAATATGGCTGCCATAGCCTGTTATTGGCTGAGAGATTTTCAACTTGTACTTAAGTGCGACCATGTAGATTTCAGCCAGTGCTGGTAGGCCTATTAATGATCTTCTGATGACTGACTATCTCCAGTTTACATCTTCATTTATTGCCTAATTATATCACAGGTGAAGTAGAATTCACAAAACTTAAGGCATATGCTGTATATAAAAGTGGATCATTTATTGTTATGACTTACAAAACGTAAGTCTTCATTTGTTCATTTGTTGTGTTAATGTCAAATTAGCAGTCACCAAATGACCATCTGTAATAAATTGTTATTTCTATGGTTCACTTTTCAGAGAGACAGCTCAATACCAGAGGAGTAGATTCAGGCTCCATCGGCTTCTTATTGTTCTCAGTATCAATATGTTGGAGGTGGTAATCACTGTGTGTTGTCTTAATTTTTTCAGTCTTCCCAGAATGCGATAAAGGCTGACAAGATGTATGATAACCCTGTGGCCTTGACTGCATATGTACTCATCGCGCTGTTTGAGACAAAAGATCTCCAACAGGTAATATTTTATAACATTACAGTTAGTGGTCCTAGGCTATGACCGAGCAATATAGGTTGCGCTGACTGCTGCTTCAAGAGCTGTAATAATTACAAACGTTCCACTACTATATGATTTACTTTATTCTAATTGGATGAAGTTGAATGTACTCTATTCTGATTGGATGAAGTTGAATTTACTCTATTCTGATTGGATGAAGTTGAATTTACTCTATTCTGATTGGATGAAGTTGAATTTACTCTATTCTGATTGGATGAAGTTGAATTTACTCTATTCTGATTGGATGAAGAAAACTTTACTCTATTCTGATTGGATGAAGTTGAATTTACTCTCTTCTGATTGGATGAAGTTGACCAAAAAAGTGAACGTTATCCTTAGATAAACTACCAGAAAATTACATTATTACGTCAAATGGGATGCCATTATGTATAACAAGTCATGGAAAGGATGTTAGAAACTGATTTATGTGTCTTTTAACTGAATAGGTTATCTTGCTTGTAATTATAAGAATGTAATTTTTTGGTGAATTTATCAATATATAACGATCACAAATTTCAAATAAAATTGCTTCACTACAGTACACAAATTTTTATATAATTAAATGGTATGGGAAGAATACAATGATAAAAGCTGAGAGAATTATCCATATATTTGACTCCATAGATATATTTATTTATTGATTGATTAAAAACATTTTATTGCAAAACCCGCAAAAGAATTGGGCACAAGTTTGCTAATTTACTAAGGCCACTTCTATATACATATGATATAATATAATGGAAACCAACTTCTTTTTTTAAAAATATAGTGTCCAACAATTACCTAATTATAATATAATAGTAATGTATACATATATGCATATGCATACGGGCTCCCATTTTTGTAGGAGGGCAGGCTGGCTTTAGCCCAAATTAAACGAAAATGCCAGAATCTGGATAACAACATTTATTAGCATTACTGCCAAACGGCTATATAGGGTTGGAACGAATCACTACGCATTTGTACATTTATATATATATTTGTATAATTTTTGCCCTAATTTGAGGTTTTGCTCCAGCAGACCAGCAGTACGCTTATATGCATATATATGTACAATTTGTCTACTAATTTATATCGATGATCTATTTGCAGGAAGCTCTGGCGTGCATCGAGACGGCTCGATCGACTGCCGCTAGTTACTTGTCGGGCAAAGTGAACGAAATCCCCGATGATGAGATCTTCCATCTGGCCATCACAGCCTACGCCCTGTCCCTGAGTCAGGAGAAGAGTCGCACCCCCTTCGACCGACTCTGGAAACTGAAGATGTCAGGTAGCCATGTTCTCAACACCACGTGCTGATAGCTAGTCCACATTTCAGACTTTGTGGGGGGTGGGGATTGTAGCGGAGGGCATAAGCATGATTGACTCTGCATCTCCATGTTCTGAACACTATATGCTAACACCTATTCAACATTTCAGACTTTCAGGGGGGTTGTGGGAGAGACATGAGCGTGATTGAGTCTCAGAATGTCTATAGATTAACACTTATTCAACATTTCAGACTTTCAGGGGGGTTGTGGGAGAAACATGAGCATGGCTGAATCTCAGAATGTCTATAGATTCAATCTGGAGTTGTGAAATATTATGATTTCATCTTTGTCCTGTCTGTCTCTCTGTGATTTTTTAATGGAAGATATTCAAATAATATTCCTATGCTTTAGAGTAAGACGATAAAAGGACAAAACCATAGCTGAGACATATCGCTGATGACATAAGTACCCCCCCCCCCCCTTCTGAAATTAGTCAAGTGGCTTAGCAATTTTAATGTTACTTGGTGGACAAAAGCACCAAATTTTCTTTAGGTCCTATCAATTGATTTTAGACTAGGAGCCATCTTTACAATTTCCATTAGCCGACGATTAATAAATCAATGTTCTCTAGTGGTGTCCTTAAATAAAAAAACTTAATTTAACTTTTTCCCTTCTGATCACATAATATCCTCTTCCTTCTTTGTTTTTTTTACAGTTCAAACATCTGGTTTTGAGTGTTCTTTTTTTCTATTTTCCAGGAGAAGAAACCTACTTTGCTAATGAGGAGATCCCTTCGAACCCGTCCGAGATTATCAACACTGTGCGCTTCCTGCACCCGCGACAGGAGCTGAAGAACGACGCATACGGTATCCAGTCGACTGCATATGCGCTGCTGGCCCACATCAACAACAACGGCCTCAAGTACGAACGTGACTCTCTGATGCGCTGGCTACAGAGCATGAGAAACAGCATCGGTGGTTTCGCCTCCACGCAGGTTAGTTCTCATTGGCTAAATTTTAAATAACAATAATGGCGGGTTCACGTCCACTCAGGTTAGTTCTCATTGGCTAAATTTTAAATAACAATAATGGCGGGTTCACGTCCACTCGGGTTAGTTCTCATTGGCTAAATTTTAAATAACAATAATGGTGGGTTCACGTCCACTCGGGTTAGTTCTCATTGGCTAAATTTTAAATAACAATAATGGCGGGTTCACGTCCACTCCGGTTAGTTCTCATTGGCTAAATTTTAAATAACAATAATGGCGGGTTCACGTCCACTCAGGTTAGTTCTCATTGGCTAAATTTTAAATAACAATAATGGCGGGTTCACGTCCACTCGGGTTAGTTTTATATAACAGAAATGGTTTGCTCAGTTTTAAAACTGCTAACATTTTATTAATTGTTTTTGTTTTGTTTTGTTTTTTATCCCACTGCCCCCTTTCCTTTCTAACCTTCTGTTTGGTGTCAAACATTTGGTAATTCTGACTTAGTCTTAAAGAGGAAACCTGCTATATTTTTCCATTAGTAGCAAGTGATCTGTTATATGCACCATCCCACAGACAGGACAGCACATACCACGGACTTGTTGTGGTACACTGGCTGGATGTATTAAAATTAAAAACTAACAGTTGTGTATCTATATTACAGGGGGCGGGACATAGCCCAGTGGTAAAGCGCTCGCTCGATGCACGATCTGTCTGGGTTTGATCTCCATTGGTGGGCCATTGGGCTATTTCTCGTTCCAGCCAGTTTCACCACGACTGGTATATCAAAAGTCGTGGTATGTACTACCCTGTCTGGGATGGTGCATATAAAAGATCCCTTGCTGCTAATCAAAAAGAGTAGACCATGAAGTGGCGACAGCGGGTTTTCTCTCTCAATATCTGTGTGGTCTTTAACCATATGTCCGACGCCATATAACCATAAATAAAATATGTTGAGTGCGTCGTTAAATAAAATATTTCCTTCCTTCTTTCCTATATTACAGGGCACTCACTGTTGTTATGGGTATAATAAACTAGTGGTTGTGTTTGTGTGTTACAGGACACTCACTGTTGTTATGGGTATAATAAACTAGTGGTTGTGTTTGTGTGTTACAGGACACTCACTACTGTATAATAAACTAGTGGTTGTGTTTGTGTGTTACAGGACACTCACTACTGTATAATAAACTAGTGGTTGTGTTTGTGTGTTACAGGACACTCACTGTTGGTATGGGTATAATAAACTAGTGGTTGTGTTTGTGTGTTACAGGGCACTCACTGTTGTTATGGGTATAATAAACTAGTGGTTGTGTTTGTGTGTTAGAGGCCACTCACTGTTGTTATGGGTATAATAAACTAGTGGTTGTGTTTGTGTGTTACAGGACACTCACTGTTGTTATGGGTATAATAAACTAGTGGTTGTGTTTGTGTGTTACAGGGCACTCACTGTTGTTATGGGTATAATAAACTAGTGGTTGTGTTTGTGTGTTACAGGACACTCACTGTTGTTATGGGTATAATAAACTAGTGGTTGTGTTTGTGTGTTACAGGGCACTCACAGTTGTTATGGGTATAATAAACTAGTGGTTGTGTTTGTGTGTTACAGGACACTCACTACTGTATAATAAACTAGTGGTTGTGTTTGTGTGTTACAGGACACTCACTACTGTATAATAAACTAGTGGTTGTGTTTGTGTGTTACAGGACACTCACTACTGTATAATAAAGTAGTGGTTGTGTTTGTGTTACAGGACACTCACTACTGTATAATAAACTAGTGGTTGTGTTTGTGTGTTACAGGACACTCACTACTGTATAATAAACTAGTGGTTGTGTTTGTGTGTTACAGGACACTCACTACTGTGTAATAAACTAGTGGTTGTGTTTGTGTGTTACAGGACACTCACTGTTGTATAATAAACTAGTGGTTGTGTTTGTGTGTTACAGGACACTCACTACTGTATAATAAACTAGTGGTTGTGTTTGTGTGTTACAGGACACTCACTACTGTATAATAAACTAGTGGTTGTGTTTGTGTGTTACAGGACACTCACTGTTGTTATGGGTATAATAAACTAGTGGTTGTGTTTGTGTGTTACAGGACACTCACTACTGTATAATAAACTAGTGGTTGTGTTTGTGTGTTACAGGACACTCACTACTGTATAATAAACTAGTGGTTGTGTTTGTGTGTTACAGGACACTCACTACTGTATAATAAACTAGTGGTTGTGTTTGTGTGTTACAGGACACTCACTGTTGTTATGGGTATAATAAACTAGTGGTTGTGTTTGTGTTACAGGACACTCACTGTTGTTATGGGTATAATAAACTAGTGGTTGTGTTTGTGTGTTACAGGACACTCACTGTTGTTATGGGTATAATAAACTAGTGGTTGTGTTTGTGTGTTACAGGACACTCACTACTGTATAATAAACTAGTGGTTGTGTTTGTGTGTTACAGGACACTATTGTTGCCATGGAGGCGCTGTTCAAGTTCACGCAGGTGGACCCGAACCGTAATGTGTTTGACATGATGGTCCAGTTTGAGTCGACGGCCACCGCCAACTGGAGAGACGTGAAGATGATCTCGAAGAGTAACTACACGCACCTACAGAGCTCTTATGTGAGTGAGGAGACGAAACATTTACCTCTCGTATGCATAGAGATTATTATACGAGCCTATGTGTCGTATTGATTTTATGAAACGAGTGTCAGGATTATTGTATTGCCCGAGCAAGAGCGAGGGTAATACATAAATCTTGACAAGATTTTCATAAAATCAGTACGATACATACACATTTCTTTATTATTAGTGTTTTCCCTAGCTTGTTTTAGCATGGTGCGGCACCATGCCTCAATAGTCTAGCACCATCTTGCCTTAATCAGCGCCATGCTGCCCTGAGATTAAACAAGCCTTATTCAGTAATTAATTCTAAAATTGCCTTTATAAAACACCCAAAAAGGTATTATTAATTAATAAAATATGTCTCTTATATCTTTTGCTATTCATTTATTAAAGCAAGCTTATAAATTACATTAATGTTTATTTCAATTAATTTAAGTGCCCCGAAAATGGTGAAAATGCCCCAAAAGTGTTTGGTCTACCATGCCTTGCCAAATTTCTAGGGAAATCACTAATTATCCTTATTATTATTGTTATTTATTTATGAATAACAAGGGCCGTCTTAAAATGTTTCAACCGCAACTAGAAGGATCTGATGAAATCATGTCATATTTCAGATGCAACATTTGAGTTAGGACTAAGAAAGCAACGTCATGTTATGACGTCGCTTCGAAAAATTACGTCATTAGAAGTGTTATTACATATGTGCTTCATGTGTTTTTTATGAACTTGGTTATGTTGAACCATGTCGATAATACGTAGCTATAATCATATATGTACGGTTCCAAAATAAAGATATCCACGGCTATCTCTGGCACTCGCCAAATTCGACAATTCACAAAATAATTTCATGAAATAATTCATATTTTGTTAGAAAATAACTAGATTTTTGCACTTTTTAAAATTTAATAGATAATTTAGCCAAATTGCCTGCTGACCAAGATCTCGTCACTTGAACGTGAATAATCCGAGTTGAAATCGGGATCAACTTTATTTCAAAGATATGGCAACTGACAACTTGGTAATCACCAATCAGAATGCACCACACACTATGGTCCCGAACTTTATCTTCGCTATGTTCCATAAATACAACAAACAGCCTAAGTATTTCATTTCCCGATTTTATTGTTTCACCACCTATACTATAAACCTCCATAACCAAGTTGGTGTTATGCCATGCTGATGTGGCTTTGCGCCATCACAATGGTTTTAAAAGTATTATCTACCATGCTTAACATGCTTAATTGCAAAATCTGGTATTTCCTTCAAACCTAAACATTCTTCTCATAACAAATCATGTCTACAGGTAATCATTTTGAAAATGTCCTGAGGAATGTCTTAAGACCGATCAACCCCCCATCCCCCCACCCCCACTGTTGGTTATGGGACTGAAGTTCTCTTGTGTTGAGCAGTTTTACAAAAGTTGAGCACTGATAAACTGAAAGAGAATTAGGAAAGCATTGTAGTATTTAGATTTTTAAATTACGATCCTGAAATTAAAATAATTGATTTTTTCAACTATAATGCTGTCTATTTCAATTTTATTATGTGTATTTGTCATACATTTTAACTTTAAAATGGTAACCGGTCCTATTGTTTTATATTTGATATTTCAGCTGAAAACAGTCTGGGGTGCAGTGAAAGTGCTTTCCCAAGGAACTGGACGAGCTATCATGCAGGTAAAGTTTAAACGTCTGTACGCCTCTAAGCTGTATATATTGCTTTCCAGTGGAAAATGACCAGGCATGAAGAAAGGAAATGTTTTATTCAACGACGCACTCAACACGTTATTTACGATTATATGGTGTCAGACATATGGTTACGGCCCACACAGATATTAAGAAAGAAAACCCGCTGTCGCCACTTCATGGGCTACTCTTTTCGATTAGCAGCAAGGGATCTTTTATATGCACCATCCCACAGATAGGAGACCAGGCATGAGTTTACCCTTGTATTACCCAAGTCTACTATACATGTGTGAACATTTGTGCTGCAGGCTTAGTTATGATTATATTTAGTTTAGAAGGCTGGTGCCTATCATGTATATCAGTTTTGATTATTGCATAATAATATATTTAGTTTTACTGTTGCAATTCTAGAGGACTATATTTGATAATCTTAGGTAACCAGAAGTCACTTCACTTTATTTTTAACTAGATAACTGATTGTTTGGTTATGTGGATTTTATTTGCATGACTAACGGGTTATCTAATCCTAACAGATTAGTCCTGCACTACACTGTCCCTGATTGACATTTCATAATGTATTTTAAATCATCTTGATTTTGCAATGAGAAAGTATTTTTCAATTTGAACACTGATGTGCAGCACATTCTAAAATCTATTTGGAATTCATGAATTTATGGAATACATGAATCAAGTTCCAGTGATTCTCAATTTTGCCACTTTTAATTTTATAATGTAACAGTTAATTGCATATTAAGTGATTTGTTGTTTGTGTGAAGTTTTTATGACATGCAAACAGAAATGACGATTCGCATGACATTTTGTGCCCTGAATTCTGGAAGGGATATAGATCACTGGTAGAGCGCTCATAAGAAAGAAAGAAATGTTTTATTTAACGACGCACTCAACGTGTTTTATTTATGGTTATATGGTGTCAGACATATGGTTAAGGACCACACAGATATTGAGAGAGGAAACCCGCTGTCGCCACTTCATGGGCTGATCTTTTCAATTAGCAGCAAGGAATCTTTTATATACACCATCCCACAGACAGGGTAGAGTACATATCATGGCCTTTGATATACCAGTCGTGGTGCACTGACTGGAACAAGAAATAGCCCAATGGGCCCACCGACGGGGATCGATCCCACACCGTCCGCACATTGAGCGAGCACTTTACCACTGGGCTACGTCCTGCCCCCAGCACTCATCAGAGGTCACATGGGATTGATCTCCTTCGACTTGTCACATGGTCAATACATTTCTTGTTGTCCCTCCTTTACCAAATAATCGCACTATGAACAAGTTTATAGTGTATTATATCACAAGATCGCACTATGAACGAGTTTATAGTGTATTATATCACGAGATCGCACTATGAACGAGTTTGTGGTGTATTATATCACGAGATCGCACTATGAACGAGTTTATGGTGTATTATATCACGAGATCGCACTATGAACGTGTTTATGGTGTATTATATCACGAGATCGCACTATGAACGAGTTTATGGTGTATTATATCACGAGATCGCACTATCAACAAGTTTATGGTGTATTATATCACGAGATCGCACTATGAACAAGTTTATGGTGTATTATATCACGAGATCGCACTATGAACGAGTTTATGGTGTATTATATCACGAACGAGTTTATGATCGCACTATGAACGAGTTTATGGTGTATTATATCACGAGATCACACTATGAACGAGTTTATGGTGTTTATATGGTGTATGAACGAGTTTATGGTGTATTATATCACGAGATCACACTATGAACGAGTTTATGGTGTATTATATCACGAGATCACACTATGAACGAGTTTATGGTGTATTATATCACGAGATCACACTATGAATGAGTTTATGGTGTATTATATCACGAGATCGCACTATGAAAGAGTGCAATAAATAACATGACAAAACAACTGGTATGTGGTTCTGTATTTGTTACATACCATATTTCTATATTATAATTAAGAAAAGTTTAATTAAATAACACAACTTAGTTTGTATAGAAAGTTGGTTGAATTTAATGGAATTAACGAAACGCTGAGCGTCCTGGCTAGGAACATGATGTCATTCTCGGCTAGGAACTTGCCGTCATTCTCGGCTAGGAACTTGCCGTCATTCTCGGCTAGGAACTTGCCGTCATTCTCGGCTAGGAACTTGCCGTCATTCTCGGCTAGGAACATGCCGTCATTCTCGGCTAGGAACATGCCGTCATTCTCGACTAGGAACATGACGTCATTCTCGACTAGGAACATGACGTCATTCTCGACTAGGAACATGACGTCATTCTCGGCTAGGAACATGACGTCATTCTCGGCTAGGAACATGACGTCATTCTCGGCTAGGAACATGACGTCATTCTCGGCTAGGAACATGACGTCATTCTCGGCTAGGAACATGCCGTCATTCTCGGCTAGGAACATGCCGTCATTCTCGGCTAGGAACATGACGTCATTCTCGACTAGGAACATGACGTCATTCTCGGCTAGGAACATGACGTCATTCTCGGCTAGGAACATGACGTCATTCTTGGCTAGGAACATGATGTCATTTGGGTGAACACGTACTACGCATGTGAGATTTTGCATCACACATGTTCAATAAAATATTTTTTTATTGCAAGGTCAGAATTGTCTTTATTGCTGTAGTAAGATATTATGGGTATGTAATAAATAGGTATTACTTTTCTAATGACAGCAACAGTATCAATTTTTGCGTAAAAGTTTCACATGTACATCAGTTTCTCACAAACTATAAATCCTAGGTCAGTGAAACTTGGTTTATAGTTGCACCTCTGGGTGTTCATCACAGTGAGCTGAAACTTGGTTTATAGTTGCACCTCTGGGTGTTCATCACACTGCACCAAACAATTAATTGCACTGAATTCTAGTTTTGTGTTTTTCTGCAGCTGACTACAACAGTGAATGTTGAGTATCCGGAGATACTGAAGCCGACCCAAGACGGGATTCAGTTCTTTGATCTCGTCATCGACTACCTTGTCTGGGGCGGAAGAAACTTCTCCATCATGGAAATGTCACCCTGTGTCAGGTACAGTTGGGCAGAGTAGAGCATCCTCATTGTTATAGGTACAGTCACACGGAGTAATTTGTAGTATGCAGTTATGATTTAATTCATTGGTAATACAGGGTAAGCTCCATTTAATGACCATTTTATAATAGTACTAGAGACATTTGAGTATTGTATTGAGGCATTACTCTAGGATTGAAACATTAAGAGGACTGACTTCTCCCTTGCCAGAAAAGGGGCACAGGGACTGCTCGGTGGTGTAGTGGTTATGGCCTAACAAAGTATTACCTGAACAAAAACAGTTTGATTTGTCCCTAAATGTACTTTATTCAACCATCTTTATAACCACCATAAACCACTTATTAAGATTTAGTTGAAAAAACACCCTGAATTATGGCAATGGTCCATAATTCAAAAACCCCACACTCAACCTCAGACACAACCCCACACACAACCACTCACACAACCCCACACACAACCTCAGACACAATCCCCACACACAACCCCACATGCAATCCCACACACAACCTCACACACAACCCCACACAACCCTACACAGAACCCTACACACAATCCCATACACAACACACACACAACCCCACACACAACCCCACACACAACCTCATACAACCCCACACACAAACCCACACACAAACCCACACAGAACCCTACACACAATCCAACACACAATCCCACACACAAACCCACACACAACCCTCAGACACAACCACACATGCAACCCCACACACAACCCCACACACAACCTCACACACAACCTCACACACAAACCCTACACACAATCCCACACACAAACCCACACACAAACCCACACACAAACCCACACAGAACCCTACACACAATCCCATATACAATCCCACACACAACCCCACAAATAACCCCACACACGACCCTCACACACAACCCCACACACAACCCCACTCACAACCCTCACACAACCCCACACACAACCCTCAGACACAACCCCACACACAATCCCATACACAACCCCACACACAACCCTCAGACACAACCCCACACACAATCCCATACACAACCCCATACACAACCCCACACACAACCCTCAGACACAACCCCACACACAATCCCACACACAACCACACACACAACCACACATACAATCCCAAACACTGAATCCATTGAAAAGATTTACACACAAGACATATATACTACTTAGTAGTTGTTTATTTCATTTCTATCCGTTCATAGCTGGACGAACACTGACCGCAGCTTGACGAGTGGACTGGCCGTGCTGGAGATAGACTTGCCGACCGGCTTCATCATCATGAACAACACGCTGAGAGCGTACGTGCAGTCCGGGGTGGTGCCAAACCTCAAACGTGCAGAGTTCTACGGGCGGAAAGTCGTCTACTACTTCAGCTATGTGAGTTTTTCTTTTGGGATATTTTATTGATAAAAAAAGAATCAAAAGGATTGCACAACAGGCAGAGCCTATATAAGTGCTCTCCTATGTGAGTTAACATTTGTAATGATTTGTTTACATTTTTGTGGCCACTAATTAAAAATATGTCCGATTATTTTAATAAATTGCATGTATGGTATTAATGATTTTGAGTTCTGCAGGTGGAAAAGTTGTGTACTACTTAAGCTACATGAGTGAACATTTCTAATGATTTGTTTATATTTTGTGGCCACTAATTAAAAATATGTCTGATTATTTTAGCATAACACATAAGATGTTAAAGATTTTGTGTTTAGTATGTATTGCTTCATTAGATTATTTTACATTCCAGGCTAAAACCCTCTTAAATTTATGTTTAGCTATAAATAAACAGTGTACAGGTCATTGTGACGGTGTGTTTAACTTTTATAAGATATCTGACTAACCTATGGTGTATTATTTTAGCTCGATGAAAGCAAGACGTGTGTGTATTTCCGTGCGGATCGATGGTTCCCGATTGCTAACGCCACCATCCAGCATAAAATGAGAGTCTACGATTACTATGAGCCTGGTATGTTTTATTTTACTTCTCAAATATACAGTCAGATGTCATCACTGGTATGTTTTATTGTACTTCTCTGATATACGGTCAGACGTCACCACTGGTATGTTTTATTGTACTTCTCTGATATACGGTCAGACGTCACCACTGGTATGTTTTATTGTACTTCTCTGATATACGGTCAGACGTCACCACTGGTATGTTTTATTTTACTTCTCTGATATACGGTCAGACGTCACCACTGGTATGTTTTATTGTACTTGTCTGATATACGGTCAGACGTCACCACTGGTATGTTTTATTGTACTTCTCCAATATACGGTCAGACGTCACCACTGGTATGTTTTATTGTACTTCTCCGATATACGGTCAGACATCACCACTGGTATGTTTTATTGTACTTCTCTAATATACAATAAAACATCATCACTATGATACGGAAAGGAGCGTGACGTAGCCCAGTGGTAAAGCGCTCGCTTGATGTGCGGTCAGTTTGGAATTGATCCCCGTCAGTGGGCCTATTGGGATATTTCTCATTCCAACCAGTGCATCACAACTGTTATATCAAAGGCCATGGTATATGCTATCCTGTCTGTGGGATGGTGCATACAAAAGATCCCATGCTACTAATGGAAAAATGTAGCGGGTTTCCTCTCTACGACTATTTGTCAAAATTACCCAATGTTTGACATCCAATAGACGATGATTAATAAATCAATGTGCTCTAGTGATGTTAATAAACAAAACAAACTTTATTTATTTGATGCGGAACATAAACCATATTTTTATCTTTTATTTATATCGAGTAGAGGGGGAAAAAATCTTACACTCTCATCCTTGAGTTTGGGGAGGGGCTCTCTAACACCTCTGCCTCCCTGGTTGAAATAATCCAGTTTGACCGGCCTTGGTGGTATCGTGGTTAGGCCATCGGTTTACAGGCTGGTAGATACTGGGTTCGGATCCCAGTCGAGGCATGGGATTTTTAATCCAGATACCGACTCCAAACCCTGAGTGAGTGTTCCGCAAAGCTCAATGGGTAGGTGTAAACCACTTGCACCGACCAGTGATCCATAACTGGTTCAACAAAGGCCATGGTTTGTGCTATCCTGTCTGTGGAAAGCGCAAATAAAAGATCCCTTGCTGCCTGTCATAAAAGAGTAGCCTATGTGGCGACAGTGGGTTTCCTCTAAAAAAACAGTGTCAGAATGAGCATATGTTTGACGTCCAATAGCCGATAATAAGATAAAAAAATCAATGTGCTCTAGTGGCGTCGTTAAATAAAATAAACTTTACTTTTTTTAATCCAGTTTGAACGACAAACATTAGGATAACTAGAATACACATGGAATATACAGACATTGCTATTTTAACCGGAAAATGTATTTGATGATTAATTTCAGTTGTTAAAAGGACTCCATTAGTCAGCAACATCTTAAAGTGTCAGCAAACTGGGGACCATCTCTTTAATTGGCTGTAATCACAAAATACTAGTTGCATAGTTACACATGTTCAGCAAACTGGGGACCGTCTCTTTAATTGGCTGTAATCACAACATACTAGTTACATAGTTACACATGTTCAGCAAACTGGGGACCGTCTCTTTAATTGGCTGTAATCACAACATACTAGTTACATAGTTACACATGTTCCGCAAACTGGGGACCGTCTCTTTAATTGGCTGTAATCACAACATACTAGTTACATAGTTACACATGTTCAGCAAACTGGGGACCGTCTCTTTAATTGGCTGTAATTACAACATACCAGTTACATAGTTACACATGTTCAGCAAACTCAGGACTCTTTAATTGGCTGTAATGACAACATACTAGCTACATAGTTACACATGTTCAGGATCACACCTGTGTTGTGTGGGGCAGGGGGGGGTTCTTGAGGGATATTGCATTTTATGCTTACAGTACAAAAAGGTACTGTGGTAATATACTCAGAGCTTACCGTGTCCATTGCTAATTTTTATACAAAGTGGCTAGAACATTTAGTCTTGGGCTAATAAAATATGCTTTGAATGAATTGTTTTAATAATTTTCAAGCAAAGGAAGATTGGCTAAACCAAATATTGTTCCAGTGTTAGCTCGGATACTTAATAAATAAACATGTCAGACTGCTTCTAATGTTGTTACTGTTTTCTCTTTATCACAAGAATGCACAAACCCACGCTGTATACGACCTTGTAATGTTCTTATTGTTTTCTCTTTATCACAGGAATGCACAACACCACGCTGTATACGACCTTCTAATGTTGTCACTGTTTTCTCTTTATCACGGGAATGCACAACACCACGCTGTATACGACCTTATAATGTTCTCACTGTTTTCTCTTTATCACAGGAATGCACAACACCACGCTGTATACGACCTTCAATCTGTTTGCCCTGAACATCTGTTTCGTGTGTGGATCCTACCAGTGCCCATACTGCCCGTCGTTCAATGTGGCGGCTGTCATCCGCGCCAGTATTTCCGCCATCGCCGTCATGTTCTGCTTCCTTTTACAGAGATACCTCCTGCGGTCTTGACATGTGACCATTTCCCTTTAACATGCTCCTTGCCTTAATGGAAGATGATTACATGTGGAATGTATCATATAAAGAACTATTCATACAACTCCTGCAATGCCGTGGAGATTGCCATACAGTTTTTCATTATCCATGGCAATTTTGGGGGGGGTTTTGCTAACTATATTAGAATATTTTTTCAAGGCATGTTTTTTTGCCGTGGACATTTTCTTAGTTGCAGGGGTTGTCATATATGTCATTGTTTCTAAAAATGTATATTACCTTATTCATTAATTACTCGTCTGTTCGATTTAGAACATGGAGATTTTGTTCTTAACAACATAATATAATTAACCTGGATTCGTTTTGATTAGCAAGCTTTGAAAATGAATACACATAAGATTACAGATCTGTCTTTTAATTCAAGTTTGTAGTTGGACTTTGTGTTATTTCAGGCGCAGTGCAAGCAAAATAAATTTGATAGAGGGGAGGGGTTTGGGGGAGGATCCCCCCCCCCCCCCCCCAATTCATCTTTGGGTCTGACCAGTCTTCGTCTTGAGACCTTATACGATATTCGAACCAAAATAAGTTTTGAATAAATTCTTTAAGTCCAAAGTCTTCCTCCCCACCCCTATTCTTTTCTCTTCTGCTCCTCCAGTAGTTTATGCTGACTTTGTATTTAAATACCGTCTATAGATGTAGCTTCGGTTCTTGGCTGAAAGATCATTAATTTTGTACCACGTTGAACACCTGACCAAAGGTGCTCTTAACTATTGTCGTTTGTCACATATCACATATTGTATGTAATGAAATTGATCATTTTATCATCTTTTAATCCACCTGTTACAAAAACAAAAACCCTGAGCTTATTTTGTGACATGTATATGCTAGTAGTATATTAACTGTATGGGATCATTAGCTGGGATTACTCAAATGTATGTAATTATTGTTTCATCTGTATCAAGTAAAAATCTGAGATACATCAGGGTGGGAATTCTCCTCAGATCAGCTGTTTTCCTCTCATGGAACATTGCGTTTCCTCGCATTTTAATCATCCTTTCCTCCAAAGTGTGTCAGATGGCACCTATTTTAACCTAGGATTTCAAGAATTTCCGGGACCCCTCTAGATTTCCTCTTTTTTACAGTTCACCAATTCCCACCCCTGATACATGTATTACTGTTTTGATGGTAAAGACACCAGCAACTATTGCATTTAGCTCAATGTTAAAGTTTCGCGTTAAGCTCTGTTGCTCACAAACTAACAGTCCTACATCAATGAAACTTGGTTTATAGTTGCATCTTTGAATATTCATCTCAATGCATGTGGGGGGGGGGGGTTAAAATTAAATTTATTAAATTAAATTTTGGTATTGAATTTTTTCAATTGAACTTTCTAAAAGTTTAATTTAAATTTTTGTTTTTTTAACATCCAGTTATTGGCGACACTGAATAAGGCAAGACATTTACATTTAATCCAGCGGAATGTTTTTTTTTTATACTTTGACATTGTTTCAATAGTATTTTGTATACATTTTGTCTTTATATTCATTCATCAACATTAATTTTTAAAATATGTCATATTGTTATGACAAACCAATGTGTTTTTAAAAAAAAATCCATTTTGCAATAAATTATGTTAGCATGCATATTGATTAGGAATAGTGAACAATGGTAGTAGTAGTGGATCCAGGATCATTTGGGTGGGGGTACGGGACTGTATCTAACCTAGGATAAGTGGTGGGCTGGTAGTAGTGGTGGATCCAGGATCATTTGGGTGGGGGTACGGGACTGTATCTAGCCTAAGATATTTTACAAGCAGAATCAGGGCACGGTAATAAATGGTTTTATCCTGTCTGTATTTTTCTGGTGGTGCCCCCCATTCCAGATATTACCCAGGGATACATATCCACGCTGAAAGAAATATATTTTATACATTTTGAGAATACCATTTACCAAAATCTGAAGGCTTTTGAGATATTTTAATTACATTTAAAAGCAGGTTAGATTTCTCCCATCAAATTAAAAAGTTTTAAATATCCTGTGATGTTTTTTCTCTCTGAAAGTGTGTCCTCACTCAGCCAAACCCACCCCACCCCACTCCCATATTTAGTATGTTTTTAATCACCATATTACGCAGACACTTATTTGTGTAGTAATTGTATTTATGTATATGTACAGCTCTTAACTTTGATTAATGTACATAGATCATTGTACAGAATGCATTATGCTCATCTACATAGATGACATGACATAATTATAACAACTATATATATATTTTTACTGTACTGCATTCCAAAGTGTTTTGCACATTCCAATGTGAATACATGTATCATATTTGTATACAACTGACGAAGTTTGAAAGTAATTCATATTGTACAGGCTTGTTTTAAAAAGCATTACATTTTGTCAATTCCTCATTTTGATGAAATTATAAAATTGACATTGGATTGAAATCAAATCAGTTATTTCTTTTCTTTCTTTTGAATATTGATTTCTGCACTGCAATTTAAAATACTGCTTAAAAAAATTAACCACTTTATTATCAATTTAATAAAAAAATTAATTGCAATTGCAATGAGATAGATATTTTTTCTTATTCAATTTATTGGTACTGATTTTTTTTGTCTCAGACATGTGCATATAATATACTAGTATTTGTGATATTGTTAAAATATGTCGACATACAGTTGAAAAGATGATTAATGAAGAAAAAAAAACCTCTTAATTTTCATAATTTCTTTTGTGGGAGTATACTGTAAAACAAGAAATTAATACATGTTTAAAATAATGCGATCACAAACCCCGACCAGAAATGTGTGCATTAAATAATGTGATGACTGGTCCTGTTACCTACGACTGTGTTTTAGTCCAACATTCCATTCATTGTTGATTGAGGATCATGTTAACAACTGTTATCTGTCTCTTTCGTTTTAATACATTTCTTACAAATCTTGTACTCAAACTGGTGAATATAATTTTTTTTAATTTATATATATTAATTATTTTTAAAAATTGGTCTTCTGAACCAACTTATAAGAAATGCTGGGGTCAATAGATTTAGAAGAAAGAATGCAACAGTTTAACTTTGATCTTATAATAAAATAAACATGGGGAGTAGTTATGGATACTTTGTTGACATATTATTTGTAATATCTTAATTTTTCACCTTATGGCTTATTAATTATTTAATAATGTTTTGGAATTATTAAAAGAAAATGGTGTTGAAAGGCATTAGAATGGTACAAGAATGATTATATTTTTATCTTTCATTTGAAATATATAACAATTATATCTTTATGGTTCTGTACATTCCAAACTTCTTTTTTTTAAATAATGTTAAATGTTGTTGGGAACAATAAAAGTTATTTGGTTTGTTTTTTAAAATTATTTACTTCCATGTACCTTTGTTGGTGCTGGCACATTATAAATGACATATTGGCCATCGAACATATCATGAATGTTTTAAAAAAAACATTTTAAATTGTGTTTCATATTTCAGGTTTGTGTATAAATATAAATATTTAATGCTGATACTATGTTATCTACATGTATATGTTTAGACATTAAACTATCTTTTTTTTACTTAAAATACATTCCAGCATGTAAATAAAATTTTGTATTTTTTATTATCATTTTTATTGATAAAATCAAATTATGTGTAATAGAAAATCTATCTTTATATGTACAATTAAATTTCATAATAAAAAATATACTAAAAGCAATGTGTTGGGTTTTTAAAAAATACACTAAGAGGCATAAATAAAACAATGGTTAATTATCTTCTTATAAAGATTAAATATGTTGGTAATAACTAACTGAAAGAGGATATCATTCAAATCAGAAAATGCAAAAAAAAATGCAAGTTGGCATTTATTGCAACACAGCATTGCATATGAAAATGTATTTGCATGTGTGTTGCCTGCACTCATTTCTCTATAAAGGCAACCTTTTTTCTTTTCTTTTTTCTTTTTTAAATATACCCCTTTAAGTAATCTGTGAAAATGCTGGGTTCCAATAAACATCAAGTTGAATCTTTTTGTTTCAAGCACATTTTATTCCTATTTTTTTCTTTCTTTTTTCGATTTCAAATTTTAACAATATCCTGTTACAGTAACTGTTGTTACCAATATGTCATTTGTTTGCGTGTTTATAATAAATATAATATGAAATTTCAGTACAAAATATTCTGTGGAATACCCATTGCATTATTTTTGCCTCAGTATAGATATCCAACTTTCTTACCTAGCTTTACAGTCACTGATCTTAGTTTTCGAGGTACCGGTTAACAGGCCAAAATATACCCCCTGCCAAACTATACACGGGGTTAAAGTGGGCTAGCCTTCTTCATAACCCTAACCCTAACCCTCATTTTTTATTACTAACCTGTATACAAAATAAATAAATAAATAAATAAATAAATAATAATGAACGCTTTAAAAGAAAAGTAACTATTGCTTTCATAAAAATCAAACTATCACATATTGGTTATTTTAGAAGATTTTTTGATATTCTCTAGCCCAAAATATATTATAAATTATGATGGGGGGAAAAAACCCTGGACATTGAAATACGGACTAGAGAGGTATATTCTGGGCTAGCCTGTTTTATACCCCAGGGTATATTTTGTGCTAGTCCAGTTTATACTCCGAGTATAGTTTGGCAGGGGTATATTTTGTGCTAGTCCAGTTTATACTCCGAGTATAGTTTGGCAGGGGTATATTTTGAGCTAGTCCTGTTTATACTCCGAGTATAGTTTGGCAGGGGTATATTTTGAGCTAGTCCTGTTTATACTCCGAGTATAGTTTGGCAGGGGTATATTTTGAGCTAGTCCTGTTTATACTCCGAGTATAGTTTGGCAGGGGTATATTTTGTGCTAGTCCTGTTTATACTCCGAGTATAGTTTGGCAGGGGTATATTTTGAGCTAGTCCAGTTTATACTCCGAGTATAGTTTGGCAGGGGTATATTTTGAGCTAGTCCAGTTTATACTCCGAGTATAGTTTGGCAGGGGTATATTTTGTGCTAGTCCAGTTTATACTCCGAGTATAGTTTGGCAGGGGTATATTTTGGGCTAGTCCAGTTTATACTCCGAGTATAGTTTGGCAGAGGTATATTTTGGGCTAGTCCAGTTTATACTCCAAGTATAGTTTGGCAGGGGTATATTTTGGGCTATTACACCGGTACGTATCTTCTTTTTTGTTTCATATCAAATTCATTTTGAGCCACTACAAACATCAGGACAACCAGAAAGACATTGGATTTGACAAAATTGGTAATTTAACTAAAACGTAAGTTCCTGTTCTGAATCCCACTGGCTTTTGTATCTATTAAAATTACCAATGTTTTGTGAACATTTTAAGCCCATTTTAACAGTCTATTAATAGAATTAATTTTATCTTGGAAAAACTCCAAGACTATTTGTGTTTCTTTTGTTTGGTTAAGACTGCCTGTAATAATTATCGTATGTTCCTTGGCTTTTTATCTTGAAAGTGGGCGGGATTGAATGCACCACAACTGGTCAAAGACCATGGTATTTGCTTTCCTGCCTGGGAAAGTGCATATAAAAGATCCCTTGCTGCTAATGGAAAAATGTAGCGGGTTTCCTCTGATGACTACGAATCAGAATTATCCAAATTTTGACGTCCAACAGCCGATGATTAATTAATCAATGTGTTCTAGTAGTATCGTTAAACAAAACAAACTAACTTTTTAAATATTTAAATTCAGTGTGACTCATTCAGCATCTCATGTTTATTCGTTATAAAACAGTTTTAAAGGCATACTGTCACAGATTTAAGGACCTTATTTCTCTAAAAATGGGTAATAAATAAAAATTACATTAATTGTTGGAAACCAAATCTACCTATTGCATCACCTTACCTGAACCATGATGGAGTGAAATCCATGCCATCCCTCGCGACAATTTTAGTTTTTGAATTATGAACCATTGCTATAATTCAGTTATTTTTACAAAATGAAATTAATAAATGGAGTATGGTGGTTATGAAGATGGTTGAATAAAGTACATTTAGGGACAAATCAAGTTATTTTTATTCAGGTAATACTTTGTTAGACCATTAAATAGGTCAGTGGTCTGTGACAATATGCCTTTAATATAGGGATGTCTTCAGAAATAATTTGTACCCTTTATTAGTTCCAACCCGATTGGACTTTAGGTTTCAGCTCCATCCTTTGTCCATCCGTCTGACCCACAGTTTTCTGGAAAAAAATTTACAATGCCTAGAGATATTGAACTGAAATTGTGTGTATAGTTTTATCATGTACTGTTAAAGATCAGGTTTGACTTTCATAGAGTTATGGCCCTTGAACTTAGGAGATATGAAAATTTGTTTTGTAGAATTCTTTTTAGCAATGCCAGAAGATGTTGAGAAGTTTTGTACATATATACATATATATATATATATATATATATATATATATATATATATATATATATATATATATATATACACATATAGCTTTATCATGTACTGTTAAAGATCAAGCTTAACTTTCATGGTAAATTTTACAGTTATGGCCCTTGAACTTAGTTGATACGGAAATGTTTTGGGCCTGGTACGGTATAGCTTTAGTAGTTCTCTAAGAATGAATGCAGGCGGGACCTAACCCAGTGATAAAGAGTCGGCTTGATGCATGGTCGGTCTAGGATTGATCCCCATCTGTGGGCTCATTGGGCTATTTCTCATTCCAGCCAGTGCACCACGACTTTTATATCAAAGGCTGGTGCATATAAAAGATCCCGGGTTTCCTCTCTTAGGATTATGTAAAAATTGCCAAATGTTTGACATCCAATAGCCGATGATTACTAAATCAATGTACTCTAGTGGTATCGTTAAACAAAAACTTTTTTTCTCAGAATGCTTGTTTGATTTAGCCATACACACACACACATACATATGTTCCATTTATTTTGTTGCCTTTGTTGTCTCTCTCCACTGATTTATTTGTTTAATGGTCTGTTATTTGGGTTGTATTAAAATTGTAATAATTGCTCTGGTTATATATGAATCACTTTAACAAACAGAATATATTGGCACCAGTTGGAATGATAAAACAACATTGACAAAAATTATTCTGGGATGTCCAGCTGTCATACATAGTATCCTTTGATGCAATTTTGTCATGCCTCAGTAAAAATGACAGATTGAATCTGGGACCTCGCAGCGTGACGTCACACATCAATTCAACGTCCACAGAAACATTATATGGCACTTATGGCAAGATATCAACAAAACAACCAGGTCAGGGACCGTTCCCGTAGCAGCCGACCACCCGTGACAACCCCTTGCCAAGACACATGGATCCGAACCACGCATCTGCGAAACCGGTTCCAGCCAGCAAACCTCTCAGCCCATACTATCCCTTTCTCCAGTGTTCAGTGGCCTGAATGAGATGATGGTGCCAGGCCTGTATCAATGGTCAAGGTGGACACACTCACTACTGACTGTGTAAACGTCGCTGTGGACCCCCTCTAGTGATGTGCTCATTTGCATATAGCAGCTGTGTCCTTTTCATGGACTTGTTCGTTTCCATACCTTCGGACATTTCTCTTTCCATGTTATAATGTTTCATACAATGCAGTAAAAACTTATCATCAATTATCTTTGTCTTTTGTGTTTCACAATAACTTTTGCCTTTTAGTATACATGTATTTTGATGAACTGATCAATGTACAAATAACTTCCTGAAAGACTTTAAAGTTTATTTTAATAATGAATTCAATATAACTATTTCAGAAAGCGACCCTTAATGAAATTGACAACAGAATTACTAAACATTATACACTTCAACAGTCAGTAGGATTTTTTACATTTAGCTTCAGTCACGGATGTGGTCACTGGTCTGGGCTAGACCACTATCTCAAAGCTTGTTGCACGATTTTGTGGGGCCAGTGTTGCTTCAATACTTGACACTTAATTATTATCTATGAATAGGTATTCCTCAAGTTCTTTGCCATTTGTCCATGACAGTACAATGCACAAGATCAGTATTTTTACAAGGCAACATCAATTTCATTGACAGGGCAAAAATGTGTTTTGTTTAATCACACCATTAGAGCACATTGATTTTTTAATCATCAGCTATTGGATGTCATACATTTGGTTTTTCTGACGTAGTCTTAAAAAGGAAACCACCTACATTGTTTTATTAGTATGTTAATAGTAGCAAGGGATCTTTTATATGCACTATCCCACAGAAAGGATAGCACATACCACTGCCTTTTGATATACCAGTCGTTTGACAAGGCAAAGTCTAGCTGATTAAAGCAAAGTTTTTGCCCACAGAACATGATACATTGATGGATTTGGATGGAAGGAAGAATGGGTGTATGGATGGAAGGATGCAGTGGCGGATCCAGGGGGGGCCCCAGTGACATGAGGTGGAATACCAAGGGAACTTTGGAGGGGGGCTGTTAAAAAATTAAAATTATAATATTAAAATATAATAAAATTATAATTATTGCAAAGCCGCCTCTGGGATGGATGGACGAATACCAAGATGAGACCCTACGTATGTCCTGGAAGCATTCTTCATTTTTTTTTTTTTTTTTTTCCAACTTGCTAAATTCTTCTGCCCTGGGGTGGGGGAGAAAAAGCCATGAGGTTACCATACTATTTAACAGTTAACTAAAAACAGGCAAGCTAAAAATTAAAACAAGCTGTCTCAAAGTCACGTGATATAAACAGGTCAAGATGGCGGCTGGAATAGCAAGATGTGGAACGTTCGAGGTTTATATTCGGCAGCAGTGGTGTGGCGTGAACGTGACTCTCAACGAAGATTCACTGACACTGTCTCTCACCGAAAATCCCGAACAATCAAACGCACTAAATGGTACAACCGATAGTCAACAGGGACTTGCAAACGGCAGCCCCGAAATGCCAGAAAACATAGCGGGCCAAAAACGAAGTGTCAAAGTTGTAAAAGAGGATCAGAATGGATTGGGTATTAGTATCAAAGGTGGGAAAGAAAACAAGATGCCGATTTTAATAAGTAAAATATTTAAAGGAATGGCAGCTGATAAAACTGAGAAACTTTACGTGGGAGATGCCATTCTGTCGGTGAATGGTGAAGACCTAAGGGAGGCAACTCATGATGAAGCTGTCAGAGCATTGAAACGAGCAGGGAGAATTGTGGAAATGGAGGGTACGTGTTAAAGTTTGTTTTGTTTAACGCAACTACAAGAGCACATTGATTTATTACTCAGTGGCTGTGCACTGGCTGGAACGAGAAATAGTCCAATGAGCCCACCGACGGAACGTGCATCGGGCAAGTGCTGTACCTCTAGGCTACGTCCTGCCCCAGTAGGTATTAAGGGATTACAGTATAAGGAAAAATATCCGCCGGGTCCCCACCTCCCCTAACCCTAACCCCCAAACCCCACCTCCCCTAGCCCTAACCCGAACCCCCACCTCCCCTAACCCTAACCCTAACCCCCACCTCCCCTAACCCTAACCCCCAAACCCCACCTCCCCTAACCCTAACCCTAACCCCCACCTCCCCTAACCCTAACTCCCAAACCCCACCTCCCCTAACCCTAACTCCCAAACCCCACCTCCCCTAACCCTAACTCCCAAACCCCACCTCCCCTAACCCTAACTCCCAAACCCCACCTCCCCATACCCTAACCCTAACCCCACCTCCCCTAACCTAACTCCCAAACCCACCTCCCCTAACCCTAACTCCCAACCCCACCTCCCCTAACCCTAACTCCCAAACCCCACCTCCCCATACCCTAACCCTAACCCCCACCTCCCCTAGCCCTAACTCCCAAACCCCACCTCCCCTAACCCTAACCCGAACCCCCACCTCCCCTAACCCTAACTCCCAAACCCCACCTCCCCTAACCCTAACCCGAACCCCCACCTCCCCTAACCCTAACCCCCAAACCCCAAACCCCAAACCCTAACCCTTACTAAAAATAATAAAGGAGGAGGGGGAGACCGGGCGGATATTATACCCAGTATTAACTGACTTGTGATAGCAGTACACAAGCTACTATTTCTATTGATATGATCAGTTAACTCAATCTGATTATTTAGATGTGTACTAGTCAGGTTCATTTTTGAGGGCTGAGGGATTTGAGCACCTCTGTTTAATCTGACAGATGTAAAACAACCAGTACCCCACAACATGTATCAAAGGTTGTGGTATATGTTGTCCTGTCTGTGGGAAAGTGCATATAAAAGATCCTTTGCTGCATGTGGAAAACGTAGTGGCAGACCTCAACATGAAACTAAGTGAGAGAGAAGTGATTAATTTCTCACCTAACTTAGATTATGTGGAGATATTTATAATTATCATTAAATTATTGACATAATATGTCTAGCTAAAAATTATTCTCTTTGAACTAGGGGATGGGGAGTGAATCATAGCTCCTTAAATGGCAAGGTCTGTAGCAGGTTTCAGTTGACTTAGCGTGAGTCCTTCCCTTATTGATATCTTGTAGGGGATCGAGGGCTAGAGAGGAATGTGTGTAATACTTCGGCAATTGTCAACGACCAATGGTAAACAACTATTGTGTTTAAGATACAAATTGTTTCCTAAATTTGATGCCACAGAGCTTTAGTTTAATTATTCTCGAGTCCAGTCATGACATTAAATGTATATGCTGTTAACCAGTACCAATGCTATATGAAGAAACCCAATGCCTGTATGCAAAACGAACCCGCACTGTAATTTTGACATATAATTTTGAGGAGATCTATATGTGATTCTGATCTGATTATGTTGAGGTGTGTGAATTTTCCTGCTGTAATAATTTAACGAGTTCAGCTTTTCACTCTCCAGGGATTTTTATACACAAAAGTCTTGACTATAGATACACCATTGGTGTGGTTTCAGAATTTTTTTTTAAACAGTTCAATACTTAATTATTTCTATATCATGTTAAATAAAATCGGATATCTTTTACCATATAATCATGCAACATATACAAACATTGCACTGTAAGAAAGTGCTTATAAAAATCCATTGCTGCATTAGGAAAAATGTAGTGGGTTTTCTCTGAATAACTACGAGTCAGAATTATGAAATGTTTGACATCCAATAGCTGATGAGTGGTGTCGTTAAACAAAACAAATCAATAGCTGATGATTAATTAATCAGTGTGCTCCAGTGGTGGCTTTTAACAAAACAAACCTTAAACTTATGTGTAACTGTTAGTTACTATTTAGACATTTGTGTAATTGATACAAGAGTTCATGATTTTGGTGTGTTGTTTTATCATCATTTTCATCATCATTATTAAATATTAAAATTCATATATTCTATTTTTTTTAATTTCAGTGAAATATCTAAGG